>NW_020949351.1:15010459-15347535 GCF_900497805.2 Vombatus ursinus
GAAGGAAGGAAGGAAGGAAGGAAGGAAGGAAGGAAGGAAGGAAGGAAAGAAAGAAGAATGGAAGGAAGGAAGAAAAGCAAGAAGGAAAGAGATACAGAGAAGAGTGAAGGAAAAGACTTACATAACTTATTTCTGTCCTTCTAGCTCCTTTACAAACATGATAGAAAAATAAATTTCCTCAAACATCATTATCAATAATTTCTCCATACTGACATATAAAACTGAAATTTCTACAGTATTATTTCATTTGATTCTAAAGATATATGTGTGTGTGTTGTGTGTATGTATGTATGTATGTATGTATGTATGTATATATGTATATGCAGTGTCTATAACCTCTATGGAAGAGTTCAGTGAAAGAGTTCCACAAGGTTTGCTAATTAGCTTTTGTTTTGTTTTCTTTTCTTTTGTTTGCCATAGCTAGAGGGCACGATAGAACACAGCAAATTTAGAATGGCTTCAGGTAAACAATGTTACTTAAATAGATGTTTTTAAATGGAATCCTAAAAGGTAGAGGTAAAGCAGAAGTGTTTTGAAGGCATGGGGGATAGCCGATGCAAATGCATGGAGATGGGAGATGAAATGTCATGTGAGTGAGTAATTAGTAGAATAGTCAGACCTAAATTTTAGGGAAAAAAGAAACACTTTGATCCTCTTTGTTCCCCTTTTGTGGCTTTAGCCTTTAAATACTACTATGTAATCCCATACTTTGGGGTAGTCTTGCACTTTGGTACTTGTGGTATCCTGGGGCACACATTTTTGGTCCTGTCCATATTGAAGATGCATTTCTGTGTTTTGTTTTATTTTATTTATTTATTTATTTATTTTTTACTCCTTTATCCTCTGTGAGTCTGGGGCCAACAACAGAAAGTGAGATGTCAGAGATAACTCCAGATTTGAGAATCCCTTCCCCCCCCAGGCTCATAATATACATAATTTATAATCACTACTTAATTATTTATAGTTATTTTGCCTTTACTAAAAACTCAGGAAATCTTAAAGTTATGGAATAAAATCATTACCATTACTTAACAGACTGGCATGGCTAATGTTAAGGACTATTAAGTGGTCCCATGAATTTGTCTTTTTGCATTGCCACATTTTCCATCAACACTGGACCCAGAACATGCAGGAGGTCCTGAATGTGTAAAGGACAAAGCCTTCCACTCCAGCTGACACAATTTGTTATTTGTACCCCTAAGCTGAATTCCTTGTGTGTCCTTAGGAGGCAATAGGTATCAGTCAGTCTGTGCCAGGCTGGAAATATGTTTGTGCATCTGGAGTCCTTTGCATATAAGCAGACCCTTCTGTCTTCATAGTCTAGAAGTTCCCAAGGGAAAACAATGTGGCTTTGGTATCACCTTGCTCCTCCCATTTGGGAGGGTTTTTGTCCCTTTACTGCACTTTTGCCTTCCCGTACTATGTCCTTTCCTGTTTTCTCTTGCTCTTTTTGTTGTACTGTCATAAATTTGCAAAGTTCTGTAAAGATTGTGAACTCTTTGCTTTCCATATGAATGTTCAAATCTCTTGTAATAAGCCTGGCTTTCACATTAGTGTCATAACATTATGATCATTTGCTGACACTACAGGCTTGACAACAGGTCTTGATAGTCAATGTGCATTATGCATGTTGAGGAACTCTTTAAGGCTTTATATTAACATAACTTCACTAAGTCATACCTTCATTTTTCGGTGGGGCAATGATATCTGAAACCATAGCTCTCTTATTTTCTTTACTGAGATATTCTCTTACTGTATTATACACTTAGCAACATTCAGAAAACCTAACAAATTTTATACTCTACTGATAACATGTCTCCCAAATTTTTATTTGAATGTTGCATTTTTACACACATATGAATATTTAAAGACTATGAGGAAGGAGCTTCTGATGAACTCTGGGAGTCAGACTGGCTAAAGTTAGGGAATCTAGTAACTACCAAGAAGTGAGGATGATTTGTTGTTGCTGTTTGTTTTTGTCTTGCCATAGAAAGAATGAAACCACTTGCTAGCATTGAAAGATGTTATAATGCTAATTATTGGCATGGTCATTCACAATAATAAAATTGCATATCTTTTCTATAAATAATTTGCTGATATATCAACAATTACTTGATACAGAGTTGTCTTTACAATCCATTGTCTTACAATTTTTGTAAACTGTTTTGTTTAATTTTACAAACTACCAACGTGTATTAAGGACCTACATGTTCAAAGCATTCCAATGGATACCAAGAACGTAAAGGAACATATTAATCCGTATCCTCAAGAGACTCATAATTTAATGGGGATTGGGGATCAGATGTGCAAAAAACAAGTTTAAGAAGATCAGAAGGTGATAAATTTAAAGTAGATAATCAGAAAAATCACTATAAAAATTAAGAAACTGAGAAAATCATGGAAGGTTTAATTGGTGGAGCTTAAATTAGGTGCTGAATGATGGAAAGAAGGCCAATGGATGGCAATATGGGTATGAGTGGTCCAGGGATAAATATCTTATTCTATAAGGGGAATAGCATAGGACAAGATACAGAGAAAGAAGATATTAGGATAGAAATAGGAGATATTGAGTTATCCAAGTTGGTTAGAAGATGTAATAAATGAAGGGTAATACTTTAAGGAAAGATCATTTGAATTTAGATTGTAAAGGACCTTATATTCTAGGATAAAGACACATTCCCTGACATTGTACTATAACAATAATCCAAAACATTACTTTGACAATAACATTCAGCAGGTCTAATCTAATTAATCTCATGACATTTGGTATGATCTTGGAGTCAAACTCAGCACACTGATTTCTTTAGATAGCCAATCAGGGGTTTTTATGTACACATGTCAAAGCATACTTTGATCTTTGAACAGAAAAAAGGAATGCTCTTAGCAATTTAGGAGCATAGGAAATCGTAGCCAGGAGGCATTTTTCAGCATAGAAAATATAACCTTTGTCTACTTAAATAATTGTTTCTTTTCAGATTTTTGCTTCCAAAATGAAACAAGACACCCATTCACTCACTGAACTCATGCAACAAATATTTATTAAATGATACTTTGTTCAAGATAGTATTCTAGAATCTGAACCATGGCAGAGTCCCTGCTCTCAAAAATCTGACCCTGTGGAGTGGATAAGTCATTTACACTAATATTGGCAATACTAAGTAATGTGTATATATCATTATTAGTTTAACAAATTAAGAGCTAAAGTATATAATCTCATTCAGATAGTATTCAAATATAGCTTAAAATTTTTATGGAGATTCAGTGAAACAATGTTGGATTTAAAAATAATTCTTTAAAAAAAGTTATTGAAATTCCTACTTGAATTAGAGAGGGGTGGTGATTTCCTTATTCTTTGTATAATGGCAAACCAACAGCTAAATTTAAGATACAAACTAACTGGTCTTTTAAAAAAAAGATATTATACTCTTTATGCTGTCTTTGAGGTTTTTGAGCATGAGATGAAAAAGAAAAGGAAAAAAAATTACTCATGCACCCCTCTGGACCCACCCTAGGATTGGGACATTATAAGCTGAATTAGGCACTCCCTTCATACCTTCCCTACTCTAGTCATTTTTCTTAAGAGAGCTTTCTCTGATCTGCTGTGTATGTGTTTGTGTTTGTGTGTGTGTGTGTGTGTGTGTGTGTGTGTGTGTGTGTATGCATTTTTAGGGGTCAGTACTGCAATCATTCCCTCCCCCTATCAAATAGCAATGATAACAGAATTGTTTGGCCCAATACAAAAGCCCTGATGCAGATTTTCTTTTTTCTTTTTTTCTTACCTGATTTATTAAATTTACAATAATTGATCCTTAATAAACATATTTTTTGGTTTCATATTCCACTTGAGGACCCAAGGAGTATGCACTATATCTTAAAGAAATAGATTCTAGCCAGTTTCTTTATGCCATCCATAGTTGTCTTTTGCATTCCCATAGAGGCCAATAATGTCAAATATATCTCAAAAGCAGTTGGAAATTATTTTCCCTCAGTTTAGAAATTCTAGCTAAAATAGGAATCATAAACAAACTTAAAGGACAGTAAAATTTTAAACTAAGTGTTTCAGAATTAGATCAAATACAGAGAGGGAAGTTAAGGCACTTCACCCTCTGTATGAATTCCTTGTTAGGGGCAAATTTTGTACTTGCCATATAAATACAATGGTACAGCTTGAGATACTACATTTGCTTAGGTGGACAAGGACACTAGCAATCCTAATTAATTTCACTTATATTCAATACACTTTGCAGTCTGCTGTCCCTCTTTACTAACTTTCAAATTTTATATTTTAATATATTTATATTCATTTCATTAAATAGTTCCTAAGTGTGTATAGAGAAGAAGAGAATTTGATAATAGATAGATTTTAGATAGATAGATAATCAAATTCTCTTCCTCTTTTATCTCCTGTTCCCTCTTTGAAAAGGCATAAATTATTGACCTAAGAACATTGTCCAAAAGCCTAACCAAAACAGAGTGGATATTCTTCCAAAGAGCTATGTCATGAATCCTTGAGAGAGTAGAAAGAAGGGCCAAAGAATATTGATACATCTTTATTTTAAACACTGAAGCCATGTAGTTCCTTCATGTAAATCTCTTCTTAGTCTCCTCCCTCAGGTTAGGTAGTTACTAACTGAGTGACCTTTTGCAAGTCACTTCACTTCTGCCTACCTCTGCTTCCTCAATTGTAAATATGTACAAAAATAGCACCTACTTTCTACTTATGTGGTGATGGGCCCTGGACCCCTAAAGGCCCTGAATTTTCCCATATATTACAGCAGCCCAGATCAATGACCCACCCCATTGGGCATATACTGACCACTCATCAATCCCACCTAGATCACCTAATTAGCCTACTTGATATTCTTTTCACTGTTACTTCTGTCCCACCCAGACTATTTACTACTCCTTAACCCCTCCAGATCCTTTCACTGTCCCTTTTCTATGTAACCATCAGTCTCACACCCATTAAATTGAAGGCTCATTAGGAATACTACCCACTTCTACTGGCGTTGCAATAAAATTTGCCCCCTGAATAGAAGAAGGTTTGAATTGTGAATTTATTCCAGGTGGACACCGTCCTGTACCCTAACATTTTGGAGTTTTTATTGTTGCCAAACCAGGTCATTACTATGGGTGTGAGGGATCAAATGCAGTCATATTTGTAGTTTATTTTTGTTGTTCAGTCATGTCTGAGTCTTTATGACACTGCATGGCATTTTCCTGGCAAAGAATGTTTTTACTTTTACTTTCTCCAATAGAATAAGACAAACAGAGTTTAAGAGATTTTCACACAGTCACCCTACTATTGAGGGTCTAACTCAGGTTAGACTCAGGTCTTCCTGCTCTATCCACTGAATCACCTAGCTGTCTTCTTAGGGGGAATATTTGTAAAGTGCTTTGCAAACCACAAAATGTTGTACAGGGTGTTACAAAAGTCCATTAAAAGCTTAAAACTGAGTTTAGGACACTGTGTAAATTTGTTAATCATGGTTTCAATCACCTAGGAGACTCAGAGTGGATGATTGAGGGACATTTGAGTTAAGGTTTATTTAAAGATACTGAAGTGGTTGTTAGTTCTCCTGCTTTGGATGTCTTCAAGCAGCACTCAGATAGCCGAGAAGATTCAGTCACTTCCATTGATTCAGTTGACTCTGGGAGGTAGGTGCTATTATTATCAACATTTTATAGGTCAGGTACAGGGGTCATGACTATGGTTCCAGAGCACAGAAGAGTGCTTGTGGTCATTTAGAGCCACAACACAGGCTAGGAGAGAAATGACCACATTTCTCCTTGGAACATGCCATCTTCTAAGAACTGAGGGCTTGCAGACCCCCAGAAATAACTCTGAAAAAAGCATGTGACAGGAATAAAAGTCTCTCTTGGAGAAGGGTGAGGGAATATGAGGCTAGAGATGTCTGCTCTGTCTCCCATGCAGCCACACACAATTGCAGACCCTTACTACATGTGGTCCTTCTCTCCAATTGGGGCGCCATATCCTTACATGCAAGTGCCCTGTCCAAAGGAATATAAATTTTGATTGGTTATATTTTGCAAGTTATTTTGGGGTTTGAGGGTTGGATATTTTTTGTAAAACCTGGGACAATTTACTTTTTGTCTTCTGCAATTTTCAATTATAGTTTTTTGAACCATAGCTCTGAAAAATAGGCTTTTAAAAAATAATGGTTTTCAAAGAAGTCCAGCTTTGAGGGTATTCATCTCTCAGACTTATGTTTTTGCTAACAGTTATTTAGGCTATCTTTTATCTCAATTATTGCCTAGTCATTAGTCTACATGAAAAATGAGACAAAGAATAGCCTCTTTAACCTAGTCCAAACCTTAATTATTGAATGGGCTTTGCCTCAGTCAAAATGAGACCTGTTAAAGACCTTAGTTTTAAGAGGTCAAAATCTTCCACTACATTTGGAGCCATCTCCAGTCATCCTGATGTGTATCTGGACATTGGACCCAGATTGCTTTGGAAGAAAAAGTGACACTGGTGACTTTGCACATCCCTCCCTCACTTAAATCCAATTCACTTGCATGTCATGGCATCATCTCCCTGGTGTCATGGAACTCTTCAAGACTGAAGGACAAAAAATAACAAGTCCTTATTCATTAAATGGGCATTGCCTCAGACAAACCAAGGTCTGGGAAAAAAAAACAACTTTAATCTAGAAAGGTCATCCACTGCATTCTGGGCTATTCACAGTCATATTTACTTTTGTTTTGCTACTGGACTTCAATGTCTCTGGAGGAGAGAATGAGGCTGAAGACTTTGCATAGCTTTGCCTCATTTAAATTCAAATCACCTCCAGTCAAGACATCACTCTGACTATGGCATTGGTCTTCTTTGAGAAAGAAAGATAACAACAACAATTTGATATTGTTTATTCATGTCAAGTTAAGCAAAATATATTTCAATATTATCCATGTTGCAAAAGAAGAGACAAAAAATTACAAGAAAAATAAAGTAAAAGAAGTATGCTTCAATTCTTTTCAGAGTTGATCAGTTCTCTCCAGACATGGATAGCATTTTTCATCATGGGTTTTTTGAAACTATCTTGGATCAGTATCATGCCCAGAGTAACTAAGTCTCACAATTGATCATTCTTACAATATTGCTGTTACTATGTACAATGGTCTCCTAGATCTGCTCATTTCACTTTATATGACCTCATATAAGTATTCCCAGGCTGTTCTGAAATCATATTTCCTATAACACAATAGTATTCCATGACAATCATATACCACAACTTGTTTAAACATTGCCCAATTGAAGGGTGTCCCCTCGATTTTCAATTCTTTGTTAACACAAAAAGAGTTGTTATAATTATTTTTGTAGATATGTCATTTTCTCTTTTCTTTGATCTCTTTGGGATACAGACCTAGTGGTGATAATACTGGATTAAATGATATGCATTTTTTTTTATAGTTCCAAACAGTTTGCCCAAACAAACTCAGTGATTTTATTAATACAATTACATACCATTTCCCCCCACAAAAATAGATTTCTAAACTACTGGAGAACTATTTATTGCTTATGAGTAGGCTGAACCAATATAATAAAGTCACAATTCTACCTGAGATAATTTACTTATTCAATAACACACCAGTCAAACTATCAAAGAATTATTTTATAGAGCTAGGAAAACAATTACAAAATATCTCTGTAAGAACAGTATTTCAAGGATATCAAGGGAATCTATGGGGAAATAGTTTGGATATAGTTCCAAATTGTTTTCCAGAATGGTTGGACTAATCCATAATTTCACAAGCAGTATATTAGTGTTAATCTATCCATGTCACCTCCAGCATTTGTCATTATCTTTTTCAGTCATGTTAGTCAATCTGTTAAGCATGAGTTGGTTTCTCAGAGTATTTTTAGTTTGTGTTTCTCTAATCAATAGTGATTTAGCGAATTTTTTCATGTGACTATTGACATTTCTGATTTCTTCTTCTGAAGACTGTCCATATGCTTTGACCATTTATAAAATGGGAAATGTCTTTTATTTTTATAAATTTATCTCTTCCCTATTTATTTTAGAAATGAGTTTATAAGAGAAGTTTTTCCCAGTTTCTTGTTTCCCTTCTAATTTTGGCTTCATTAGCTTTGTTTGTGCAAAAACCTTTTAATTTCATGTAATCAAAATTACCCATTTTACTTCCCATGATTCTCTTTATCTCTTGTTTGGTAATAAATGTCCCTTTTTCATAGAGATTACTGGTATATTTTTCCATTCTCCTTTAATTTACTTACACGATAGTACCCTTTATGTATGAATCATTTATCCATTTTGATCTTATCTTGGTAGACAATATTAGTTTATACTTAATTTCCTCCAAACTGCTTTCTGTTGTACCAGCAATTTTTGTCAAATGGTAAATTCTCACCCCAAAGTTTGGATCTTTGTGTTTATAAAACACTCGTGACACTGGGGAAGTCACTTAATTTCTATTTGTTTTACCCCAATGAGTAGGAAAACACAATTGACAGTACTGTCCATGGGTTCACATAGGGTTGGACATGAGTGACTGCCTGAACAGCAACAAAAATAAAAGATTACTATGAATGTTTACCACTGTGTACTTAATCTGTACTTAATCTATTCCACTGATCAAGCATTCTATTTCTTAGCCACTACCAGATTATTTGGATGATTACAACTTCATAATACAGTATGAAGTCTGAAACTTCTATGCTGCCTTCACATTTTTTCCCCATAGATTCCCTTGATATCCTTGAAATACTGTTCTTACAGAGATATTTTGTTATTATTTTCCTAGCTCTATAAAATAATTCTTTGATAGTTTGACTGGTGTGTTATTGAATAAGTAAATTATCTCAGGTAGAATTGTGACTTTATTATATTGGTTCAGCCTACTCATAAGCAATAAATAGTTCTCCAGTAGTTTCTATTTTTGTGGGGAAAAAATGGTAGGTAATTGTATTAATAAAATCCCTGAGTTCATTTGGGCAAGTAGACTTCCAAGTATTTTATATTGTCTGAAGTTATTTTAAATGGAACTTCCCTTTTTATCTCTTCTTTCTGAGTTTTGTTGGTTGTATATAAAAATGTTGATGGTTTATGTGGGCTTATTTTATATGCTGCAACTCTTCTTAAATTGTTAATTGTTTTCACTAGTTTTTTTTTTAAGTTGATTCTTTAGGGTTCTCTAAGTACATCTTCATATCAGTAAAGATAGTTTTGTTTCTTTTTTGTCTATGTTTATTCCTCTAATTTCTTTTTTTTTCTTATATTATTGCTATAGCTAGCATTTCTAGTACAGTATTGAATAAAAGTGCTTAGAATAAACATCGTTACTTCACCCTTGATCTTTTTAGGAAGAATGTAAGTTTATCCTCATTGCAGCTAATGCTTGCTCTTGGTTTTGGATAAATACTATTTATCATTTTAAGAAAAGCTCTTATTATTTTTATGTTTTCTGGTGTTTTTTATAGGGATGGGTGTTGTATTTTGTCAAAGACTTTTCCAACATCTATTAATATAATTATATAATTTTTGTTGCTACTTTTATTGACAATTTCAGTGACTATGATAATTTTCCTAATGCCAAACTTGGACTGCATTCCTGGCTTAAATCCCAACTGGTCATAGTGTTTGATTTCCTTGGTAATATTTTATTTATTTTTTTGCCTTGATATTCATTAAGGAAATTGGACTGTAATTTTCTTTCTGTTTTTGCTTTCCCTGGCAAAGGTATCAAAACTGTTTTTTGTCAGAAAATGAACTTAGTGGTGCTCTTTATTTAACTATTTTTTCCAAGCTGTTCATACAGTATTGGGGTGAACTATTCCTTAAACTATTGCCCAGAAGGATGTTGGGGGAATTCAGCCAATGATTTTCTCTACTCCACCATCTTGGTGCTGCCCTTGGAAGTCTCTGATTTTTCAAGATTTAACCACAAGTGGAAATGAACAGGAAATTCCCTCTCTTGATACCTTGGTTCTCTGTTCAATCTCACTTCCATTCTTTCTCCCAACCCCCAATATCCAGATACATCTAATATCCAGGTACATTTGTGAACCAGAGTGTTTGCTCTGACAGTAGAGGTGGCCAAAGCAACCTAGCCCCTAAGCCTTTGAATTCCCACTCTTCTCCTCAAGTTGTTTATCCTATGCCTTCTTGCAATTCTGTGTTTCTGGAATAGCATCTCTTAAGACTGACAGAAACAACACTCTCCCTTTACGACTATATTTTCCCCAAACTCAGAAAGCTTTGTTTTTGTTCTTCTTTAGTAATTTGAAGGATATCTTGTTTCATGTGGTAGAACCTCTGCCAGAATGCTCCTTGGTTATGTGACAGATGAAAGAGAAAAAAAAATCTTTGGGCCCTCTAGTTAAAAAAACACTTCATTGATAAAGATATCTGCTGTAAAGAGTTCTCCAAGTGTCAGTATACTACTTTACTTTTTTGGTTGAAGGTTCCGAAGCAATTAGATTTTTTCAAAACAAATGTTAATGTTATAGTAACAATGTACAGAGTTTTATTCTGAAGACCATTTATAACAAGACACCCAAGGAGAGTTTTCATCTGTGTAAAACATGAAAATGTTTGCCTTGAATATTTTTTTTATTCAGTCACATTCAGAAAGATGTATTGTAATGTTTTCAATAATCTTATCATTAAATATGGGCTCAATCTTATTTAGTAGTAATAGAAACTAATATAGCTATATTTTTATTTAGTTTATTCATTAACTTACTCATCTATTTATTTATTATTTCAAAAGCACTCCAAAGCTCAAAGTCAATTGCAAGTCATGTCATCATCTCCCTGATGTCATGGTCTTCTTTGAGAATGAAGGACAAATCACAACCTGTGAGTAGTCTGAGCTGCCTGAAAGGGGACCCAGCTGGCACCTCAGCTTGTCCTCCTCTCCTCCCCTCCTCTCCTCTCTTTTCCTCCCCTCTGCTTTTCTCCTCTGCCCTTACCTGAGGGTATTCTGCCCAAAGGAGAATGATGGCCAGAAGCTACCTAGTTTACTTGAGGTTTACTGGCTAGATTTCTTTCCCAAAAACCAAGCCTCAAACCCAATTCACTCTGTATTTTATGGATTGGACAGCAATAGGTCCCTACCCAAGCACTACTTCATGGTTATATTTTGGGTCCTCCTGGTGCAGAGTGGATAACTGTTTCTCCTTTGGCCAGCAACCCTAAGGGTCTTCCACTCCTAGTTTGATTTTTTTTAATTAAAGGGGCCTTCCCTTCACTCACTTCTTAAAGAGGCCTATTCTGACTATATTTGTGTGAAAAATGTTTTGTAATTATGTTCATATAACTTCTAAGTTTGTCTTGGCAGATAGATTCCCAAATATATATATTTACTGTCTACAGTTACTATAAATGGAATTTCTCTTCTATCTCCTGCTGCTGGGCTTTGTTGGTTACATATAGAAATGTTAATGATTTTTGTGGGTTTATTTTATATCCCGAAGCTTTGCTAAAGTTGTTAATTATTTCAAGCTGTTTTTCAATTGGCTGTCTAGGATTCTTTAAGAATACCATCCTATCTTCTAAAAAAAAATGATAGTTTTGTTTCTTCATTGCCTATTCTAATTCCTTCCATTTCTTTTTTTTTCTGTTATTGCTAATTCTAACATTTCTAGTACAATATTGAATAGCAGTGGTGATAATGGACATCCTTGTTTCACCCACAATCTTATTGAAAATGCTTCTAGGTTATCCTTATTATATATAATACTTGCTGATGGTTTTAGTTAGATGCCACTTATCATTTTGAGGAAAACTCTATTTATTCCTATGCTTTCTAGTGTTTTTAATAGGAATGGGTGTAGTATTTTGTCAAAAGCTTTTTCTGCATCTCTTGAGATAATCATATGGTTTGTTAATTTTTTATGGATACAGGCAATTATGCTGATAGTTTTTCTAATATTAAACCATTGCTGGTACAAATTTCACCTGGTCATATTGTTTTATGCTTGTGATAAGTTAGTATAATCTCTTTCATAATACTTTATTTAAAATTTTTGCATCTCTATCAATTAGAATAATCGGCCTATATATTTTTCTTTCTCTGTTTTTTGCTCTTCTTTGTTTAGATATCAGCACCAAATGTGTATCAAAAAAAAATTGGCAGTACTCTTTCACTTTTTTTTCCCCCCAATGGTTTATATGGCATTGAAATTAATTGTTAATGTTTGATAAAATTCACTTGTAAATAAAACTGGCCCTGGAAATTTTTTTTTTTTAGGGAGTTTATTGATGGTTTCTTCAAACTCTTTTTCTGAAGAATATTGAATATTCAAATTTTTTTCTGAGGAATATTGAATATTCAATTTTTTTTTTCCTGAAGAATACATTTTCTGAAATGGGATTATTTAAATATTTTATTTCCTCTTCTGGTAATCTGGGAAATTTATATTTTTGTCAATATTCATGCAGTTCACTTAGATTGTCAATTTATTGGAATACAGTTGGGCAAAATAGCTCCTAATTATTGGTTTACTTTCTTCTTCATTGGTGATGAATTAACCCTTTTCATTTTTGATACTGGTTATCTGGTTTTCTTCTTTTTTTCTTTTTAATCAAATTAACCAAAGTTTTACCTATTTTTTAAATTTGTTTTCATACAACCAGTTCTTTGTTTTATTTTTAGTTCAATAGTTTCTTAATTTCAATTTTATTAATCTCTCCTTTGGTTTTCAGAATTTTTAATTTGTTCTTTTTTTCCTAGCTTTTTAGCTGCCTTCCCAATTCATTGATCTCTTCTTTCTCTATTTTATTCATGTAAGCATTTAGAGATATAAAATTTCCCCTGAGAACAGCTTTGGCAGTATCCCATGAGTTTTTGTATGTTGTCTCACTATTGTTATTCTCTTGGATGAAGTTATTGATTGTTTTTATGATTTGTTATTTGATTCACTCATTCATTAGGATTAGATCATTTAGTTTCCAATGAATTTTCAGTCTATCTTTCTATGGACCATTATTACATGTATTTTTTTTTGCATTATTATCTGAAAAAAATACAATTAATCTTTCTGTCTGCATGCACTGGATTGTGAGTTTTTTATGCCCTATTATGTATTTAGTTTTTATGTAGGTACCATGTACTGCTGAGGAAAAGATATAATCCTTTTTATTCCCATTCAATTTTCTCCTGCTGTCTAACATATCTCCAGATGTCTAACATCTAACATAATGTCTAAAATTCTATTCAATTTCTTAACTTCTTTCTTGTTTATTTTGTGGTTAGACTGAAGTAGTTCAGGGTGAGAGGGTTGAGGTCCCCCACTAGTATTGTTTTGCTGTCTGTTTCTCCCTGTAACTCCCTTAACTGCTTCTCTAAAAATTTGGATGCTTTACCACTTCATGCATATATGTTTAATATTAGTATTACTTCATTATCTCCCATTTCTTTTTAAAAGAATGTTGACATTCTTTGTATTTACATCTCCTTAATTTCCCAATATATCTCTATATCCTCTATTCCTGAAAGAACAACAAGCATGTGTCAAGTGCCTTGCAAAAGCTTTAGCACTGTACTAAGAATATCAGAGGAAGAGGGAGAGAGAAAAACAGAGAGCAATACAGAGACAAAGACAGAGACAGAGACAGACAGGAGGGGGAGGTTGCAGGGGAGGGAGAGGGAAAGAGTAGTAGTACATAGTTAGGCATATATTGGTTTCATAGATCTACTGCATTTTGCCTTACATCATATTTAAGCCATTTATATTTCTTAAGAATAGTCTCAAGTCCATGTGTATTGTCACATCCACAGAGGATTCATTCATTTATTCAGTCTATAAAAAAAGTTTATTGATTCTTACTTTATATTAGGCATTAAGACAAGTGACTAGATTTCTATAGGAGACTGGTTACATTTTGGGTTATTCAAGGATAGCAATTCAACCATAGTCTTTAGGTAACCTTTCTGGAATTAAATGCACTGATTTTTCAAGATGTTTGGTAACATGGTTGATTCTGTACACATTCTTTTAGGATTAGACTTATTGGATCTTCCCTCCTCAGAATTCTTAGTAGTTAGTATTCTTATTATCTTTGTAACTGGCTCAAGCCCACGTATATTATATCCCCCTCATCCACTTTTACAAGTGCAGTGACTATTGTTCCAGTTCTGTGACCATTAACACCATATAGCTTTTACAAAAGAATATTTACTTCAAAGATAAAGAGAGAAAAATGAAGAAAAATTTTGCCAAACATTTTGGGGGATAACAATCAAGCTACCATTGGAAATGCTTATATGCCACATGTAAGATCCTTAAGTGACCTTGTCTTCTTCTATTACCAGATATTCATGTGACCAATTTTTCAACACATCAGGTTTTCTCTAGACATATGTTGTGTTTAATGTATCATCCCCATACATTAATTAATGCTTCTACTGCCAAAGATAAATAAAACTGGTCAGAAGAGATGCAAGGAATAAACGATAAAATGGTAACATGCCTTGTATTCCACTCTGGTTTCTATCTTTATGGAGAGATAGGGGGTGAAATAGGCTTGATCATTTAAATGAGTTCCTATATAACATTTGCTTCTCTGACTTCATTTACAATGTTTGTATCACTAGTGAACAATTGGCTTAGAGTCAAAAACCTTTGCTCTTCATGATATCAGTACTATCCTGTCTACTACACTGTGTCTGAATGCATGGGTTCCCAAATTGCAACAGCTTATTCCTGTGGCCTTCAAAACTCCCCAACTCACAATTCTACTTCCTACAAGTAAAACAAAAAGAACAAGTAAAAGGGCCAAGAAACTTCTTTTATTTCTTGGTGGCCATATGGCTTCAGAGTGGGAAGGGGGAAGAAGGATTTTCTCTTACTAATGGGTCTCACCGGTCAAGTCAAGGAATCATCTCATTCTTCAATATGGCAATTTAGCAAGCTAGAGTTAAATCTAGCCCTTTTGAAGATCCTAGTAGTTTAGCAAAATCTCCTCCTAACCATGTGGTAAACCAACAGGAACAAGTTACAAAATAGACACAAATACTCTTGTCATCACAATTCTCCTAGAAGTAGTTATTTAGCATCTTCTAAGTGGATGCTGTCATTTTAGAAAACTGCATATGTATCAGGCCACCATCATACCTGTTATGACTGCAGTGATACAAGTATGCAAAAGAATCAGGTGATCTTATTCTTCCCTTTTATTTTGCTGTGATACAACTCAAAGGATTCTTCCATAAGAAAATAGAAGAATAGAGATGATTCATTCCCATTCAGAAAGATCCCCAGAAGCCAGTGACCCACTAATGGTGTTTCTTAAATCTGACTTTAAAATTATCAGCTTTGGGGCAGCTAGGTGGTGCAGTGGATAGATCACCAGCCTTGAGGCACTTACTAGCTGTGTGACCCTGGGCAAGTCACTTAACCCCAATTACATAACAAGAAATAAATAAATAAAATAAAATTCTCAGTTTAATAAAAAAAAAGTATGGATTCTGAACAGTGTCCATTTTTCCAACTTTGAAAGCATTTTACATATAAAATGAACTTATTTTCATTATTTTATCATTATTTTAATCATTATAATTTGAGACAGATTATGACAAGCCCCAGTGTTTTTCATTTAGTATACTCTAAGTGAATGTGGTAGTACTGAACACTTTTTTCTTAATAAATCAAGATTTTTTTGAAAGGTAATATTTCAACAAAAGTAGACAACTTAAAATCAGCAACATGAAAAAAAATAACATGCACACATCTAATAGCAGGTTTATTATAAATGCTGTAGAATCTGTCAGCTCTAAAGAATGAGGTAGCAGGAGTCTGTTTTAAATCCATAATTCTCTTGAAGATAAAAACTACTCAATAACTTACTCAGCTGCAGCACTTTATTATTTTGAAACATACTCCATAAGATGATAAGATTAAATTATCCAGTCAATATTGAAGAGTTGGCTTTTGTCACAAATGTATTTGATGATATAAAAACATTCTGTGACCTATTTGGCAACTCTTGTCACCAGTTCTACGTATCTTTGGCAATGCAGACATTAATTAATGCATGGGGATGATACATTAACCACAACAAATGTCCAGAAAAGACCTGCCATGTTAAGAAACAAAAACTGGTCACAAGAACACATGTTAATAGTAGGACACTGTCTCTTAAGGATCTCACATGTGAGTATATAGGCATTTCCAATGGGACTAGTCTATAAGGAATTTTGTTATTCATTCTTTAAATAGACGATTTGATAAATCAAACAAACCACTTCAATTTAAGTAATGCTATACTGCAGAAGAAAATGTATCTAAATGCCTAATGAGCTTCAAGTTCAAAGAAACAAACATGGAGGTTGTATCTCATAAAAGCTCTCTCCAGGAATGATTTCATTCATTCATTCATACATACATACATGCATACATAGGTACAAACAGAAACTTTTTCACAGTAGCTCATCTAATCTAAATACATAAAATTTTAATCATTCTAATTCTTTTGAACTGAATCATTACCAAAGTTCCCTATTTCTGTTGATATTTTAACAAACATGTTTATAGTCTCACAAGGTAATAACCATAATGGTATTCTCAACACTTTCCTATTCTTCATTCCTAATATATTCTCAGTTTCCAAGTGTTGAGGATTTTACCTCCACAACATATCAGCATGTAAAATACTTCAAGCACACATCATATATTGTTGGTCTTTTCTGATAGCTCCCTAATTGGTCCCTTGACTTTCAGTCTCACTTCTCTCCAATCTAGTTTCAAAAAATTTGCTAAATTGATATTTCTTAAACAAAAATTTGATCATGTCATATTTCTCATTAAAAAAAAATTATGAGTCTATATTTCTTTTAGAGTAAAATATCAAATTCTCAAGCTAACATTTAAAATATTGTATAATATTATCTACCCTACCTATCCAGTTCTATTGGAGAAAACTTTTGCCCTAAATTAAATTGTATTGCTTCTCACTACACTTTAAACAGATAATCTTCCATGATAAAATGCATTCTAACCTCACCCTCACTTCTTATAATCTCTTATAATCTTGATAATCTTACTTCTGTACTACAAATTCCCTAATTGTGAAAAATAAACAAAGAAGAAAAGACATAGTAACCTGCCCAAGACTGCAAATATTCAAAGAATGCCAATTCTAACCTTCTAACTGCAAATTCATATTTTTTTCAAGAACACAATGCTATCCCATTCCCACATGCAAAAATATTTGTGGTTAGACCCATCTGCTAAAAATAGTTTGAAAATAAGCTAATATGTAACAAAATATAAAGAAGACTTTTATTATTTACTTATTATTTGTCATTTCTTTGAAAAATGAAATCAATTACACACAAGAATGATACTATTCTCTTGGGATCATATGCAAAATATTTCTCTTCTGATGGCTATATAGGTAAACTCAGCCAAGGAAATACTTAGATTTCTTTGGGTAATTTTTTTTACAGATTATTTTTTTTTCTTATTTAAATGGTTCAAAGTAAGGATATTGTACCTGTTTTATCCTTTCTATTATTTTCAACTTTTGGTACTATAATGAAAATTGTTTAAAGCAAAGCAAAATTCCAAGGGGAAAACACAATCTGATTGCTCCAAACGTGACAGAATTGCTCCCCAAAATAATCTCTACCAAAACCAAAACAAAATCACACAAGAAACATTATAGGGACTGGTTTTGAAAGGGCATAATTTGTGCTTCAAATGATCTTTTATACTGTCATTCCCCGTATATAACAACTAGGTGATGTCTACCAAGCCCAAACAATACCATATAGTTTGGTCAGATCTTATGAAATTTAAGAAAAATTATTCTCATGAATTACCCAGGAATCCTTGTGTAGTGCATACTACTGCAGAGAGAAAATATCAAACCATTTGTAATCCTATTACACATTAGAGATTTTCTGGCAACTTAACAGGAAGAAAACTATGTTTCATACAAAATTATTTTTCTATTGCAAGTTAATTTGTAACTGTTTTGATCCTTGTGTACTTACCTTATGAAATACACCTAGTTTTCCTATTTGACCCTTTAATGATGGCAACAATATCTTGTAAGAATGACACAGGTATAGCAAAGAGATTTGAATGCCTGCCCATTTTCTTTTCTTTCTTTTCTTTTTAAGCCAAAGACAAGGTTTATTAGAACATCCATCATATTGGGCAAATTCTTAAGGAGTCTGAACATTAGCAAAGTATTGGCTAGATTATAAGAATCTGAGCAATGACTCTAAGAATCTGAGCACCTTAAGGAAGACAAGATAGACCTTATATACAGAAAGACTGGGAGGGATCTAGGAGTGGCCAAGTAGTTTGGGGTTACTGGAGAAGGGGTCTAAGGAAGATCTGGATGGTAGTGGCCAGTAAACTGGGGCAAACAGAACTTTAGGGACCTGGACCATATGGCCAAGAGAGAATAGAGTCTAGATAAGATTAAGAGTGGGAAGTGGCCAGGGGCAATTAGGAGGTAACAGAATAGCATTGGGAGATTGGGTGTAGCCACAATGAAAGGCCAGTTGATAGGATTATAGCCTTAGGTGAAAGTCAGAGATTTGGCCAGGTGGGAAAGTCCAGCCTTTTCCCTTTGTGGGCTCCAGATCCCCAAAAGATGGTCTTTTCCTTTCAGAGGTACACATACCATCCCCAAAACATGATCTTTTCCAGGTACAGATCCCATCCCCATCATTCCCCCCTCAAACAAATCAGACCCAAATTCTTTTGGCTTAAGGGATGAAGGTCTTGGCTCCTGAAACTGATTTCTTCTAGCAAGGGGCATAAAGCTGTCCCCTGCCTTGAGGGAGTCCCAAAGAGGTTGACTGGAACTGATCACAGGTTGCATCCAGGGAATGATGGGGGGACATTGGTTGGTACCCACTGTTTGCTACCAACTATAGATAAATGGCCTGTAGTCTGGAAGACACAAATCTGATAGAAAAGACTGCAGGGCCCAAATGACAGGAGAAAACATCCTTATCTCTGTTTAGATTCAGATAATTCAGTTTTCCAACCATGCAATATCAAAAACACCTCATAGCCAGACTCAGGAATAGCTAGGTGGATAACATTCCTTTTCAAAGGAACATAATGGTGAAACTCATCCAGGAGGATCCCATCTTAGACTGAGGCTAAAATTGTCCTCTCAGCTTTTCCCCATGCTAACTTCCCACCAGTATCACATTCTCTGAGTAGCTTGTAGTATTTCTCTCAGGTGGCGGATTATTGATTATTGATGGATTATGATCCATCAGACAACTCAAAAATATCCTACAAACTTTTACCTGAAACAGTAAGTTTCACTAAACACAGCTTAGCACAAAAATTTTTTTTCTAGTCTTTACATCTCAAATTTAAATTTGCCAGGGGCAGCTAGGTGGTGCAGTGGATAGAGCACTGGCCCTGGAGTCAGAAGGACCTGAGTTCAAATCTGGTCTCAGACCAGACACTTGACACTAGCTGTGTGACCCTGGGCAAGTCACTTAACCCCAATTGTCTTTCAAAAAAAATTTAAATTTGTCCTGGTGTAAAAAGCCAATTGTTACAGATTTCTATACACTTGTAAATTCTCAGCAAGCCATAACACAAACAAGCTTTTTTGGCAAGTTTACACATTAAAAAATTAACCAACAATAGCCAAATTATTTTAGTGGTAACCAAATTATGAAAAGTTGCTTGACATAACTGATACAAAAAGTTCACCAATTTGAAACTTGAAACAAACCCATCACCAATCAGGTGACTTCAGTTTTGTTAAATGCATTTCCAAATTACTTTACATAGAGAATAAACACCTTATCATTAATGATTAAAACTACAATTTTAAAAGAGCATGCTTACCTTCATTCAGAAACCAGCTTCTTTACCTTGAGCAGGATGTAATGAACCTGGGTGATGCTTCCAGGTAAAGGTTGCCCTAGGGCCCAAGGTCATTGCCAGTGAGGCCCATGTTGTAGCTGCTGCCCCTCCCCCCTCCTTCCTTCACCAAGTGGGGGAGGGTGAGATAAAACATGAGTGGGAAAGGATGAAACTCTCCCCTCCTATGAGAGGGGTTAACAGATACCCTTTTGACTCAAGGGAAGGGAGTAACCTGGTTGTACAGAGTTTTGAAAGACTCCTAAATGATTGATCACAAAACATCCAGAATCTGCTAAGATGTTTTTTAGCTGTTATAACTTTTCCTTGTAACCTCCATGAAGGAGGATTCAGGGTAGTAGAGGGAAGGGAGTAAGTAAACCTCAGGGAACCAAAAAGCAACTGTAGTTTTCCCAAATTCCCTAGCATCAAGAGAATTAACAGAATTGGGCATACACTTCTGGATAAGGTGTCCATCCTAGTCCTCTATGCTGTGGAAGATGTCCGCAGGTCCGTGGCATCAAACCTGATAGCCTGAGAGCATCAGTCCAAGTGTGAGACAGTCTCATAACTGTGTGCTCAAAAAGCACCTCCAAGTCTTGGTGCTTGGAGAGCAACCTCAACTGCCGAACAAGAAAAGAGGGGAGGGGGAGGTTTATACACCTTCCAGTCTTGGCTGGAGAACTTGAGATTAGGCAGTTTCCCTGTAGGGGCCACCAAAATGTTGAGGTTTTGGGGTTTAGGGGATCTGGGACCCAAAATTACAACACCCGGGTCCTGCCCTAAAGAATTCAACTGAAGCATACTTTTAGCTAAAGACAAGGTTTATTAGAACATCTGTCATATTGGGTAGACTCTTAAGGAATCCAAACATTAGTGAGCTATTGGCTAGATTTTAAGAATCTAAGCCTTTTAAGAACCTTAGTCACCTGTTTTCTTTAAAACCAAGAGTCTGCCTTTATACAGTGGAGTTTGTGATTTGCATGTTAGATTACCTGTGTACCTGTACCATGTACCTGTGCCATGACTTTAAATTTCTTCTTTTATCTGTGTAATATCTAGTATAATGCTAGGGATTAGAGCTAGATGAAGCATCAGAGATATGATTCCAACCAGCTGTTCATTTCCTCAATGGCAGCTAACACTATCCTGAAGAAATTTATGTGCAACACAATTCAAATTTTCAAAAACACAGTAATCTAGGAGAAACAGGTCTCCTTAATTATTACCTCATCATGAAGGGTCAACAAACAGAACCCAATTTTGCAGGTTTCTACCCTCACAATCCTTAGATGATTGATTTGCTTTATAGGAGATCAGGGAAGATAGTATGTCCCCTTTATGACCTGGATTCCTTAGGTATCATCTCACTAAATATATTTTTAAAAGTTATTTTAACTTAATCATTTAAATAACAAAAAACCAAAGTGATTTATTACCAATGGCTAGATTATTTTAATTATGAAAATGTAATAAGTGCTTCATAAAATGTTCTGATCATTAGAGAAATTTATTGTTGAGATTAGATAAAAAGAACTATGGCTAAAAAGAAAAAAATTGTCACAGTTCCTTAGGTTCAAGATTTGTCATCTTTTAAAGTCTCTTATCTTATTTTCTCAAATATATGTAAAAAATTGATAACTTTTTCAAAAGGCTTGAGTTCCAAATATTCTTCCTCCCTCCATAGACCTCCCTTTCTTGAGAAGGCAAGCAATATGATTTAGATTAAAGATGTGCAGTGATGAAAAACATGTTCATATTAGCCAGGCCATAAAAAAGGGGAAAATGATTTTTTTTGTAGTCCTCTATCTGAATTTTGATCATCAGTTCTTTTTCTGGGAGTGGATATCATTTTTCAAAATAAGTCCTTCAGGATTGTGTTAGATCATTGTACATTTATCCCTTCCACATTGTAGAGGTTAGGGGCCCAGTGCCCACCTGTGATCTAGAAAATCCATTTAAATTTTTTGGCTCTCCATTCATACCAGAAATTTTTTTCTTTTAATTTTGTGGAGTGTTTATAGTATTTTATTATAAAACATGGATATGTTTATGGTTTTAAAAGATAAAAATATGGTGATATTATGCAATTATATATGTGTGTGTATATATATGCATGTATTACATTTTTGAGTTTCTAAATTTTCCTATGTCATCTGCTAGTCTTTGAATGTCTTCTATGGCTTCCACAAAACTCACCAAAATTTCCCATTTAATTTAATATGCTGAGCCTTGATATATCAAAATCATGAATGAGAAACTCATGATATGGAAAGGATAACTATTGCTGAGAATAGCTGACATTCATAATTGATTGATGTACAGTAGTATTGTTGCTGTGTATATTATTCATTTGGTTCTTCTCAGTTCCCTTTGCATGAGTTCATATAATCTTCCCAGGTTTTATTCTGAAAGCTTCCTCTGCATCATTTCTTATAGCACAATAAAATTCCATCACACTCATATACCACAATTTGTTGAGGCATTCCCCAATTAATGAGTATTCTATAAATTTCCAAACCTATACCACCACAAAAAGAGCTATTGTATTATGAGACACATGAGTCCTCCTTTTCTTTAATTGCTTTGGAATAAAAACATAGTAGTATTATTGTTGAGTCAAAAGGTTTGCACAGATTTATAACATTTTGGTTATAGTTGCATATTGCTCTCCAGAATGGTTGGATCAGTTCATAACTTCACTAACAATATATTCATGTCCCAATTTTTCCACATCTCTAACACTTTGTCATTTGCCTTTTCTGTCATGTTAGCTAATCTTATCAGTTGACATGGTACTTCAGATTTATTTTAGTTTGCATTCCTTTACTCAGTAGGGATTTAGAGTATTTTTTTCATAGGACTATAGAAGCTTTGATTTCTTCATGTGAAAACTTTTTTTCCATACACTTTGACCTTTTATCAATTGGGGAATGACTCATAATCATATACATTTGAGTTGTGTGTATACATATATGTGTGTGTGTATCATATATATACATATATATGTATATATGTGTATATATATATGTGTGTGTGTGTATATATATATATATATATATATATATGAGAGATGAGGCCTTTATCAGAGAAACTTGCTGTAAACATTTTTTTTCCAATTGTCTTCTTTCTTTCTAATCTTGGCTGTATGGGTTTTCTTTGTAATTAAAAAAATTAATGTAGTAAAAAAATTCATTGTACATACTGTAATGCTCTTGTTTACTCAAAAAACATTGCCTTATCCATAGATTTGACAGGTAAAATTTTCCATGCTCCCCTAATTTGCTTATTATATCACCATTTATGTCTAAATCATGCACACATTTTGACCCTATCTAGGTATAGAATGTGAAATATGAGTCTCTACTCAGTTTCTGACAAACTTGTTTTTAAGTTTTTTCTAGCAGTTTTTTTGTCAAATGGTGAATTCTTGCCCAGAAAGTTTGCATCTTTGATTTTATCAAATACTAAGTTACTGTGGTCATTTACTACTGTCTATTGTGAACTTAATCAATTCCATTTGTCCACCACTCTATTTCTTAGCCAATGACAAATTGTTTTGATGATTTGTTGAGTTGAGCAGTCATGTTTGACTTTTTTTGACCTTATTTGAGTTTTTCTTGGCTAAGATATTGGACTGTGCTGCTGTTTTCTTCTCCAATGGATTAAAGCAATCACAAGTTATGTGACATCCTAATGTTACACAGTTAGTGAGGGTCTCAGGTCAGATTTAAAATCAGGTTTTCCTGAATCCAGACCCAAAGCTCTATACAGTGAGCAGGCTAACTGTTTCTGGATCTTTTGGTTTTTCAAACATTAGTTTACTATAGTAATTTAATACTGGGTATTGTGTCCCTAACCAATTCCACTAATCCACCAGTCTATTTCTTAGGCAGATTAGATTATTTTGATGATTATCACTTTGTAACATATTTTGAGATCTGGTACTGTTATGATACATTCTTTCATGTTTTAAAAATTGGTTCTCTTGATATTCTTGACTTTTTTTTCCCAGATAGAGTTTGTTATTGTTTTTTCCAGTTCTGTAAAATAATATTTTGGTAGTTTGATTGATATGGCATTGAACAAATAAACTCATTTAGGCAGAATAGTTATTTTTGTTATGTTGGCTTGGACTACCCATCTGCAATTATTTCTCCAATTGTTTAGATCCAATTTTGTGAAAAGCGTTTTGCAATTACGTTCATATAATTCCTGGGCTCATCTTAGAGGTAGACTCTCAAGTATTTTATATTATCTGTAGTTATTCTAAATGGAATTTTTCTATCTCTTCCTCCTGGGCTTGTTGTTGATATGTATAAATGCTGATTATTTATATTGGTTTATTTTATAACCCATCACTTTCCTGAAGTTAACTATTTCACTTAGTGTTTTTTTTAGTTCATTTTCTAGTATTCTCTATATACAGCATCATATTGTCTATCAAAAGTAATAGTTTATTTCCTTGTTTCCTATTCCAATTCCTTCATTTTTTTTTCCTCTCTTATTGCTAAAGCTAAAATTTTTATTTTTATTTTTGTTTTGGCTAGACAATGGGGTTAAGTAACTTGCCCAGGGTCACACAGCTAGTAAGTGTTATGTTTCTCAGGTTGGATTTGAACTCAGGTCCTCCTGAATCCAGGGCCAGTGCTCTATCCATTGTGCCACCTAGCTGCCCCTATAATATTTTTAATATTATATTGAACAATAGGATTGATAATGGACATCCTTGTTTCACTCCTGATCTTATTTATGAGGCTTCTAACATCCCTACTACAAATAATGATTGTTGATGGATTTAGATAGATAATGATAATCATTTTAAGAAAAACTTCATTTATTCCTAAACTATCTGTTTATTTTCTAATAAGAATTAGTGTAGTACTCTGTTAAAAGCCTTTTCTACATCTGTTGATATCATTATACATATTTTTGTGGGTTTTTGTATTGATATGGTCAATTATACTGATAGTTTTCCCAACATTGAACCAGCTCTGCATTCTTGGTATAAATCCCACCTGGTTATGTGGTAGGATATTTTGTGAAAGATTACAGTTATATTTTTGATATTATTTTATTTAAAATATTTGCATTAGTATTCATTACTGAAATTGGTTTATAGTTTTCTTTCTCTGTTTTATCTCTTCCTAGTTTAGGTGTCAGCACCATATTAGTGTCATGAAAGGAATTTGGTAGGACTCATTGTTTGCCTATTTTTCCAAAAAAAAATCCTATAGCATTACAATTAATTGTTCTATAAATATTTGATAGAATTCACCTGTGAACCCAAATGGCCCTGGGAATTTTTTCTTAGGGAGTTCATTGATGTCTTATTCAATTTCTTTTTCTAAGATAGGGTTACTTAAATACTCTATTTCCTCTTCTGTTGATCTGGGTAATTTATGTGTTTGTAAATATTCATCCATTTCACAGAGATTGTTAGGTTTATTGAAATATAAGTGGGCAAAATAGCTTCTAATAATTCTTTTGATTTCTTCTTCATTGATAATGTATTTATCCTTTTCATTTTTGATACTAGTAATTCATCTTTTTTTAAAATCAAATAAACCAAAAGTTTTTCTATTTATTTTTCATAAAAGCAGCTGCTAGTTTTGTTTATCAGTTCAATGGTTTTCTTACTTCCAAATTTGTCAATCTCTTCTTTGATTTTCACTATTTTCAATTGAGTGTTTGAAGATTTTTAATTTGTTATTTTTATAGTATTGTTAGTTGCATGCCAAATCTGTTGAACTGCTCTTTCTCTATTTTATTGTTGTAAGCATTTAGGGATCTGTGGAGCTTTGGTAGCATCCCATAAATTTTGGTATATTGTTTCATTCTTGTTCTCTTTAATGAACTGATTCATGGTTTCTATGATTTGTTCTTTATTTTATTTATTCTTTAGTATTAGATTATTTAGTTTCTAATTATTTTTAAACTATGTATCCACAGTATTTTATTTGATGTAATTTTATTACATTAAACCAGAAAAGTATTCATTCAATATTTCTGCTCTTCAGCATTTGGTTGTGAGGTTTTTATGGCTAATTAATGGTCAAATTTTGTGAAGGAGCCATGTGCAACTGAGAAAAAAATATATATTCTTTTCTGTTCCTATTTATCCAGAGTTTTTCTGATCTAATTTTTCTAAAATTTCACTCATCTCCTTGACTTCATTCTTATTTACTTTTGGTTAGATGTATCTAGTTTTGAGTGGGGAACTTTGAAGTAACCCAACCCCAGGATAGTTTTATTATTTCCTTCTGTAACTCAATTAACTTTACCTTTAAGAATTTTCATACTAGATAATTTGGATGGACCAGAGCCAAGACAGTGGATTAAAAACAGTGACTTGTTTGAACTGTCCCCCAAATCCCTCCAAATACCTGTTAAAATCACTCTTAACAAATTCTGAAGCAGCAGAACCTACAAAAAGACAGGATGAAATAAATTTCCAGGCCAACACAATCTGGATGGTTAATTGGAAAGGTCTATTTTGCCAGGCTGGGAGAGGAACACAGTTCAGCGTGGGTATGCAGGCAAAGAGCAGGCCTCAGTGAACCAGGAGCAGCCTTCAGAGGACTGAATCACAGGCAGCTGTGGTGATTTCCAGACTTTTCAACCCACAAATGCCAAAGACAACTTAGAAGTTCAGTAGGAAATGTCTGTGACCACAGTGAGAGAGAAGCTCAGTGCCAGCCCTAGTCCTGGAGCAGGGGCAGCAGCTGATGCCAGAGCTTGGCCCAAAGACAGAGGAGGAATGAGGTAGTTGAGTGGGTGACCTGAGAGGGATTGCAGGGATTTCTTTGCCGGTGCTGAGGCAAGATTCTCTTACTTTGCCTGTGCCTTGATCTGGGTCACATTTCTAGGTGGCAGTCCTGGGGCGAGGAGGAGCACTGGCGTGGTAAATCTTGTAGTAGTGGTTGAGAGGGGAATCTTTCTCACAGTCCCAAGGCAGAAAAGAGTGCTTGTGGTCACTCATAGACCAGAGTACAGGCCAGAAAAGGAGTAAACTCCTTGCCCATGATTGTATCACATTGGAAGAATTGAAAATTTACAGGTCCCTAAAAGTATCTCAGAAAACAACTGCACAAAACCCCCAAAGCTTGGGATAGTGCATTTTCCACACTGGAAGCAGACCCCTACCTTAATAAGGAGGTTAAAAGTCAAGTAATTGTCTGGGAATATGAGTAAACTGAACCAAAAAAAAAATCAGACCATGTTAACTTTCTTTGGTGAGAAAGAAGATCAAAACATACAAACAGAAGAAGACAACAAAGTCAAAGCTCTTACATCTAAAACCTTCAAGAAAAATATGAATTGGTCCCATGCCATGGAAGAGCTCAAAAAGGATTTTGAGAAGCAAGTAAGAGAAGTAGTGGAAAAACTGGAAAAGAAATGAGAGTGATGGAAGAAATTCATGAAAAACAAGTCAACAGCTTGCCAAAGGAGACTCAAAAAATACTGAAGAAAATAACACCTGAAAATATAGCCTAACCCAAATGGCAAAAAAGGTCCAAAAAGCCAATGAGGAGAAGAATGCCTTCAAAGTAAAATAGAATAATTGGGGAAAAAAAAGAAGTTCAAAAGCTCACTGAAGAAAATACTTCCTTATAAATTGGAATGGAGTGGGGTCAGTTAAGTGGCGCAGTGGATACAGCACTGGCTCTGGATTCTGGAGGACCTGAGTTCAAACTGGCCTCAGACACATAACACTTACTAGCTGTGTGATGCTAGGCAGGTCACTTAACTCCATTGCTTAGACCAAAAAAAAAAAATTAGAATGAAGCAATTGGAAGCTAGTGACTTTCTGAGAAATCAAGACATTGCAAAACAAAATCAAAAAATGGAAAAAAAAAAAGAAGACAATGTAAAATATCTCATTGAAAAAGCAACTGACCTGGAAAATATATCCAGGAGAGATCATTTAAAAATTATTGGACTACCTGAAAGCCAAGATCCAAAAAAGAGCCTAGACATCATCTTTCAAAACATATCAAAGATGGCAGAGGGAAAGCAGTGACTTGCTTTAGCTCTCTCCCCAAACCCCTCCACATACCTATAAAAATGGATCTAAACAAATTCTAAAGCAGCAGAACTCACAAAAAGACAGAGTGAAACAAATTTCCTGCCAAAGACAGTTTGAATGGTTGATTAGAAATGTATGTCATGCTGGGTGGGGAGAGGAGCACAGTTTGGCTTGGGCACACAGGCCACATTGACCCTGGAGCAGGCCTCAGAGGACTGAATTGCAGGAAGCTGAGGCAGTTTCCAGACTTCTCAACCCATGATTGCCAAAGACAACTTGGAAGGTCAGTGGGAAAAGTCTGTGACTATGGTGAGACCTGAGGAGGTAGGTCTCAGCCGTAAGTCTCGAGCATGGCCCAGGGACACTGCTGTTTCCTGAGCTTCCAGCCCACAGACTGAGGAGGAATCCAGTGGCTGATCAGAGGGGGATTGAAAGGATCTCTTTGCCAGTGCTGAGGCAGGAATCTTTTGCTTTGCCCCTGCTTGGATCTGATTCACAGTTCTGAGGGGCGGTCCTGGGGTGAGGAGGAGCACTGGTGTGGTGGAGTTTGTTGTGGCTGTGGAGAGAAAACACCTCGCCCCTTATCATAGCACCTTAGAAGAGCTGAAAATTTTGTGATCCCTAGAAGTATCTCTTAAAACAGCTGTACAAACCCCCAAAGCTTGGAACAGTACATTCTCCACATTGGAAGCAGACTATTACCTTAACAAAGAGTTTAAAACTCAAGTAATTGGCCAGGATCATAAGTAAGCAGTGCAAAAAGAGTTAGACTATGTTATCTTACTTTGGTGACAAAGAAGAGCAAAACATACAACCAGAAGAAAACAACAAAGCCAAAGCTCCTACATCCAAAACCTCCAAGAAAAGTATGAATCAGTTCCAGGCCTTGGAAGAGCTCAGAAGGGATTTTGAGAAGCAAGTAAGAGAAGTAGAGGAAAAACTGAGAGTGATGCAAAAAAATCATGAAAAACAAGCCAACAGCTTGCTAAAGGAGACCCCAAAATTACTGAAGAAAATAACACCTTAAAAAATAGCCTCACTCAAGTGGCAAACAAGGTCCAAAAAGCCAATGAGAAGAAGAATGTCCTAGAAAGCAAAATTGGCCAAATGGAAAAGAAAGTCCAAAAGCTTACTGAAGAAAATACTTCCTTAAAAATTAGAATAGAGCAATTGGAAGTTAATGACTTTATGAAAAATCAAGACACTGTAAAACAAATACAAAAGAATGAAAAATTAGAAAACAATGTGAAATATCTCTTTGGAAAAACAACTGACCTGGAAAACAGATCCAGGAGAGACAATTTAAAAAATTATTGGACTATCTGAAAGCCACGCTCAAAAAAAGAGCCTAGACATCATCTTTCAAGAAATTATCCAGGAAAACTGTCCTGATATTTTACAACCAGAGGGCAAAATAGAAATTGAAAGAATCCACCAATCACCTCCTGAAAGAGATCACCAAAGGAAAACTCCTACTAATATTGTAGCCAAATTCCAGAGTTCCCAGGTCAAGGAGAAAATATTGCAAGCAGCCAGGAAAAAAAAAAAAACACCGTTCAAGTACTGTGGAAACACAATCAGGATAACACAGGATTCAGCAACTTCTATACTAAAGGACCACAGGGCTAGGAAACAAAACTGAGTGTAATCCTTGAGGTGAGAGAGGATTATATTGGGAAAAGGAGAAAGGGAGAGATAGAATGGTGTAAATTATCTCACATAAAACAGAGAAGGGGGTAAGAGAGTGAAAGGATGACAGAGGGAAGGACAGATTGTGGGATGGGGTAATCAAGCAAACATTTCTGAGGAGGGTTAGGGTCAAAATAGAAAATAGAATAAACTGTGGGTGGGATAGGATGAAGGGAAATATAGTTAGTTTTTCACAACATGACTACTATGGAAGTGTTTTGCATGACTACACAAGTATAACCTGTATCGAGTTACTTGCCTTCTCAAAGAGGGTGGATAGGGAGGGAGGAAAGGGAGAAAATCTGATACCCAAAGTTTTAAAAATAAATGTTAAAAAAATGTTTTCACATGCAAGTGGAAATAAGATATATAGGCCATGGGGTATAGAAATTTATCCTGCCCTATAGGAAAATAGAAGAGAAAGAAGATAAGAGAAGGTGGGGGGGTGATAGAAGAGATGGCAGATTAGGGGAAAGGGTTTTCAGAATGCATGCTGTCTAGGGGTTGGGGGAGGGAGAAGATAGGGAAAACTTTGGAACTCAAAATCATGTGGAAGTGAATGTTGAGAACCAAAAATAAACAAATGAATCAAAAAGAGAAATAAATGTACCTGACTGAAAAAGAAAGAAAGAAAGAAATTATCAAGGAAAACTGCCCTGACATTCTAGATGCACAGGGTAAAACAGAAAGTGAGAGAATCCACCAATCACCTCCTGAAAGAGATCCCCAAAGGAAAACTTCTAGGAATATTTTAGCCAAATTCCAGAGTTCCCAGGTCAAGGAGAAATCATTGCAAGTAGCCAGAAAGAAACAATTCAAGTATTGTGGAAACATAATCAGGATAACACAAGATTTAGCAGCTTCTACATTACAGGACCAGAGGTCTTGGAATACGATATTCCAGAGGGCAAAGGAAATAGGATTACAGCAAGAATCACCTACTCAGTAAAATTGAGTATAATCCTTTACGGGAAAAATGGATTTTCAGTGAAATAGAGTTCTTTCAAGCATTCTTGATGAAGAGACCACAGCTCAATAGAAAATTTGACTTCCAAACAACACTCGGGGGCAGCTAGATAGATGGCTCAGTGGATAACGCTCCAACCTTGGAGTCAGGAGGACCTGAGTTCAAATCCAGTCTCAGAAACTTGACTCTTACTAGTTGTGTGATCCTGGGCAAGTCATGTAACCCAGATTGCTTCACTAAGGAAAAAACAAAAACAAAAATAAACAAACAACTACAACAACAACAACAACAAACAAACAAATACAAGACTCAAGAGAAGAATGAAGAGGTAAACAGGAAAGAGAAATCATAAGGGGCTTATTAAGGTTGAACTGTTTACATTCCTACATGGAAAGATGATATTCGTAACTCATGAGACCTTTGTCAGTATTAGGTTAGTTGGAGGGAAAATAGATAGATAGATGAATAGATAGTTGGCACAGGGTGATGAAGTGGTGATATCTAAAAAAATAAAATTATGGGGTGAGAGAGGATTATACTGAGAAAAGGAGAAACAGAGAGGTAGAATGATGTAAATTATATCACATAAAACAGACAAGGAAAAGCTTGTGGAGAGAGGTGGAGAAAGGTGAGAGAGAATAAGTGAATCTTATTCTCATCAGATTTGGCTTAAGCAGGGAATAACTTACACACTCAATTGAGCATGGAAATCTATCTTACCCTATAGGAAAACAGAGGGAAAGGGGATAAGACAGTGGGAGGATGATAGAGCAGAAGGCAGATTGGGGGATGGGGTAATCAGAAGCAAACGTTTTTGAGAAGGGACAAGGTCAAAAGAAAAAATAGAATAAGTGGTGCACAGGATAGGATGAAGGGAAATATAGTTAGTTTTCTTCAACATGAGTACTGTGGAAGTATTTTTCAAGACTACAAATGTATAACCTGTATCAAGTTGCCTGCCTTCTCAATAAGAGTGGGTGGGGAGGGAGGAGGGGAGAAAATTTGGACCCAAAGTTTTAAAAACAAATGTTAAAAATTGCTTTCACATGCAACTGGGAAATAACATATACAGGCAATGGGGTATATAAATCTATCCTGCCCTACAGGAAAATACAAGGGGAAGGGAATAAGAGAAGTAGGGGGAGATAGAAGGGAGGGCCCATTAGGGGAAGGAGTATTCAGAATGCACTCTGTCTTGGGGTAGGGGGGTGAGATGGGGAGAAAATTTGGAACTCAAAATCTTGTGGAAGTGAATGTTGAAAACCAAAAATAAATTAATTAATAGAAAAAAATTCTGAGAATTTTCATTCTATGCCATTTGGTACATATATGTTTAATAATGATATTACTCTATTCTATATGGTATATTTTAGCAAAATATACTTTCTTTAATGATCTCTTTCAATTAGGTCTGTTTTTGCTTTTACTTTGTTTGAGGTCATGATTGCTAGACATGCTTTTTTTTTTTTAACTCAGCTGAAGACTAATAGGTTCTTCTCCAGGCCCTTATTTTTTACTCTATTTGTATCTCTCTGTTTCAAACATTTCTTATAAATATATTGTCAGATTCTGGCTTTTGATACATTCTGCTACCCACTTCTGTTTTATGAGTTTATCCTATTCACGTTCACAGTCAAAGAAAGTCAAAAGAATGAAAAAAAAATTTTAAATCTCATTAAAATTCCACTGATCTGCAAAATAGATAAATGAGAGATACATTAGGAAATTTTGGATTATCTGAAATCCTGTTGGAGCTTTCCAGAAAGTATTGTTGGACTCATGCCCATTTTCTTTTCTTTTTCTTTTTTTTTCTTTCAGACTTTACTTGTTTCTACATTGCTGTTTTCTAAATTTTTATTTTGATTTTCCCTCTCACCATGGCAAGTTTTTGTGTTCAGATTATTTTTTGTTGTTCACTCATTTTTCAAACCTTTCTTGACTTTTAACTTTATGTTAAAGTTGGGTGGTAGTGGAAGGGGCACTGTCCCAAGCTTCAGGTTTTTCTTGTTGCTTTTTTAAATACTATATTGGGAGTCTGCAGGTTTTCAGTGCTTCCAAGATGGTATGATCTAAGAAGAGTTATTGCCACTACTCTCCTGACCTATGCTCTGGTATTTTTCTATATCTTCAAATTCTAGTTCTCCTGTTGTCCCCAGAACTGTGATCAAGTCCCCTGCTCTCCTTTGGTTGCAAATGCTGATACTCCTTTCTGCCTTGGAAGTGAAACAAGAGTACATTATTCTTTGTCAGTGATGACAAATACTCTTCTTTGCCCTGGAACTTTGACCATGGCCTCAACTCTCCTGCAGATTCAAGCACTAGTTCTCTTTACCCTGTGACTGGGACCCAGAACTGAGTATGGACAACATGCAGAGTCCTAAAGTTATGTCTAACAAAGGGTCCTCTTTAAATTTTTTTGACCAATTGTTTTACTACCTTACCACCTATGGATTGAGAGCTCCCAAAGCTGTTACTGCTGCTGATAGTACTGTCTCTAAGATCTGTTGCTGCTGTTTTTGTGGGGCATGGTCTGCATTGTTCTTCAGGCCTGATCATCAACCCTATGTGACAAAATTTTCTTGCTGACCTTCTAGGTTGTGTTGTAAAATCATCTCATCCCAAACTTTTATTTGTTGTACTGTTCCAAAATTGTATTTGAGGGATTATTTTAAACTTTTTTTGGAGTAGAATTTGGGAGAATTCTAGTGAGTTCCTACCTCTACTCCATCTTGGCTCTGTCCAAGATTCCTTATTAAAGAAAATACAAATCATCCAACTATTTTGGGTCCCTTTATACTCTATGTCAATTTTTTTTCCCTCAATTTTATGAAATGTGAGTAGGCATGTTAAGTTTTCAATAAAGTTGACATCAGGATATCAATGCCAAGGAAGACTTCAAAGATTTACTTAAGTGCATTTGATTCCAGCAATCACTTACAGTATGAAAGTAGGCAGATGTCACTGAATAGACAAGATTAACAGAAAGCAACAACAACAACAACAATGTTGGCTTATAAGAATTTAGTGCAGATCACTGGAGAGGAGAAATATTGCCAAAATTATGAGGAAACTATAGACTATACATTAGACATGCATTTGATAAAAGTTGTTAATTGATCCAAAAGAGATGCAGGTAGGATTGAACTGTATTAAAGTATCTTGAGATACTGATTATAAAATGGATCTCAATTAGTTAAGACTCATTAAAAACTATAAACTTGGCAAATGATTAAGTAGGGTGCTCTAATGCACTCTTCTGGGTGGTTTTTGAACAGGCTACTCTTTGCTGGTGGCTTATAACTACAAAAGCATATTGTCTAGTAAATAAGCAATTTGGTTGCTATCTTTTTATTAAGATTTTCTCCACTATAAATTTGAAAATCCTTATGAGAAGTGACTGAAAAGGCAATAATAACAAAATAATAGAGCACTGAAAGTTTTGCAAATGGTTTTCCTCATAACTACCTGAAGAAAAAAAAAGAGGTAAGTACTATGACTCCCATTTTGTAAAAGAATAAATTTATTTCTCCATAAACTGATACTCTGAAAGTAAATTATTTGTCCAAAGTCACACAACTAGTAAGTATCTGAACCAAGATGGAATACTAATTTCTTCAATCTACAAGTTTTGTGTTCCTTCTATTGCATAAACCACACTGAATTTCTTCTTTTCAACTCTCATAGGGCCCTGAACATATCTGCAAATGTTTGTGATCATTTGAGTGAATGAATGATCACATGATAGCTATAGGCTATAAGAGAATGTGTTGCTGCATTTCTTAGTCCATTTACCCTCCTTACTAAGTCACTTTTAGTTCAACATAATGAGGTTAAAATAGTCAGGAAAGTCCATGGCTATGTGTAATTGAGGTGATGTTTGAAATGGAATGTCACAAAGTCATTGTTAATAAGAAGTAATGGGTTCAAATTTTGGCCCATGAAAAATTCAGGAATATATAAAAGATAAGGAATACCAAAATGTCCAAAAAAAATTAAACTTGTAACAAAAGTAAGATTAACATGAACATTTACAGAGCTAGGCTTGTCTGGTGTTTGTTACTTATATCATTTAACTGAAACAGTGAATTCTGAGAAAATGGAGACACTGACTATAAACAAAACAAACAAAAAAAAGAAAAAAAGAAAAAACAAAAGAAAAAAGTTAACATTCAATCTGAAGTGTTCGGACTCAGTCAATAAATGTTATTATTTTTATATTTATAAAAATCTGAGTTGAGAAATTAAATTTTCTGTGATGATTTGAGGATGACAAAGGTTTAATTATCTTTTAAAGTAGATCTTCTTGCTGGAAAGCATGCTTCTCATAATTTTTTTTCATTGCATACACAAAAGCAAGGGTATTTGTCTGTTGTTATCAGATGCTTACTAACAATAGAGCCTTATTCCTTTACAGATTTTCTAGAACTAAATCAATAAAATGATATAAAATGTCAAACTATACTGCCATCATGATGAAGTACTGCCATCTTTTAGTGAATATTTAAGTTGTGGCATAAAATGGATCATAAAGGTTTTGGTTCATTATTTATATGGAGACAGCTTTCCTATCTCATAAACTCTTACTCTGCTTTGAGTGCATTGGGAAGCAGAGAGGCTTATAAGAGAGCAGCACTATGTGATATTGAACAAGAGTGCTTATTGATTCAAATGAACTTTACAAACTTCCTTCTGGAGCACTGCTGCCCACTTCAGACCCTCCAATTATGTTGGTGTGTTGTTCCTCAGAGCTATGACCTGATATTCACATTCTGAAATTATCAATAAGGCTCAGCATTACTTCAAGAAGCCACAGATATTGATCATGTCAAACAGAATATCTTATTCAGGAATCAACTGCTAAATAAAATTTTGGGTTGTGCCATCCTAGGGCTGTTTGTAGCACCTACTTTTCAGTAGAATGTTTTCACACTAACTTAAGGGGAAAAAAACATTCCCAGAAGAATTCTTGTTATAAAAAATTAACATTTCAAATATTGACCTGTTAAGTGGAAAATAATGACAACTTGTTTGAATACCCAAATTGAGGGGTCCCTATGAGGTTGTTAAATTATCAAAAACAGAATTTTTAATTTTTTGCCTAGTAAAGTGCACTTCTTGATCATGAACTGTGAGTTTAAAAAACTAAAATGAGTTAACATTAAACAAAATGCTTGAAAAATTTAGACATTCTCCACACAGAAGTTTCAATCTAATCTTCTCAGAGTACCTGCTTTATTTTCAGTAATGATGGAACAGAGTGTAACATAGGGGAAAGAAGAGAAAGAAAGAGAAGAGAAAAATAAAAATATGACATTGGAACGAGGAGCAACCATGATATTAAAGGCCCCAAAATACTTTAAGATAAGTTGGATTAATCTAAATTATTGATAATAAATTTTCATTGTCCATGTTTTATGTTTTGTAAAATAATTAAATGGTCTGGTATGAAATTCATTATAACTTTTGTCTATAGCACTTTGTTTTCTGAGAAGTTTCATGATGAGAATTTAAGCTTTCAAAGATTATGGAGTGAAAATATACTTCAAAGACAATAATTTTGTAAATTTTGGGCAATGTTTTGTTTTTTGTTTTTTGGTTTTTGTTTTGGTTTTTGGGTTTTTTTTGTTTTTGTTTTTGTTTTTTTTTCTTTCATTTCTTTGTATTTCCTGAGGAGAGAAACAGATACTGAATAATATTTTTTTTCTTCTTCTTAGTTTGATATGAGGTCAGATGAAGACAAACTTTGGAACTATTTTTTATCTTTAGATTTTCTCTTAGGCAATCATACTTAAAATATTACATAGTCTGAATGCCTTTTTAGGTGGCCTGTTTGTGGGAGAGGCAGAAGACATTAATAAAAAAGTTCCTTAGTCCCCCTGTCCATCATTAGGTGGAGAGAAGGCTTTCATGTGTTTATCTATGAGATTTTCTACATTAGGAAAATAATACAGAATAGTTAAAATCAGAATTCTTGGAATAATTTTCCCAAAAAGAAAGGTGAACCTCTACAATTGATTGGTTATTCATTAAAATACCTGATTCAGAGTTTTGACCTGAGTTCAAAAGGTGAAGACCACAAATTGACTTTTATTATTATTATTACTATTATTATTCAGGGGTAATGGGTAGAGAAACCATTTGGTGTAAAAAGTATTATCAAGTTCACTAATCTACAGAGATGTAGTCTAGAGAACATTGAAATCAAAACTTTCTTTCTTCTATCAACCTATATTTAACATCTTTGACACTCATTAGCCCCACAAACAGCATAGCAATAGCAGCAATTATTTCTTAAATAGATAAAATGACTATCTATCATTTTTTCTCCTTTAGAATAAATATATCTGTGTTTGAAATGGAAATGGCACTTTACAGCTGCAGGACACATGCCCTGTCAGGGGGAGGGAGGAGACTTGGCTGGAGTCCAGGGGAGGCCTGGGCTAGACTTGGTTGAATGGGACAAGGATGGGCTGGGCTGGACCAGACTGTGATGGACCTGGCTATCTCCTCTCTGAAGACTCCACCTGTGTGTGGGTGCCCTGAGGGCTGGCCCTGGTACCAGCCTCTGCCCCTTTTGGTGTTGTGCACCTAGCCTGGAGCAGGCCCCTGAACTCTAGGGAATGAGTGCCTTGACCAGAAAAGACCAGAGATGGGGCTGTTGGCATGTGACCCCAGAAAATTTTTACATAGAACCTTGTGATGACCAAGTGGAAGACTGACTTGCTTGCCATTGATCATATCTCCACAGAGGTGACTCTCACAGTGAAGAAAGATGTTCCTTCATTAGCTGTTACAAGAAAAATATTTGGTATCTTGGGCACATTTCAACTAGCAGCAGGTAGTTATCTTGTAATTATCAAAAAGAAAAAAACAAGTAGGTAAATTTTTCAATCTTGGAATATGGAAAGTAGCAAATTTTTGTGTCCTTTCCCATAAGAAGACTATACTGCACTTAACTGATATTCAGTTGCAGGACAACAAGACCTTTCTTTCAATGATAAACCATGTCCTGAGCATGGATGGGTTTTACTTTTCAACAATATATGATCTGACACATACTTTACAACAGTTATCCAGCACCAGTCCAGAATTTCAAAAAATGAGTCTGTTGGAAAGGGTAAATCAGTGATTTCTATGGAATGGTCATCTTCTTAGAGAATTATCTGTTCAACTAGGGGTCCATTAGTTTGCTCTCCCTGTCTTATTTGGATTCATTACTATGCACTCTTGTTCCATTAATGGAAAATATCTTGATTATATTTTCATCTCAAGGAGGAGCTGCTTCCAAGCTGGCATGTGCTATTATGTGAGAGGAATGGATTCTGAAGGCCATGCTCACAACTTTGTTGAAATGGATCAAATTGTGCACTGCAATGGGAGGAAAGTTTTGTTTGTCCAGACTACGGGATTCATGCCCTGTTTCTGGTCCCAAAGACCAAACCTCAAGTATAAGCCAATGCCACATATCAACCAAGTGACCAACCAGATGGATGGCTTTCAAAGGCATTTTGACTCACAAATAGTTGCTTATGGAAAACAAGTCATTATGAAGCTGGTTAAATATGAAGGTTGTTAACTAACTAGAAGGGCTCAGAGAAGCCACTTGAACAGACATTTGCAAAAATGGTAATGTCCTTAGGAAATGGAAATATCAGATATGTGGCATTTGACTTCCACAAGGAATGAAATAAAATCTGATGGGATCATTTGCAAATTTTGCTGGATCAAGTAGTTGATCTTCAAGAAGAATTTGGTTATTTTCTAGTGGATGCTAATTGCAAAGTGGTAAGAAATCAAGAAGGTATATTTCTTAGCAACTGCATGGACTTTCTGGACAGGACCAATGTGATACAGAGCCTGTGGGCCCACTGCTTTCTTCAAGTCCAGCTCCACAGAATCGGTGTTTTGCTTGTAGGAGAGATGATTGAAGAAAAAGCTGAATTGAAAAAAAAATTTCAAAAATGTGTGGGCTGATAATGCAAATGCTTGTGCTAAACAACATTCCAGAAATGGTGCCTTTAAGACTGATTTTACCAGAACTGGGGAAAGAACTCAGTGGGGGCTGGTACTGGATGACCAGAACTTGCTCATGCACTACTACAAAAACAACTTTTCAGATGGCTTTGGACAGGATGCCATAGACTTATTTCTTGGAAACTATGTAGTGGGTGAAGTAGACCATAATAATCCACTCCATATACAAAGGACTGGAAATTTTTAGCTTAACCTATTATCATGGTCATTGGCTTTTCAATGTGCATTTTCTGTTTGCTTATGACTAGTGACACATGGACAGAGACATTGGCCTACTCTCTTCTTACTGATCTGTTTTCCACACCAGCAAGGTGTCTTCTTAGCTTTTTTTTTCTTTAGAAAAAGCAAATCTTATACTTTATTTGGCAATTGTGACACACAGTTGAGATCTAGTGTTATAGCCAAATTTCGAATGATCTTTTAAATAATGCACCAGTTGGAAATAGGATTCTCTTAAGTAGAACAATGCAGGCCAAAACCACGGTGATGTTTTTGGCCTCAAGCCTGCCAGAATTTCAAGTTGGATTCTTCCAAACAGAATGGGAAAGACAGAGGAATATCTTTATCCAACTGGTGCAGTATTGGGAATGTATAAACAAAATGTAGCTTCTTCCACTATTTAAAAGAGTAAAATTATTTTTCTAGCTCAATCTCATTCTTGTAATCTCAGAACCAATCACAATTGACAAGCATATGTTTGTGGACTTTTGTTAAAAGCTAATAACTTCTATGAAAAGGTTAATCTTCTTTCATTTAATAGTTTTATCAAAAGCTTATCATTCTTCATTTCAGGGATCTCCGGATATTCCAGTGAATGTTTGAATTGGGCTGCCTCCCTGCCCCACTCTCCTGGCAATATTTTTGTTATTGCAGTTAGACTGACCATTTCAGTGTGATGAGAAAAAATTATCTTTTCTTTCTAAAGACAAACATAAAATAAAAGAAGAAAGTAAAGTCTCTTTTCTTTATTGTGTTCCGTGCCTCAGTGAGAGGCCCAAAGCATCTTGTGTTTGAGCAGTTGCCACAGTTGGGGAGATGTGATCCCTGAGCCTTCCCTGGAAGTTTCTTAGGGGCTAGAAGGCTTACCTGTTCTCCAAGAGCCACAGCTTTGGGAGAGGGCCTCCTCTTTGTGTTGGGGGCAACAGCCTCATTTCCATGCATGGTACTGTTGACACCATTGTTCTACGCACATAACTTTTGTTGGTTATCAATGTTTGTCTCAGATTTAGAACTTCCAACTTCTCTTAATCAAGGACCAACTTCAACTTTGATTTATGTGTAAAAACAGACAGGAAATACACTTTCAAAGCTATGCATAATTCTAATTGTGAATACACTTGCATATTCAAATTACTATTATGAGGTCTAATATTCTAAAACAATGTAAGATAGTAGGACAATTGCCACCATTTAAAAGATAATTCATTTAATGCACTGCTACAGGTATCAGTGTTGTGCTTGCAAATATGGAGTTTCTTTGTTTCATGAGTACTGATTCATTTTATGTTTAAGTGTTTCTAAAAACCCCTTTGTTTCAAGATTACTTTTTGTTAGCACTCATAACAAGAAACTGTTGCTTTTAGAATCCTTAATGGAAATAATAGTTGAAAAATCTTGTGTTTTTAACATCAGTCATCAGAGTGCATAATGACAAAGATTTAAGTGGATTACCTGTTATTAATATGTAAATAAATTAATTTGCTCCAAGGACTGTTGGACTATTGGATCTGCTTATGTCTATTATAGTATATCATCCAAAAGCTTTTAGACATTTCATGATAAAAACTTTCAACAACTACAACAAAGACCAAATCTGAGCTACAAATCTGGCTTCTCTGATGAAATGGATTAATTTGGTTTCATTAGGTTTTGGGGGTAACTTTCAAAATTCTACAGTGGTTTTATTTCATAAACTGTATATCTGCAAATGATAATAAAACTTCACTTTCTTTTCAAACATCCCCCCCAAAAAATGGGAAGAGCAGAGATTTCACTTAAAATGACAGTATGGAATCCCTTCAGATAGGATTTACCTACATAAAAGTAAGAATTTTTAGAATGAAATTATCTGAAATAGGAAATACTTATTTTTCTCATTGTAGAAAGTGGTTCTGCCCTATTAAAAAAATCATAGAAATGCCAGTGGAAGTAATTTCAGGATCATATCACATAGATGGAACATCAACAATCATCGAGTTAAAACTTGTCACTTTATAGATAAATAAATGGAGGCAATAAAAGGGGCAGTGACTTGCCCAAGGACAGGTAGTAACAGTCAGATCTCTTATCTACAAATCTAAATGAATAAAATGTTATAAAATTACAAACCCCATCTACAGTGTTCTTAGCAATTATTCTCTATTAGAAAATCTCGGGGCAGCTAGGTGGCCCAATGGATAGAGCACCGGCCCTGAAGTCAGGAGGACCTGAGTTCGAATCCAGCCTCAGACCAAACACTTCACTCTTACTAGCTGTGTGACCCTGGGCAAGTCACTTAACCCCAATTGCCTAAAAAAAAAAAAAAGAAAAGAAAAGAAAAGAAAATCTCCAGGAGAATTCTGTGCCCTATCTCTTGACCAGAGCTGTCCATTGTATTTGTAGTAAGTTCTTATGAGAAAAATTTTTCCTTCTGTCAATACAAAATTCACTGCCTCCCCTTTTTTTGGTCTGAGGTCTATTCTACAATGCTAAGAAGAATAAATATAGTAAAGAAAGATAGATAAAGATATATATATATGCATATATAATATATAGAGATATGTGATATATATATACATATATATCTATGTATCTATGTATCTATCCATGTTGTTGCATTAGATAGATAGATATTTTAAAATAATTTTATTCTTTCCAATAAAGAAAATTCTCTAAATATAAGCTTCATTTGAAAGTCTCATTTATAGCTTCTTTCCAGTCATGTTAAGATATAATCTATAAATAGGAAAAAATAATAGAATAACATATTTCAAATGGTAAGTTATTAAAGAGTTATTGTAGAGTAATATGGTACAAACTCTATGCGTATATATTTTCTAACTTTTTGAAAATATAATCACTATATTATTTTGCCTCCATTCTATCACAACCTATAACTGTTAGTAAAACCAGATATGTCTTCCTGTCTAGTCCTATGTTTGACATATACTAGTTGTTGGATCAGGGTCAAGTCATTTAATGCTTCATTTTCCTCCACAACATTTTAAGACTAGGACATTAACAAGTTGATCCACATCAATGAAATTAGTTTATAAACTAGGAGTTCCCCAACCTGATGAAATAAAAGGTGTAAATCAGAAAAAAGTGGAGGGTGACTTAAAAAATCATCTAGTTACAGGAGTTCTTAAATTGAGGCCATGGTATCAAAATGATTCTATGGAAAAAATGCAGAGTACCCATACATTTGGATGGGAAAAATATTTTGATTACTGTATTTCAATATTATTATTTCCCTTTGTGCTAATACATATTTTATTCTATTCATTTAAAATTTTTTTCAGAAGAGCCCATTTACTGCACCAGATTTTCAAAAAGATTCATGACACGTAAACACAAAAACAGTTGAGTAACTCATTTTATATATTAGAACATTGAAGACTATGGTCCACAAACACATGTGTGTATGTAAGATTCTATCTATCTTTCTCTCTCTGTCAGCATATGTGCATGTATGTGTGTATATATGCATATACATATATGTGAATGTGTATGCATATTCCAAATATGAGGTCCTCTATATGTCTGAGGCTTCATGGTTGAGGAGATAGATAACTGGAATTATAGTCAAGAAAACTAGACCTTAATTGTACCTTTGGTTGTTGCTCTGTGATCCTGAGCAGGTCACTTATTTTCTCTCAGCCTGTTTCCAAATGAGATAATATGTGTAAAGCACTTTACAAACCATAAAGAATTGCATAAATTCAGTTACTACTAGTATTTATTATCCTACTTCTCCTCCTCTTTCACATGCTCCTCATCTTCTTCCTCCTCTTCCTCTTCCTCTTCTGGTTATTGATGATAGGAGTAGGCTATTACAATTTACAATCCTTTAAGATACTTTATTAGGATGGGTAATATATTTTTTCAGGATTCTTTTAAAGAAAAGGGGTGAACTTTTAGGGAATCTATTAGAAAGAATATTATTTATCAAATAGTTTTCCTACTTTTTAAGTACAGAAAATATGATTACACTATTTATATTGCCCCATCTTATCCCAATTCAGACCCTTTTTCAGAGTACATATCCTCTTTGCCTTCTTCCAAATAGCTTTATATATTATTTATGAGCCATCCTCACCAAGTGATAAAAGATTAGAAGCAATTTATATATATATACATACACATACATATACACACATACATACATACACACATATATACACATACATACACACATACATATATACATAGGCATATGTATGTATATACACATGCATGCATGTATATGCATGTGATGTGTGTATTGCATGTGTGTACACATGCAGTGCATGTATCTACACATGCGTATATGCATGAGTATGTGTATATGTGTATGTTTATATGTCGTGTATGTACAAACATGCATTGTATATGTGTTTTGTGTACATATATAATGTACATGCATGCATACTTAAGAGGAAAGATTCTGTTCTCTTCTGTTCTCTTTGATGATTATATTATAGCATATTATATTTTATTATATTATATCATATGATTTGATATACGATATATTATAATAAAAACTTATTTATAAATAGCTAATAAATAACTAACTGCAATAACTAGTGTTATTGGAATAATCAATCAATAAGTATTTATCAAGCACTTATTTTGTGCCAAGCACTAATATGGGTTCTAGGGATACAGGTACACATCACAAAACAATCTCTGCTCAAGAAAAGTAAACATTTTCAAGGTGCAGACACAAGTTGTTTGCACATTTATGAATTTATAAATACATGTATGCATACATAAATACTATATATGCACATGTATCTACACACATACTTTCAATGTGTTTTTGTTTTGCTCAAATATGCTTACTTAAAAATAATGTGGAAAATAAAAATAGTAAAAATATTATTCTATACTCAATGAAAACAATGAAGGTACAGTTCTTCCTGTCCTTATAGCCAGAATGAATTAGAAAACTTTGTTAGTAATATTTTTCAAAAAGATGTAATACAACATAGGAAGGAAGCTGTATCACATAGCTATATAAACAGAATGGTCATGTTCATAGAGGAAGACAAAGCTAAAAGTGAGATAGAAGCTAGGGCAGGAATATACTTCAAAAGTCTAGATACATAGAAAACACACATACATACATACATACATACATACGTACATACGTGCATGCATGCATGCCTACATGCATACATACTTCAAAAGTCAAATCACAGAAAGATGTGAAAGTGAGCAAGATGACCCTGGAAATTTCTCTGTCTATATATCTATATTCATCCTCAAGGTCATCCATGGTGATTGATTTCACTAGTTGTATGTTGCATTGAGCCATCACAAAGAAAAGAAATAATAAAAACCCTTGATTTCAAGAATATCCTGGTGTGGTAAAGGATAAATAAATGAATATGTGTATGCATATATAATTTATTTGTGTGTGTACATACATAAACACATTTAAGATATATATGGGTATATACACATATATACACACATATATTCCTATCTTTATCCTTTACTGCACCAAGTTATTCTTGAAATGAAGAGTTTTTATTAAAAAAAATTATTCTTTATGATGTGGTTAAATGCAATGTATTACTAGTAAAATCAGCCACCAGAACTTTTCATTTCTATACCCATAACCTCTCTCACAAACATCTCTTTCTCTCTATTCACATGGGCACAACCCTACTTTAGGTTCCCATTGTCTCCCATCTTGACTATTGCAATACCCTCATAACAGATCAAGATGAATCTAGTCTCTCTTTTCTCCGTTCCTTCCAATGCAGAGCTACCATTTTCTTCCTTATAAGCACAAATCTCACAATGTCACTGTTCTACTAAATAAAATCTAGTGGCATACTATTGCTTTTAGAATTAATTCCAAATTCCCCTCTTTGACATTTATTCTATCCTCCATGCTATGAATATAGTAGCTCCCCATCTACCCTGAGATTGCATTGAAGTTTATGAAACCTTTCCTAATCTCTCCAACTACAAACACCTCAAGTGTTATAATCTTATATCACGCACATTTATAATAATATGTATATATGTATAAGTGTATGCATGTATGTGTATAATCTCCCCCTAAAAATGCAATCTCCTCAAAAGCAGGGGCCATTTCAATTTTGTCTTTGTATCTCTAGGACCTTGTACATAGTGGGCAATAAATAAATCTGTATTGATTGATACATTTCCAATCTATCACATTCACATAAAATATTTTCACATGCTTTAATGCATGTTTCTCTTTTATTCCTTCACTTTATTGGATTTTGGTTTTTGTCCACAAAATAAATAACTCATTTGGGAGCTGATTCTATTTGTTACAAAATAGCAACAGCATATCTCTGACCCATATTTTGTTTAGCAATCATTTGTGCACTGATTAATAAAACCCTAAAAGTGATGTGAAAATGAGACAGTCAGAGAATGTTCAGCAGTTCAAAAGAGTCCATTGTAACAATGTGTTTAGACTGTTATAGGAGAATAGTTAGAAGCACAGTCAAGCTGAAAACAGAAGAAAAAAAAACTTTGGAAAAAAGGTTAACTACAAACTCTGCAGGAAAAGCAAATAAAAAGGACAAGAAAAAAGGATTAACAAAAGTGCTCAAAGTCTTTGTGCAAAAAGAGAATGTACCACAGCTCATTTCATCTTCATACTCATGACATCAAATATTTCATCCAGATCCATTAGGTGAGAATTGTTATTTGAGAACACATTCTGCTTTTCCTACCACGACCATGCTTCTAACTTCCCTCCATGTAAAGTGATAATTAAGGTTTGAGAACAGAATGAAGCCCTAACAAATATGACCTTGGTACCATTTACAGTCCTGCAGAAGTAAATTATTTTTGACAACACCCTTTTCACCATTTTTAGAAAAGAAACCCAAGGGATTCTTTAATAAATCTTGTTTTTTTTTTAATGGAAAATATCTGGTGAACATTATTACAGTTAACAAAATCTCCTGTACCACTGCCTGGATAGTTTGGATTGATTGTTTCTCAATCCAATACGTTTACAATGATGATGTCCTTAATGAGTAGGACTTTCACTGGCTCTCCACCAACAGAGAGTGAATTAGAATGACTTCTATGTGGGTGTGTATGTATGTGTGTGTATATGTGTGTGTATGTGTGTGTGTTTATCAGGCTTCAAGGTTAGCACAAAATATTTTAGCTTCCCAATAAGACAAAGACTGTGCCTTCTGTTTACTGTTCTTTTGAATTTGTGTGTGTATGTTTTGTTGTTGTAGTTGTTGGAGATTTTGTTGTTGCTTGTTTTATTTTGTATTTGTGGGCCTCATATGGGCCTCATCTCAATAAGGTGAGTACTTTTGGCCATCTAGATTGTTTCTATAAAACCTGGAGAGATACATTTACAGTGAGTATAATGAAACGTAAAACTAATTATCTTCATTAGTGAAAGCAGTGGTCCCTATACTGGGTACCTGGGATTGGAAATTAATGTTGGGGTGTGACCTCAAGAGGTATGTGAAAAACCTAATATGCTAACAACAAATCCGAGGATGAGAAGATGAGTCTCATCTTTCCCTTCTCATAATAGACAATAATAATAATAGGAGTAGGCTCTTTACCACCATATTCCCAAACTCTACCGTTTTCTGTGGCTTTCCAAAATCTCTTTCTAAATTTATTTGAAACACTTGAGACAACTCTTTCCTAACCTTGCTGTAGCCCCCCCATGTCAGTCTCTATTGAAAAATCCTCCATATCACTTTGCTCCATAAAACATTTTAAGTATGTAACAGGCATTCTGGGACTGATTGTGATCTCTGGGTCAATGACAAAAACATAAATGCCACATAACATTTTTTTAGGACACAGTGAGTTGCATAGGATAAGCAAATATTGATGGACTACTATCTGCATTTCAGATCTCAAAATATTATCTTTCTCCTGAAACCCATCCTTCAACAGAATTTCTTTATCATGTAACATTAAGTCACCACTAATCTTCCAGTTGCCCAGAATTGTAAACTTAGTGTTACCTTCATTTTCAACTCCCCAACTCTTCATGTAACCAATTATTTATTTTTCTATTGCTATATGCCCTCCATCAATCTCATTGTTTATGCTGACATGTCCAACATCTAGTTAAGTCCCTCATCATCTTCCACTTGGACTGCTGTAATAGCCTCAAAACTGGAATCATTGTATCAAGTCAACACTCTTATTCATTCTTCACACAGTTGCTAAATTGATTTTTCTGATGCACAGGATAAACTTTTACTCCTCTATTTACTCTCTTATTAACATTATAGATTTACTCCTCTAGTAACAACAAATTGATTCTAGGTTCAAATGTTATTTCATCTTTTCATCATTCTTTTAATATTTTATTTAAAAAATGAATAAAACTATCACTAAATGTCATATGCATATGTGACAAATAAGTATTTATAGAAGGATGAGGAATACAGATTCTGCATTTTTATTGATTAAGGAATCAAAAAGTGATCAACAGAGTTTGAAGATTACTGAATTATAATACTATGTTTATGAGGTCAAGGTTATGCTTTCATTGTCCACAGTGACCAATTACCTTTATTTCATTCTATGACAACAGACTACTTACTTCACCTCCTTGCTTTTAAAATATTTTTTATGACTTGTTTTATATCACAAATTTACCCCAACATCCCTTTTTGAACCTCAGAGAGCTATCACATGTATGAAAATGTACTTTTAAAGACAAAAAAAAAGAAAAAGAAGGAAAAATCAGAACTGATCACTACATTTAAAATTATGAAAATATGTACAATGTACAGCATTATGGTCCTCCCATCTCTGCTAATTTGTAAAGGAGGTTGTCTTTTTGTATCTCTTTTTTCATATCATGCTTGTTGTTTATACTTTTGCAACATTTACTTTTATCTACGTGCATCGTTCTTGTTTAGAGTTGCTTTTTCTTTTTTCCACCATGATTGTAGTGATTGTGTGTGTCTCTCTGTCCCCCACACACTGGGTCTGGGTCTTCTTACTTACTAATGATCTGTTTTAGTTTTTTTTTAATTTCTTTGATGCCAAACTATCTTCTGATGTATTTCTTACAGAGATTTTCCCCCTTTCAACCATTTTCCTTCTTATCTTAGGTGCATTAAATCTGTCTGTGAAGAAGTTTATCATTTTCATGTATTCAAACATATGTTTTATCTTATATTTTTATCTTTATCTTGTGTTATTTTTATTGTGTATAATAATCCACTTTTCTTTTTTATAATCTAATATTTTATATTAAAATCATATTTTAATTTTAAATGTATTATGAAATAAGATGTAAGGAGTTAAGCATAGTATGTATATACTTTTTTTGACTTGAATTGTATGCACTACTCTGTGTCATGTTGGTAAAAGTTCCATGTGGTGCTGTTATATATACAAATTCTTTAGTAATATCATTTATAAGACAACATGAGTTTTTAAGGTCTAGTTTCAACAAGAATTTTGAGAGTTATATATTATCCCTTTCTTTCTGTTTCATTTGTCCTAAACTGAGAGAAGCACATTGAAATCTGACACACTTGTACAACTGAGTCTTTTTGGCATTCTGGTAATGTTTCCTTTATGAATTTAGATGCCAAGTCATTTAGAGTACATATGTTTAATACTGGTATTGGTTTTTTGTCTATAGTTGCTTTCTGCAAAATTTAGTTTCCTTGTTTATCATTTTTATAGGTTTTGAATATTTGTTTATGCTTTGTCTGATGACATTATTGCAACACCTATTTTTTTAATTCACTTGATGAATAATATACTTTTTCAAGCCCTCATTTTTATTTATTTTGTGTGTATATATATAAATCTTCTTGGGCAGCTAGGTGGCACAGTGGATAGAGTGCTGGGCCTGGAATGACTAACACCTAAATTCATACCCAGCCTCAGGTACCAGTTGTGTGACCCCTGATAAGTAACTTAACCATGCTTGCTTCAGATTCCTCATCTGTAAAATGAGCTAGAATAGGAAATGGCAAACCACTCTAGTATCTATGCCTAGAAAACCACAAATGGGGTCACAAAGAGTTAGACAAAATTATGTATTTTTTCTTTTTAAATCCAATCTATCACTCTTTTTCATTTTATTGAATGGTTTAATGTATTCACATTTAAATTTATGAGAGTTACATTACTATTTCCTCCATTTTCTCTAATATTGAATTTTTCCAAATAATATTTCCCTTTTCCCTATAATCATAGGGCTATATCTCTTCAGTTATTTTAGTTCAAAAAAAATTTTTTTTAAGGAAGGCCTAAGTCCACCATATTTCCACACTAAAGCACCACTCTGCCCTACCCTATTTGTTACCTTATTCTTTAGTTTTCCAGCTTTATTATTTCCTTTTTTAAAATTAATTGTTTCTCCCTAGCTATTTAATTCTACTCCCCTTTTTTCCTCACAATATAGTCACAGAGAACCCAGCTTTTTCTTCTGCCTTTCAACTAAATATGATTGTCAGTTTCTGCAACTTTTTTTCATAAATGAATGTCTTTTTCTCATTATTTCTCCATTATTTATGTTATCTTTCTTGCTATTCTAGACATTTATTCTTTCATTTATTGTCCTTGTGCATATGTAGCTCTTCTTTAATCTCTGCATTCTTCATTGAAGTAAAACTTCTAAGTTATTCATGTTTGATTCCTTCTTAACAGTATTCATTATTTTCTTGTAAGTAGTGATTTTCCACAAACTTCTTTTTTTTCTTTTCCACTGCATTCCTGAAAATTATAGAGAGGATGGTGAACTATAGGAGGAATTTTTATATGTCCCTATTTATTGCATTATTGAACTTGTAATTGTGGTATATGAATGTAATGGAATACTATTGTTCTATAAGAAATGATGGTCTTCAGAAAAACCTGGAAAGACTTACATGGACTGATGCTGAGTGAAGTGAGCACAACCAGGAGAATGATTGTTGTACACAATAACAGCCACCTTGTGTGATGATTAACATTGATAGACTTAGTTCTTCTCAACAATGCAAGGATCTAAGACATCTCCAAAGGCCTCATGATGGAAAATGTTATCCCCATAGAAGGAAAGAATTATAGAGTTTGAATGCAGATTGAAGCGTACTACTTGCTATTTTTTTCAACTGTTTTGTTTTGTTTTCTATTTCTGGTGCTTCCTCCTATTGGTTCTAATTCTTCCTTACAACTTTAGTGATGTGAAAATATGTTTAATAGGAGTGTATATGTATAGCCTATATCAGATTGTGCTCTGTGTTGGGGAGGGAATGGGAGAAAAAAATTAAAGCTCAAAAGCTTATGAAAGTGATTTTTGATAAATCAAAATAAATTTCTTTCTAAAAAAAGGGGGAAAATGATATTTTTTAAAGTGTAAGAAAAAATATAAACTAGGCTGAATAGAGAACTTGCATAGAAGAGTTATTGGAGAAATTGGGCTAAAACATCATGAACTAAATCCACCTATGTAAGGATTAATCTTGTTTGTTTACTTTGTTGGAAGGGGACTGGATTACAGAATAGGAAGATGTTTAAACTGAGAGAGGAAGAAGACAGAGAGGAATATGTAAAATACACTTATCAAGTCAAAGGCTAAAAAATGAAAGTAAAACAAAGGTGAAGAAGAAAATAACTGCAGGATAATGTGTGAGTAGGTAAAGTGAAGAATTGTAAAGGGGGTATTTGTCAAAAGCTTTTTCAGCATCTATTGAGATGATCATGTGGTTTCTGTTGGTTTTATTGTTCATAAGATGAATTATACTGTTAGTTTTTGTAATATTGAACCAGCCCTGCATTCCTAGTATACATCTTACCTAGTCATAGTGTATTATTCTTGTGTTAAGTTGCTGTAATCTATTTACTAACATTTTATTTACAATGTTTGCATCTATATTCATTAGGGAAATTGGTGTATAATTTTCTTTCCCTGTTTTGACTCTTCCTGGTTCAGGCATCAGCACCATATTTGTATAACAAAAAGAATTTGGCAGGACTCCTTCTTTGTCCACTTTTCCAAATAGTCTATAAAGTATTGGAATTAATTGTTCTTTAAAAGTTTGATAGAATGAGCTCGTAAATCCATCTGGCCCTAGAGAATTTTCCTAGGGAGTTCATCAATGGCTAGTTCAATTTTTTTTTTCTGAGATAGGGTTATATAAGTATTTTATTTCTTCTTCTGTTAATCTGGGCAATTTACATTTTTTGTAAATATTTATCTATCCCCATTCAATTTTCTCCAGAGCTTTACCATATCTGACTTTTCTAAAATTGTATTCACATTTTAAAATTCATTCTTATTTATTTTGTAGTAATATTTATTTAGTTCAGAGAGGGAGAGGTTGAGGTCCCCCACTAGTATATTTTTGCTGTCTATTTCATCCTGCAACTTCTTTCTCCTCTAAGAATTCTGATGCTATACCACTCGGTGCATATATGTTTAGTAATTATATTATGTCATTGTCTATGATGTCTTTTAGCAGGATGTAGTTTCCTTCTTTATCTCTTTTGCTAAAATCTGTTTTTGCCTTTGCTTTATCTGAGATCAGGATTGCTACCCCTTCTGTTTGGTTTTTATTTTGTTTTGTTTTGTTTTGTTTTTATTTCAGGTGAAGCATAATATTTTCTACTCCAGCCTTTTATCTTTACCCTGTGTGTGTTGCTCTGTTTCAAATGTGTTTCCTGTAAACAACATATAATATAATAGGATTATGATTTTTAATCCATTCCACTATTCATTTCCATTTTATGGGAGAGTTCATTCCATTCACATTCACAGTTATGATTACTAATTGTGTCTTTCTCTCCATCCTATTTCCCATCTGTTTATGCTTTTCTTTTTCCTTTCTCCCTTTCCCTCCTCACTAGTGTTTTGCTTTTGACCACAGCCTCCCTCAGTCCTGCCTCCCTTCTATTAGCCCCTTCCCTTTTCTTTCCCCTTTCCCCTCCTACTGCCTATAGGGCAAGTTAGAGTTCTATACCTAACTGATTATGTTTAAACAATGCTCATCTCCCTCCTTTCTTTCCTTCTAGTGTAATAGGTTTTTGTGCCTTTTCCTGTAAAGTAATTTATCTTTGTCTGCCTCCTCCTTTCCTTTTCTCTCAGTTCATTTTCTTAGATCAGATTACTCCACTTACTTAGATCCATTTAAGCCACTTGATTAGATTTTTTTTTATCATTACATCAAAGTCAACTTACACCCACCCACTCTATGTATTTCCCTGTGACATGGTGTAATAACAATAGAGTTCTCAAGAGTTATGTGTCATTTTCCCTTTTAGGGATGTAAACAGTTTGCCCTTATTAATAACATGTTGTTGTTTTTTTCTGTCCCACCTAAGTTTTTACATCTTTCTTGAGTCTTGTATTTGAAGATTAAATTTTCTGTAGAACTCTGATCGTTTAATCAAGAAGGTTTGGAAGTCCCCTATTTCATTGAATACCAATCTCCTCTCCTGAAAAATTATGCTCATTTTCACTGGGTAGTTCATCTTTGGCTGTAATCCAAGTATTTTTTGCTTTAAGGAGTATAATATTCCATGACCTACAATCTTTTAATGTGGAACCTGCAAGGTCCTGCATAATCTTGACTGTGGTTCTATGATATTTAAATTGTTTCTTTCTGGTTGTTTGCAGTATTTTCTCTTTGCCCTGGTAATTTTGGAATTTGGCTACTATATTCCTTGACATTTTCAATTTCGGATCTCTTTCAGGAGGTAAGTGGTGGATTCTTTCTATGGCTATTTTACCCTCTGGTTCTAGGACATCAGGGCAGTTTTCCTTGTTTATTTCCTGAAAGATGCTCTCCAGGCTCTCTTTCTTTTTTTCAGTGTGTTTTTCAGGTAGACCAATTATTTTTAAATTGTCTCTCCTCCATCTATTTTCCAGGTCAGTTGTTTTACCCATGAGGTATTTTACATTTCCATCTACTTTTTTTCATTCTTTTGTTTCTCTTTGACTGATTCTCACTCTCACAGAGTCATTAGCTTCCATTTGCCCAATTCTAATGTTTAACCAATTGTTTTCTTCTATTAGAGTTTGTATCTCCTTTTCCATTTGATCCATTTTATATTTTAAGGAATTCTTCTCTTCAGTGAGTTTTTCTGTCTCCTTTTCTGTTTGGCCAATTCTGCTTTTTAAGGAGTTATTTTCTTCAGTTAATTTTTGTCCTTCCTTTTCTAAGCTATTGACTCTCTCTTGCATACCTCTCAATTCTTTTCCAAATTTTTTTCTACCTCTATTATTTGACTTTCAAAATCCTTCTTGAGCTCTTCCAAGAAGATTTTTTGGGCTTCAGAACAGTACATACTCGCTTTTGAGGTTCCAGATGTAGGTATTTTGACAATGTTGTTCTCTTCAGATTTCTGCCTTGATCTTCACTGTTTCCATAATAAGAATCTATAGTATGTTTCTTTTTGCTCATGGTGTTTGCTTATTACCTGGCCTTTAAAAAGATTGAGCTCTCCTGCTGGGAAGCAGGGGGCACTGCCCTAAGCTCCTTGTATTGGGAGCCTGGGTACTGGTCACTGGCTTTGTGTACTGGGGACTCCCATACTGGCAGTTGGAGGATGTAGGGTTCTGGAAGATTACCTGGTGTTGGGCTGGAATCAGCAACACTGGAACTCTAGGGATAGGATAGGGTAGTCTGGCCTCTGGAGGTTTCCTGCTCACTCAGACCATTCCTTTCACATTCTTTGGCTCCTTTCAGATGCATGTTTCACTGCTGTGGTTTGTTTCTCCACCTCAGACTTTACCCCTAGACCTTCATTTCCCAGAGTTTTACTGAGGCACTAGGAGAATTGGCTGCCACAGAATGCATGTAACATGTGGCACATGGTGGTTTTCCAAGCTGGGTTCCACTGGTTCCCCTGCCTGTACTGAGGCACTAATGGGTCCTGGTGTTGGTGCCTGCCTATTCCACTACCTGGGGTTCAGGATCTCCCCCTGGTATGCTGAGGTGGGGCTGGAAAAGATTCTCTAAAATCTGTTATCTCACCTAACCCTGGTTTACTTATGGTGGCAGGTCAAGATTACAATGTACAGTCAAAATACAAAATGACATACAAAAACTTTTGTGAAGATGATTCCACTCACCATTGGTAAATGGAATGTGTACCTGATTATGGACAACACAAAATCCAGTACACCTGAAATGTAATCATCTGTTGTTGTGCAGAACTTAGCAGGTATGGAATCCAAAGTTGCCAAATGAAGGTCAACTGGCCTTAGAGCTAGACACACACACAAACACACACACTCACACACACACACACACACACACACACACAGTTAAATAGATAGATAGATAGATTTTTTTTCTGGAGTGACTGCCATGATGAGGAGTGCTATGAAGCTGGTGTAGATTTTGCAATCAAATCTAATCTATTCAACAAGCTTCAATATCTCCTGAAAGGAGAGAAAAACAGGCTTATGACAGTGCAATGACCACCTGGAGGAAAAAATCATGTCACCATAATCAATGCATATGCTGCCATCATGATGAACATTAATGAGGTCAAAGAAAAATTTTATGAAGACTCATCATCAACGTGCCGAAAGAGGTCATACTTGTAATTCTGTGCGACTTTAATTCCAGAGTAAACACAGACTATCAGACATGGCAGGGAGTCTTTCATAGGAATGGAGTCAGAATCAGCAACATCAATGGTCATTTACTACTGAAGACTTGCACATTTCATAACCTCATCACTGGCACTGTCTTCCATTTATGTAAATTAAAAAAAAGCATTCATAGAATCACCCTTGAGCAAACATTGATATTTAATAGACTATGTCATGGTAAGATGAAGAAACAGACAGAATGTGAGAGTAATGAAGGTGATGTGTTGTGTAAAGTGCTGGCCTGATCATTGGCTTGTTTTCTCCATGCTAAACATTCACATTCAACAAAAGTGGGAACCCCAAGACAAGATGACTATCAGAAGACCCAACATCATCAGAAGATGCTGATGTGGAAGGAAAGCTGAATCAACATACAATTAACAATAGTGTAGCCAAAAAGGAGTGAGCAGACTCATCTGGTCTGGAATACTCATGAACATCAGGATTGTTTTGATAAAAATGTTGGGGTAATCCAGAAGCTACTACAAAAGGAAAAAAGAATAAAGATGAGAACTCCACAGCATTTACCAGTAGAATAGTTGATCCCTCTAAGAAAGCAGTATTTAATTCCATGAAAAGTAAAATGCAAGTGAAGCTTAGAGGGATGCTGGACCCTTGGTTCAGTAAGAAGGCCAAAGCTATTCCATTTTTGATAATCCAAAGTGTTTCTATGATGTCTAGAAGGCTATTTATGAGCCAAAGACCTTTGGTGCATCCCAGGTACTCAGCATTGATGGAGTCATAGTAATCAGTGACAAAGATATGATCTTGGAGAGATGGGTTGGACACTTTTATAGTGTTCTCCAACAGATTTTCATTAACCAATACTTAAGCCAATGAGTGTATACCTGAGGTTGAAGTAAGTCTCTCCATAACTAAACTTCCAACTGATGAAGGGGTTTTGAATGCCATTAGGGTCCTCTCTTATGGCAAATCACCTGGTTCTTATTCCATTCCAGCAAAATTCTACAATGCAGGGGGTCCACTGATCATGAAAACACCCAACAAAAAACACCTCACTGAAAAGTCTTCTTGTAGAAGGTGGGATATTTAGCTGAGACTTGAATAGAACATGGATAAGATGAGCAAATGTTTCAAGCATGGGGGACTTCCAATGAAAAGGTGATAATTTGAGCTTAAGATGACTAAAGGGAAAAAAAGATTTTATTCTTTTTTCTGTTCAATCATAATATTTAGATATTTTTGAAATTAGCAATTAAATGAACCTTGTTGCTCTAGTGATTCTAATGGAAACATTCCAATAATTTTGTAAATATGCTTGTGTCCTGAAATTTTTTTTTTAGATATTTCCCTTTCCTCTGTGATATCATCCAAAATTGAGAGAATATTTCCCCTATATAGGCATGGCATGAAAGAATTAAATACATTCCATCCACTCCCCAAAACTGAATGTGACTCTCTTATTGGGACTTACCATACATAGTGATAGTGGTCATTCATTCTCCACTTGTCGATTACAGTGTCAAAATAAACCAAGAACTTGCATCATGAGTTGTAGAATAAGGTGAGTAATGACATCAGTAAATGAACAATTGAGACAGAAATAAAATGTCATCTTTCATGAATAGTCTACTTAAATTGAAGAACAATATTTTTCAGATAATTCTAGGTTTCTCAAAGATGATCTTTAATGAACTTAATGAATCAGCACAAATTAGATTTTAATTAATGACATGATTCACATTCTGCATACTGTATTTAAAATTGCCTTTCATCTTTTGATGAACAGTGTGCACTATTAAGCTGGCTTTTCCTCTGTATTTTTAATCTCTCTATTCTTAACATTTCCTTTTTATTTGAACAACAAGACAAGATAACCAGTGAATTCCTGGATGATTAGAACACATTTTTGTAGTGTTGTAAAGTATAAGATTGAAAGATGAGTGGCTTTTAGCATACAAGAGGTGCAATATTTATAATAAATGTTGAAACATCTTATAGATGTTAAAGAATGGTTTTCCAACAAAAAGAGAATGAAACAAGTATGATGTCTGAAACATTTCCCACTTAATAGAATGCATAACACATCACCTCATAAGCATATCTTTCTTGTATGTATTATAGTCATTACAAAACAAGTTATAACGTTATACCACTATTAAATAATAATGCAAAAGTATTCAAGAAGAGTATGTGATTGTTCTGAATCAAACCTCTCTCAAGTCTCTCTCATTGAATAGATATTAGAATGACATCAACCATTTCTGAAGCTTCTGTTGTGTAACAAAAGGAAATTTCTAATAATAACACTGAAAGTATGTTCAGCAACAATACAGCATTCATTTAGTTGGGCAAAACTCACCTGCCTCTTCCTTACCACCTTCCTTCCTTGGTAGAACTGGTCTAAATAATTTTCAAGCATAAGTAGATATAGGCTTCATGTGTGCTGGACTTATTTTATCTTGGATGACCAGAGATCTAGGTCAATAATTTGAGTTTTGGTGCCCTGGATAAATTTTCTTGATTAAAACTTTATTTTTTTGGGTGGGTGAAGGGAGTGGAAGAGTGGGCTTACCTAACCATTAACATTACTAAATGCTGTTCTTAATATTCTGATACATAATTTTATTTAGTTCCTTAACTAGAACTTAGCCCTTTGTTTTGTTGGGTATTTATAAAAAGGAAAATAGAGACAGATATAAGAAGGAAATTTCATTAGAATGAGGAAGCACCCACTTTCATGCATATGTTCTCCAAAGAGCTAGCTATTTTTGGTTCAAAAACTATAACAAACCATCTTCAACAATTATCTCTGTCCTACTCTTGGCAGCTCCCTGTGACTTTAACATGGAAGTACTCCTGGAAAGAATCATGGATACCCCATGCAAGTCATTCTGTACTATGTCATCTAAGAAATATCAAAATTTGCAATTTTGAATAGATGTCAAAGCTGTGTAAACCAGTTGAACCTTCATATAGGATTCCAGGTTTTATCTGTTAAATGAAGTCTCTGAATAACAACTAGCAGTGCTGGAGACAAGCTTGATTTGCCACAAGCTCATTAAATGCTTCATGAGGCAATGCTGATATAGTGAAATATCTCATTATTGTATGTGTTCAATTCAATTGAATGAACACATATTGTCACCTTTTTATGTTCCAGCTAACATGCTTGGCACTGGGGACTCAAAGACAAAAATTTAACAGTTCCTGTGTTCACAGATCTTATATTTAAATAAGTCTATGAATGGAGAGAATAAGTATAGAAAAAAAATTTAAAGATAATTTTAGGAGGAAGAGAGTATTAACAAATGAAGGAAGAAAAGAAAAAAAGAAAGATAGCAAACAAGATAGGCACTTGACTAATAAGAATTATGAAATCTGGAGATTAGGAAGGAATGTATTTCAGCAAGGGATATATATATATATATATATGAAAATAAAATGAAATGTGAGCTGTGATGTTGAGTATGGGGAAACATTTATTAATTTTCTTTGTGTGGAATACAGAATAGATATAGGGGTAGGAGGAGAAAAGAGATGATTAGGGACCTAGATAAGAGCCAAAATATGGAAGGCCTTGAATGCAGGCTCATAATTTTATAATTTGTTTTAATAGTCAATAGAGAGCCACTGACCACTCTGTTTATTTGATTAATTCTGAAAGAGGGTGGGGAGATCAATTTGTTTATACTTGTGCCTCAAGATGATAATCCTGGAAGTTTGGTGTAGAAGGACAGGTAGAATCTAAGGCAGGATGATCCACTAGAAAAATGATTGTAACATCCTAGGGAAGAAGTGATTTAGTACTTAAACTCAGAAGATGCTTGAGTGACTTGAGATTAGGGAAAAGGCTCTGGATAGGTTGGAATGGGGGGTAGGGGAAGAATTATCAGGACTAGGTTAGTGATTTTATAAAAAGTTGAGGAAGAAACTGTCAAACCTAATCTTGCATTTTTATATGTTAATGACTGCAGCATAAGGGGTATTAAGTGATAATGTTTTCAATAGAAATAGCAAAGTTTGGAGGAGGGATACTTTTAGAAAAATAATTATGTCTTGAAAATGAATTTAATATACTCATAGTATATCCAGTAGTCATTTAAGAGTTCTGGAAATAAAGTTCAGGAAAAAAAAAAGTATGACTACATAGATGTTCATAGGAATTATGTGTATTACATTTATTAATTTTAATAATGTCACATTTTGAAGGAAGAGAATACATTTCTCTTCAGGAATCTAAATTTATATGTATTTTTAGTCAAGATAGAATGATGTCATCCCTACATTAGAAACTGAGAATTAATGCTTATATAGAAACATAGAAGCATAAATTTAGAGGAGAAAATGGCCTAAAAACTCATTTATTCCACTGACAACACCCATTTTTAGATGAAAAAATAGGCTTAGAAAGTTTGTGATGTTAAACAAACTTTTCAACATACTCAATTTATTAATATATTTTCTGATATGAGTCCTTCTTAGTTTCCAATGTGGTACTTGCGTTCAAAGGCTTACTATTAGAACAGGAGAAAAATGTTACATGAATTGTAGTATTTACACAGCATAAGAAAAAGCATAAATTCTATTGTCAGGAGAAAAATAAGAACAAAAACAAAAGACATTCTGTTAATTCAAATAATGAATTATCTGGCTTGCTTATCTAATATTTTTTTAAATTTATAAACCATTCCCTACTCCAGACCTTATAGCCAGCCCAAAAGCTAGATCTTGTAGATGTGATACATAACTCCAAGCCTCAGGTGTGAGTCATCTTTGTTCCTGTTCTTATTCTAGTTTTGGCCATTGTGATATGGCAATCTATCTTTTTATAATTGTGCCAGTATAAGATTAATGTTTCTTTGTCTTATCCCCTTTCCACCCCACACTTCAGTTTCTCTGTGACTGTGGCCCTGATTTGCCTTTTTAGGTCTACTAGAGATGAAGGCCCTGCTGCATATGGGTTATAGGATTCCATTGCTTGGTCGCTGCTATGTATTGTCAGGCCTTCATTAACCTAACCATGTTTTGCCTATCTACCTTCCCACGTTACACTTTATCACATTCCATTCTACTCATATTCTTTACTAAAAAAATACTCCTTATTAACAGATCATATTTTACATTTAAGCAGATCTGCCTAATATTCAGGTACCCCTGTTTCCATGTTCTTGATGCTGTATCTATAACTCTATTTAAAACTACTAGTCACTAAAAGCCAATAAGAGAGGTTAGTAATAATGGATTACCTTTGAAAAGATGGGGAGAAGTCATATTTCCCATATTCAATTCACTTTCAGTGCTCCAGGATAAAAATATATTCATTGATCTCAACTTTTTTTTCCCCTAGGTCCTAACACCTGCCCTGGTAACAAGAGCATCAGAACAAAGATCAGTCAGTAACAGAGGCATCATCTTCAAGAACTCTATACATCTAGTGACCACACTGTAACACACAGTTGCAACTTCCCCAAAGTTTTAACAGCTGTTTCTTGAGCTACTGAGTTCCCTTATTCTGGCAATCTGTAATCTTGATGTTTCCACTAAATTCCACTACCCCTAACCCAGAAATAGATATGAAACACTGGAAATGATGTTCTTAGCATTGGATATTCACACTGAGTGGCACCATAGTATAATGTGGTATTTGACTTACCATAAAGAAGGCTAGTGTACAAATCCTCCTCAAACACTAGTTGAGTGATTTTGATGAAATCAAAACCTTATCTGCAAAGTGAGAGGATTTGGCTAGGTTACCATGAAGCTCCCTTCCAACTCTAAATCTATGAACTTCCATGATAATATTATCTTCTTTTGGCCCATATGAATTTTTAATTTCTCCTCTTCCATCCCCCTCCACCCACCACAATTTCTCAGCTTCATTGTTGAACCCCTTAGAAAGATGTGCCTATAAACTGGGATTAGCTAAAGTAATCAAACAACTGTGGAATAAAGGCAGCAAACTGTTCCTTCAGCCCCCTAAGGATAGCATAAAACTCTGGAGAGTGATCAATCCATCCTGAGGAGTCTGAGTTTGGGCTCTGAGTTCAGTGAGATGTCTAAAAATAACAATAATAATATGTAGCCCCTGCAGAGATTGTAGCTAAAGGATTCATACATATGAGAATTGAAATAGAAATAAGAAAAAGTACTTGAAATCTTTTGTAACCACCTAGGAATTATATACATACATATATGAGTGTGTGCGTGTGTGTGTGTGTGTGTGTGTGTGTATGCAGTGAAGAGAGGAAAAATCATGAACGATTTCTTCTTTTATAGTTTTGTTATTAAGAATCAGAAATAGCAAGGAGAGGAAAAAAGCAGCATTTGGGACATTAAAATTAAATTCTCATTGTCAAAATAGGTAGAATACAATAACACTCTTCTTTGATCAAACCAGTAAATGTACCTTCAGAGTGTTCTGTTTGAGGGCTTAATAATACATTTATAAATCTTTCTGAGCTATAGGTTCTAATTTTGACATATTTAGACCATTCTTAGATAATTTTTAGGATTTGATCCTATTTACAAAAGAACAAAAGATCCAAGAAGAGGCAGACACATTTTATTCACATAACACTATCATCACTAAAGAGCAATATAATGACATTACTATGTTTGAGATTGTTCAAGTTATTATATGCATATGTTTATTATCATTTTATTCAGAATTTGATTTCACAAAATAATATTGTTGGATTTTAAAGTGACACTTTGATAACAATAAACAGATTTTGGACTATATAACTAACCAGCTAAATACTATTTTCCTCACTAGTAATGCTTTTAAAAACCTCCCTTCCATCCCCCCCTTACTTTCTCTTCCTTTCTCTCAAACACACACACACACACACACACACACACACACACACACAAACATGTACACATGCACACAGGGATACACACAGAGAAATGTTAAGGTAACACATATTTTATATTATAAGATCCAGACAGCAAGATGTTTAACATGAAAAATAAATAATGACAGAGATGTATGAGATGAAGCAAAGCTGATATACACAAGTAGAGTGGATGAAACCTCTAAATATTTCTATAATATTAATTTAAACAAGGAACTAAATGAACTAAAGAGATAAAGAAAAAATCTACAAAATAAATTCAATTTCAACTATCATTTGAGCCCATTAATCCAACAAAGATATCCCAGTTAATAATCCAGCACAATAGACATTTCCTTCTGATTCTTCAAAGCCAATTTGAATGCAACCATCTCCTTTACAGCTCAATTGACTTCACTGATCATGTATTATTCAGCTTTATAAGGCAGACAACATTTATTCAACTGAGCTAACTGGCTGGCTGGATATTTTTAAATCAAATAAAATATTTGATGAACCTAAAGAGCAACTATCACCTTACCCTGTTTAGCTGTCACATTTTGGAGCATTCAAAGCTGGTTGTAAATTTTGCAGTATTGACCCATCATGGGATAAAATGGATTAGAAGTCAATTTTCCAATTGTTCTTTATTCACATTTTAAAGGTTGAGAATATTCTGGGAAATCTGGTTCCATCTCCAATCAATTTCACTGTAGAGTAGCCCTTGGAAGATGCAAGGAGCACTATAAGTATAGGTTAAATTTGTCCTATATTAATCAGCCCAGAGATAACTCTAAGTCAATTGATACTGCTGTCCCAGTCATATCCTCATTCTAGTCATCGTTGGCAAAATGCTTCTGGGTAGCCTTAGGTGTAGGAAGACATAGAAATTTAAGGTGGCTTAAAAATATAGAATTGATGTGGAGCCATGATGGCAGAGTAAAAGCAGTGATTTGCTTGAGCTCTCCCCCAAACCCCTCCAAACACCTGCAAAAATGGCTCTAAACAAATTCTAAAGTAGCAGAACCCACAAAAAGACAGAATGAAACAAATTCACAGCCCAAGACAGCCTGGATGGTTGATCAGAAAGGTATATTGTGCTGGGTGGGGAGAGGAGTTCAGTTCTGCATGGGCGCACATGCAAAACAGGCCTCAGCAAACCAGGAGCAACCCTAAGAGGACTGAATCACATGCACTTTGTGTTGGTTTCCAGACTTCTCAACCCAAGAATTCCAAAGGCAACCTAGAACATCAGTGGGAAAAGTCTGTGACTGCAGTGAGAGAGAAGTTCAGTCCCAGCCCCAGTCCCAAAATGCAGCCCCCGAGGAGCAGCTGCTTCAAGAGCTTAAAGGCCTACAAACTGAGGGAGAATTGAGTGACTGAGTGGGTGATCAGAGGGCATTGCAGTGATCTCTCTGCTCGTGCAGGATTCTCTTGCTTTGCCCACACTTGGATCTGGGTCACAGTTCTGGGTGGCAGTCCTGGGGCAAAGAGGAGCACTGATATGGACCTTGTAGTGGTGGTGGAAAGGAAATCCTCCTCACAGGTCCAAGGCAGAAAAGAGTGCTTGTAGTCACTCATAGACCAGAGCACAGGCCAGGAAAAGAGTAAACACCTTGCCCCTTATCATACCATCTTGGAAGAACTGAAAATTTACAGGTCCCAAGAAGTATCTCTAAAAATAGGTGCACAAAACCACAAAGGTTGGGACAACACATTCTCCACACTGGAAGCAGACCCTTACCTTAACAAAGAGTTTAAAACTCAAGTAATTGGCTGGGATCATGAGAAAATAAAGGTGCAAAAAAAGTCAGACTGTAGAATCTTTCTTTAGTAACAAAGAAGACCAGAACATACAACCAGAAGAAGACAACAAAGTCAAAGCTCTTACATCCAAGCCTCCAAGAAAAATATGAATCAGTTTCAGGCCATGGAAGAGCTAAAAAAGAGTTTGAGAAATGAAGAAGAGACATAGAGGAAAAACTGGGAAAAGAAATGAGAGTGATGCAATAAAATCACGAAAAACAAGTCAACAACTTGCTAAACGAGATGCAAAAAAAAAAAATCCTGAAGAAAATAACACCTTAAAAAAATACCCTAACCCAAATGGCAAAAGGGATGTAAAAAACCAATGAGGAGAAGAATGCCTTCAAAAGCAAAATTGGCCAAATGGAAAAGGAAGTCCAAAAGATCACTGAAGAAAATACTTCTTTTAAAAATTTTAATAATTTTTTTTTTTATTTTTAGTTTTCAAAATTTACTTCCACAAGATTTTGAGTTCCAAATTTTCACCCCATCTCGCCCCTCCCCCCATCTCAAGATGGCTTGCATTCTGAATACCCCTTCCCCTAGTCTGCTATCCCTGCGATCTCTCTCCCCCCTTCCCCTTCTATTTTCCTGTAGGGTGGGATAGATTTCTGTACCCCATTTCCTGTATTTCTTATTTCCCAGTTGCATGTGAAAACATTTTTTTAAACACTTGTTTTTTTAAACTGTGGGTTCCAAATTTTCTCCCTTCCTCCCTCCCCACCCACCCTCACTGAAAAGGCAAGCAACTCAATATAGGCTATACTTGTGCAGTTATGCAAAACACTTCCATAGTAGACATGCTGTGAAAAACTAACTCTTTTCCCCTTAATCCTATCCTGCCCCCCATTTATTCTATTCTTTCTTTTGACCCTGTCCCTCCTCAGAAGTATTTGCTACTGATTATCCCCTTTCCCAATCTGCCCTCCTCTCTATCATCTCCCTACTCTCTTGCCCCCTTCCCCTCCTCTTTTCCTGTAGGGTAAGACAGATTTCCATACCCAATTGAGTTTGTATGTCATACCCTCCTTATGTCAAGTCCCATGAGAACAAAATTCATTCATTTCCTCTCACCTTCCCCCATTTCCCCTCCACTGTAAGAGGCTTTTCTTTTCTGTTTTTTTGTGAGATAATTTACCCCATTGTACCTTTCTCTTTCTCCTTCTCCTAGTATAATCCTCTCTCACCCCTTAATTTTATTCTCCAGATATCATCCCTTCATCTTCAAATTACCCTGTGCCCTCTATCTATCTATCTATCTATCTATCTATCTATCTATCTATCTATCTAGCTATCTAGCTAGCTATCTAGCTATCTATCATCTATATATACATACATATAATTTGTCCCTCCAACTACCCTAATACTGATAAAAGTCTTATGAGTTACAAATATCATCTTTCCATGCAAGAATGTAAACAACTCAACCTTGATAAGTGTCTTATGAGTTCTCTTTCCTGTTTAACTCTTCATTTTCCACTTGAGTCTTGTATTTGAAAGTCAAATTTTCTATTCAGCTCCGGTCTTTTCATCAGGAATGCTTGAAAGTCCTCTATTTCACTGAATGACCATTTTTCCCTCTGCAGAATTATACTCAATTTTGCTGGGTAGGTGATTCTTGGTTGTAATCCTATCTCCTTTGCCTTCCAGAATATTATATTCCATGCCCTGCGGTCCCTTAATGTAGAAACTGCTAAATCTTGTGTTATCCTGATTATGTTTCCACAATACTTGAATTGCTTCTTTCTGGCTGCTTGTAATATTTTCTCCTTGACATGGGAACTCTAGAATTTGGCTACAATATTCCAAAGAGTTTTCCTTTAGGGATCTTTTTCAGGAGGAGATTGGTGGATTCTTTCAATTTCTATTTTGCCCTCTGGTTCTAAAATATCAGGACAGTTTTCCTGAATAATTTCTTGAAAATTGATGTCTAGGCTCTTTTTTGATCATGGCTTTCAGATAGTCCAATAATTTTTTAAATTGTGTCTCCTGGATCTATTTTCCAGGTCAGTTGTTTTTCCAATGAGATATTTCACATTGTTTTCTAATTTTTCATTCTTTTGGATTTGTTTTACAGTGTCTTGATTTCTCATAAAGTCACTAGCTTCCAATTGCTCTATTCCTATTTATTTTTTTAATTTATTTTTTTATTTTTAGGCAATTGGGGTAAATAGCCTATTATTATTTTTATGGAAGTATTTTCTTCAGTGATCTTTTTGACTTCCTTTTCCATTTGGCCAATTTTGCTTTTTAGGGCATTCTCTTCCTCATTGACTTTTTGGACCTCTTTTGCCATTTGGGTTAGGCCAGTTTTTAAGGTGTTACTTTCTTCAGTATTTTTTTGGGTCTCCTTTAGCAAACTGTTTACTTGTTTTTCATGATTTTCTTGCACGACTCTCATTTCTCTTCCCAGTTTTTCCTCTAGTTCTCTTACTTGCTTCTCAAAATCCCTTTTGAGCTCTTCCAAGACCTGGGACTGATTCATATTTTTCTGGGAGGTTTTGGATGTAGGAGCTTTGACTTTGTTGTCTTCTTCTGGCTGTATGTTTTGATCTTCTTTGTCACAAAAGTAAGATAATATAATCTGACTCTTTTTGCACTGCTTACTCATAATCCCAGTCAATTACTTGAATTTTAAACTCTTTGTTAAGGTAAGAGTCTGCTTTCAATGTGGAGAATGTACTGTCCCAAGCTTTGGGGATTTGTATAGCTGTTTTCTGAGATATTTCTAGGGATCTGTAAATTCTCAGTTCTTCTAAGGTGGTATGATAAGGGGCGAGGTGTTTCCTCTCCACTGCCACAATAAGCTCCACCATGCCAGCGCTCCTCCTCGCCCCTAGATTGCCACCCAGAGCTGTGACCCAGATCCAAGCAGGATCAAAGCAAGAGATTGCTGCCTCAGATATGGTGAAGAGATCCCTGCAATCCCCCTCTGATCAGCCACTCAATTCCCCCTCAATCTGTGAGCTGGAAGCTCAGGAGGCAGCCACCACTCTGGTGCCACTTGCTTCTCTCTCTCACTGCAGTCACAGACTTTTCCCACTGACCTTCCAAGTTGTCTGGCTTCATGGGTTGAGAAGTCTGGAAACTGCCACAGCTACTTGCAATTTAGTCCTCTGAGGCCTGCTCCAAGTTTGCTGTGACTTGTGCACCCATGCGGAACTGTACTCCTCTCCCAGCCTGGCGCAATATACCTTTCTGATCAACCATCCAGGTTACCTTGGCTGGAAATTTGTTTCACTCCATCTTTTTGTGGGTTCTGCTGCTTTAGAATTTGTTTAGAGTCACTTTTTTATAGATATTTGGAGGGGTTTGAGTGAGGGCTTAAGCAAGTCACTGCTTTCACTCTGCCATCTTGGCTCCACCTCCATCCTTAGTTCTATACTTTTAAATCCTTTCATTATAGTCAGTTCACACCCATAGCCTCTGTATATGTAAACTCTTTTTACCTACCCTAATAATGTCAAAGTTCTTGTTTTTAAACTAATTTGTTTATTTATTTTTGTTTTCAACATTAGCTTCCATAAGATTTTGAGCTTTAAATTTTCTCCCCCTCCCTCCACTCCACTCACCAAGACATCATGCAACTTGATATAGGCTGTACATATACACTAATATTAAACATATTTTACCACTAGTCGTGTTGTAAAGAAGAACTAGAACCAGGGGAGGAACCACGAAAAAGAAGAAACAAAACAAAACAACAAAAATAGAGCAAATAGTATGCTTCCATCTTCATTCAGACTCCATAGTTCTTTCTCTGGATGTGGATAGCATTTTCTATCGTGAGTCTTTTGGAGCTGTCGTATAGCCTTTCATTGTTGAGGAGAGCTAAGCTTATCAAAGTTAGTCATCACAGAATATGACTATTACTGTGTACAGAGTTCTCCTGGTTCTGCTCATTTCATTTAGCATCAGTTCATATATGTTTTCCAAGTTTTTTTTTCTGAAGTCCACCTGCTCATCATTTCTCGTAACACAATAGCATTCTATTACATTTATACAATATAACTTGTTCAACCATTCCCCAATTGATGAGCATCCCTTCAATTTCCAATTATTTGCCACCACAAAAAGAGCTGGTATAAATATTTTTCCATATGTAGGTCCTTTTCCCAATTTCATATTATTGGGATACAAAACAATAAGTGGTATCACTGGATCAAAGGGTATGCACAGTTTTATAGCACCCTGCACATAGTTCCAGATTGCTCTCCAGAATGGTGGGATCAGTTCACAGCTCCACCAACAATACATTAGTGTTCCAATTTTCTGACATCTTCTCTAACATTTATCATTTTCTTGTTTTGTCATGTTAGCCAATCTTATAGGTATGAGGTGGTACCCCAGAGTTGTTTTGATTTCCATTTTTCTAATCAATAGTGATTTAGAGCATTTTTTCCCATATGACTATAAATAGCTTTGACCATTTATCAACTGGGGAAAGACTTGTATTCTCATAAATTTCACTCAGTTCTCTATTTATTTTAAAATGAGGCCTTTATCAGAAACACTGTTTTAAAAATTAGTTTCCCAGCTTTCACCTTCCCTTATAATTTTGATTGCATTGACTTTGTGCAAAAACTTTTCAATTTAATGTAATCAAAATCATCCATTTTGCATCCATAATGTTCTCTATCTCTTGTTTCATCATAAATTCTTTCCTTCTCCATAAATCTGACAGGCAAGCTATTCCTTGCTCTCATAGTTTGCTTATAGTACCATTCTTTATAACTAAATTGTGAACACATTCTGACTTTATCTAGGTATGTGGTGTAAAATATTGGTCTATGGCTTGTTTCTGCATACTATTTTCTAGTTTTCCCAGCAGTTTTTGTTAAATAATGAGTTCTTATCCCAGAAGCTGAAATATTTGGGTATATAGGAAAGTAAATTACTATAGTCATTGACTATTTTGTCTTATGTACATAACCTATTCCATTGATCCACCACTCAATTTCTCAGCCAGTATTAAGTAGTTTTGATGATTGCTGCTTTATAATACAGTTTCAGATCTGATATGTCTAATCCATCTTCCCTTTCATTTCTTTTCACTAATTACCTTGATATTCTGGACATTTTCTTCTTCCAGGTGCATTTTGTTATTATTTTTTTTAGCTCTATAAAATATTTTTGTTAGTTTTATTGGCATAGCACTGAATTGATAAATTAATTTAGATAGAATTGTCATTTTTATTACATTAGCTGGACCTACCCAAAAGCAACTGATAATTTTCAATTATTTAGATCTGACTTGATTTGTGTGTAAAGTGTTTTATAATTGTGTTCATATAATTCCTGGGTTTGTCTTGACAGGCAGACTCCTAAATATTTTATAATATTTACAGTAATTTTAAATGGAATTTCTCTTTCTATCGCTTGCTGTTGGGCTATGTTACTAATATATAGAAATGCTGATGATTTATGTGGGTCTATTTTACATCCTGCAACTTTGCTAAATTTGTTTATTTATTTCAAATAGTTTTTTTACTAGATTGTCTAGGATTCTTCAATTATACTATGATATAATCATATGTTTTGGTATTCTGTCTTACAGTTTTCCTTTTTTATTAAATTATTGATTTTTTTTCTATTTGCTTTTTGACTTACGAAAATTAGATTATTTAATTTCTAGTTAATTTTAATCTCTCTTTCCGCTGTTCTCTGTTGAATAAATTTCAGTGAATTTTATCCAAAAAAGGGGGCATTTAATATTTCTGCCTTTCTACATTTGATTTGAGGTTCTTATGCTCTAATGCATGGTCAGTTTTTATGTAGGTGCCATGTACTGCTTAGGAAATGCATATTATTTTCTTTCCCCATGCAGTATTCTTCAAAGGTCTGTTTTATCTAACTTTTCTAGGATTCTATTCACCTCCCTAGTTTCTTTCTTCTTTATTTTTATTGGATTCTTTATGTTTTGAGAGGGGACAGTTAACTTCCCCTGCTAGTATAGTTTTGCTATCTATTTCTTCCTGTTACTCACTTAATTTCTCCTTTAAGAATTTGAATGCTATGCCACTTGGTGCACATACATTAAGTATTAATATCACTTCATTGCCTATGATACCTTTTAGAAAGATGCTAAATATCTTTTAGGATTTAAATATCTATTAGGATTAGATTATTTAGTTTCCAATTAATTTTTAGTTTATCTTTCCATGGTAATATAGTACATGTAATTTTAGTGTATCATGATCTGAAAAGGATCTGTTTAATATTTCTGCCTTTCTGCACTAGTTTGAGAGGTTTTTATGCCCTAGTCTGTGGTCAATTTTTATTGTAGGTGTCATGTTTCATGAAGAAAAAAAGTATATTCCTTTCTATCCCCATTCAGTTTTCTTCAGAGTTCTACCATATCTGACTTTTCTAAAATTCTATTCACATTCTTAACTTCTTTCTTGTTTATTTTGTGGTTAGATTTATTTAGTTCAGAGAGGAGAAGTGGACATCCCCCACTAATATAGTTTTGATTTCTATTTCTTCCTGTATCTCTCTTGTCTTTTCCTTTAAAAATTTGGGTGCTATATCACTTAGTGCATATATGTTTAGTGATGATATTATTTCATTAACTATGGTACCTTTTAGCAGGATGTAATTTACTTCCTTATGTTTTTTAATTAGACCTATTTTTGTTATTTCTTTGTCAGAAATAAGAATTGGTACCACTGTGTTTTTTTAGTTCAGCTGAAGCAAAATATATTCTGCTCCATCTTTTTACCTTTACTCTGTGTGTATCCCTCTGCATCAAAAATGTTTCCTGTAGACAACATATTGTAGATTCATGATTCTTAATCCACTCTGCTATCCATTTCTGTTTTATGAGAGATTTTATCCAATTCATATTCACAGTTATGATTATTATCTATGTGTTGCTCTCCATCTTATTCCCCTCCCCCCTCATTTATGTTTTTTTTTTTTTCCCCTCTCCTTTTCCCCTTTCCTTCCTCAATAGAGTTTTGGTTTCAAACACAGCCTTCCTCAATCTTCCCTCCCTTCTATTAGCCCCCTTCCTTTTCTTTTCCCTTTACCCTTTCTACTTCCTTTAGGGTAAGTTAGATTTCTATACCTAACTGATTATGTTATTCACTCTTTGAACCAAATCTAAAGAGAGTAAGGTTCAAACAATGCTCATCTCACTCCCCTTTTTCCCCCCTACTGTATTTGATTTTTGTGCCTTTTCATGTGATGTCACTCATCCTTATCTGCCTTTTCCTTTCTTCTTTTCCCAGTACAATCTCTTTTCTCTACTTAATTAGATTTTTTACCATCACATCAAAGCTAACTTAAACCCATTCCCTCTGTCTAAGTATAACCCCTTTTAAATGTCATAATGACATGACAGTTCTTAAGAGTTACAAGTGTCATCTTCCCTTGTAGGGATGTAAATAGTTTGACCTTATTGATAATATGATGTTTTTTATTCTTTCCTGTTTACCTTTTAATACTCTTCTTGAGTCTTTTATTTGAGGGCCACATTTTCTGTTGAGATCTGATCTTTTCATCAAGAAGGTTTGGAAGAGTCTTATTTCTTAGAATGTTCATTTCCTCCCCCAAAAGATTATGCTCAGTTGCATTGGGTAGTTGATCCTTGGTTGTAATTCAAGCTCCTTTGTCTTTGGAATGTTGTATTCCATGCCATCTGAGCTTTTAATGTAGAAGCTGCAAAGTCCTGTGTAATTTTGACTGTGGTTCCATGATATTTAAACTATTTATTTCTGGTTGCTTGCAATATTTTCTTTTAGATCTGGTACTTTTGGAATTTAGCTACTATATTCTTTGGCATTTTCAATTTGGGATCTCTTTCAGGACATGAAAGGTGGATTCTTTTGATGACCAATTTGCCCTCTGGTCCTAGGACCTCAGGGCAATTTTCTTTAACGATTTCCTGAAGGATGTTGTCCAGGCTCTTTTTTTCATCATGGTTTTCATGTAGACCAATAATTTTTAAACTTTCTGTCCCGGAGCTCCTTTCCAGGTTCGTTGTTTTACCAATGAGGTATTTTACATTTTCTTGTACTTTTTTTTCATTCTTTCATTTCTGTTTGACTGATTCTTGCTCTCTCATAGAGACATTAGCTTCTGCTTGCCCCATTCTAATTTTTAAAGAGTTGTTTTCTTCTATTAGATTTCATACCTCCATTTCCATTTGGTCCATTTTACTTTCTAAGGAGTACTTCTTTTCATTGAGTTTTTTGTCCCTTTTTTTTTTCCATTTGGCCAATTTTATTTTTAAGGACTTGCTTTCTACAGTTAATTTTTATCCTTCCTGTTCCAAGCTATTGACTCTCTCTTGCATACCTCTCATTTTTTTCTCCCAATTTTTCTTCAACCTCTTTTATTTGACTTTTAAAATCCTTATTGAGCTCTTCTAAGGTTTTTTTGTGCCTGAGACCAGTTTATATTCCCATTTGAGGTTTCATATGTGGCTGTTAACAATGTTGTTCTCTTCTGAATTTGTGCCTTGATCTTCCCTTTCTCCAAAATAAGAATCTATGGTCATTTTCTGTTTTTGCTTTTTGTTCATGGTTTTTGCCTATATTCTGACTTACAAAAACAAAAACAAAAACAAAAACTGTTGTGTTCTCCTGCTGGAGAGAAGCTTCTTTCCTGATCACCAGGGCCTTGCACTTGAATGTTTGGCTCCTGGTTGCCCAGGCCTTGCACAGGGATGTTTCACTTCTGGTGGGTTTCTGTCAGCCTGGAGCTTTCATTCTGAAGTTGTGCTTCCCAGAGTTGTGTTGAGGCACTGAGTATTGTCATTGCTGGAGAACACTGTTGCCCATGGTCATTTTCTCAACTATTATCTACCAGTTCCCCTTTGTGTATTGAGGCTCTCAGAAGTCCTGGAGTTGACACTGACCTGTTTCACCTATCTGTATCTCAGGATCTCCCTCTGATATTCTGAGGTGGGGCTTGACATTGGCTTGCTAGGATGTCTCCAATATTGTGATGCTCCCCCATCCCTGAGTGAGAAAAAGTCCTATTAATCTTCCCAGTTTCCTGGGGTACAAGATTGCTGTGCCTTCTCTTTTTGCTGGCTCAGGTTTTTTCCTGGGTTGATATTTTCTGGGCTTTCAGAGGTCAATGAGGGAGGGTGAGAGCAACATATTTCTTACTCCACCATCTTGGCTCCCAGAAGTCAAAGATCTGCCTATTTACTTGTTAATTTTTACTAGTTTAGATTTGTTTGTGAAAAACCTTTCTTTAACTTTTAAATATTCAATATTGTCCCTTTTTGTCTTGTGTCATCTTCTCTGTGATTTGTTAAGAAATTTATTTGCAGATTCAAAAGTGATTTCTTCCATTTTCCTCTATATTTTTTATAAAGTGATTTAATATATTTAAGTTGTGCAGCCATTAAGTGGATAACTTTATCTGTGATTTTCCCTGTTTTGTGAGTAAGTGCATTATATTATCCCTTGTAAGAGCTTATAAATTAGTTTATATTTTTACATTTTATTTCTCTTGGCTTGTATTTGTCTCTGCTTGGCAAAGAAATTAAATGCCACCTGGAGCAGTTTCTATAAAATTTTGGCTTTCTTGTTGTAGCAAAGATTTTATGCTGTTCAAACTTCTGCAGGAAATTATGATAATATAACAATGTCTATTTCTTAATATCTACTTCATATTTTTTCATAGCCAGTAAAATCATAGAATGTTTTACTTTCTTATATCATTCCCCCCATGTCTATTATTTCTTCTAATTTGCTGTTGGTTTTTGTATATAATTTTAAAAAGTGAATGATCTTGATGGCACTCAAATACCTGATTTTGGAATCCACTCCTATGTCAGTAACTTGGCAATTCCTATTACACTGTAGGTAATTGCTTTGGTGTGCAGAGCAATTTGAATCTATACTAGTTCTGTCTAGAATATCAGATATAAAGACATGAACTTCTGTGTAGTCTGTAAACTTTTCGATATTTTTCCTTCATTTATCATATATTCACTCATTCATAAGTCATGCGTTGATTTACCTTTCAAAGTCTAGTTGAGCACTATGGAGAATTTACTTACCTCTTCAATCTCTGCCTCAAATGATCATTGCTCATTTTTAAAACATATTCTTACTTGTTTAGTAGCTTAAATTTTAATTATTTTGTTGAATGAGAGTTAAAGAGAATTAGTCTGACTTATTAAAGGGAATTTCATTAAATTTTGGTTTAACTGTACTCTTTATTTTTCTTCTTTTTCTCACTTAATATTTATGATATGAATGTTTTATGATTCTTTTTTTATCTTTGCCATGGTCTATTCCTGAGTGGATATAGTTAACATATGAAAATTTGCTTAGAATGTTATATATTTGAGTATCTTAATTTATTCTTGTCAACCCAAATGTGCCTTTTCATTCATTCATAAATATAAAAAATAATAGAACTTCAATTTTAGTAATCCAGATTCAGATCAATACAATTAAAGACCACTAAGTTATTTTAAAAATTATATTCTCTTGAAATGTGCCATTCTTAAAAAAATAAATAAATAAATAAATGAATAAATGAATAAACATATCATTCTTTGGATACAGGATGGAAGTTGTATGTATCTCTCTCTCTCTCTCTCATTGGTTTCATTGAGATTTTCTGATTTTTCTTATTCATTCCACATTTTTTGGTAAAGGTTCCCTCCACCCTTACCCCCTGAGGAATAGGACAGTAAAAATGCTCCTTTGTTTGTTATCTATTCTATCACTAAGAAACTGAAATTTCACTGGAGTAGTTTAAGAAAACAGTTGGTTATTTTTCAGTTTAAAATATTGTAGGTGAGCTAGATATAAGGAAAGTGGGTAGACATGCAGCAAGTGGGTACATTGTGTTCATATGATCTAAATCCCAGAACTACAATTCTCAGCATAAATTAATAGTGCTGTGATGTCATCTCTATTTCCCACAAAGACTGAAACCAGCTGTGACTCTTCACTGAGCCAGACACCTGAATTTTCTGTTTGTGTAGTGCTGTTTGCACAGCCTGGAATTAGGTGTTTAGCCAGTAGAATGTTATGAGTACTACAGGCATCTAAAAATGTGCCTTAACTCAATATATAAAGTCATGATTGATAAAACTTCAGAATATCTTTTCCTTTATAATGTACTTAGAATTTTTAAATTCCTTTTGCTTAGGTAGAGAGATATTGCACTTTTCAATAGGAAACAAAATTCTACAGTTATTTTTCTATTGATTACCCCCAATTAATTCTTTGTTTGTGAAGTTTTTTTTAATGTAGTCTTCCCAATTAGATGTGAGCTCCTTGAAAACAAGGATTGCCACTGTACCCAGGGCTGTTAGCACAGTCCCAGCTACTTGATAGCCTAGTAGGTACTTAATAAATGATTTACTGACTGTTGTATTGTACACCACATATTATTCTGAATATGTGGGTACAATGGATTAAAAATGCACAAAATGATAGCTGAAATCACTTACACATAAATAAGACAATAGGAATTTCAATTGCAGTGAATTGCTATGAATGTTAACCATTTAATTTTAGTTCTGTAGGAATTAAATGAACCACACTAACTACATCTTCTTACTCAATTCTGGAGCTAGCTCAGTTTCCTTTTTATTCAATTATGAGTCTAGTCCAATTTCTATCTTGTGAGAATTTTTTTTCAATTGTGAGAATTGTGAGAGGAGTTTATTGCACTGTTTGAACCTAGGCCTGTTTTACTTGTTGTTTAGAGAAACTTAACTAAGAAACTAGGTTATGCTGATCAAAAAAACTCAGTCAGATCTGAAAATTGATACAATGAGTTTTCTCACAATTATACTTCTCAAGCAACCTATATATCTTATCTGAAAACTGGTCACATAGTGGTCAATCAGTTATTGTTTTCATGTTCCTTTAACTGAATATAAAACACTTGGAGGGAGCAGAACATTTCTTTTTCTTATTTAAGGGAATTATAGCTGTTTGCTCTCCAACTCCCTACTTTGAAAGTCCCTAATCTTTCCTCCAATTAGAAATCAGATTACCTAATATTGTATCTTGGTTAATTGTTTTCTTGTAATTAATTGGTATTATTTGATTGTTTTTAATAAATAAATGTCTGTCTCATTCTATACTTAAAGTCTTTGGACTGACTAAGTAATTTCTTGTTACATTTATTATGCCTATTTTGCTAGTAAGTCATATAGCTTGAATTGTTTCTTCATTCATTATTAATTATCTACCACAGTTCAGTGTTCCCAAATTCAGAGCTGAAGAGGAGTGACTAGTTTTCATTTCTAGCCAACAAATATATATTATGGCGCTACTACATATAAGACTCAGAGAACACAAAGATTAGTATGATATATGCATTCAATGGAAGGAGTTTAAAATTTAGTTTGATTTGTTTTTTTTAAAAAGGGATGTGAAAATAATAATACAACCTTTAATAAAATTATAATACAGAGGAGATACAAATATAATGCTTATAGAGAATTCTGAGAATGTAGATTAGTTTGTCAGAATCACAGAAAAAGTATTTTAAGCTTTAAAATGTTGAAATAAAAATTTAGGGTTCATATTATGTTCTTCACAGAAAAAATATGAAATTTATCTTTGAATTATAGACACTTATGAAGGAAACATAGCATATAGCAAGGGGAATGATTTGAGTTATTTAAATATAGTGAACCTCACATAGCCTAATATTTGATATAATCATTTTTGGGCATTTTGAGGGAAATGTTTATTTTCTATTTTTAAGACAAGATTTCAAATATTGTTCTTTGTTTTGTGATCCTTAACAAAGTTACATATACTCACTACTTTTTAAAGTTTATATATTGCAGAGAAGGTGTTAATCTGCATTGATAGAGTTTTCTCACTGAGACCCTTCTATATCAATGAAACCATTGTCCCATTAAGAAATTAATATCACTTTACACATGACTACTATATTTCTGAATCTGATATGTCATGAAAAGGGACAATTTTGTTATCATATGTGTCATCAATCATATATTATTTGGAAATTACTTATTTTATTGGTTAAAAACATTGCCTTTTCCAAATTATTTTAATGATCAATATATTATAATTTAAAAGATTTTTTCAGAAAGTAATCTTCCAATACTTGTCTTGGCAATACATGTCAACAGATTCTAGAGTACTCTTATAATGACATATTCATATAAATGGGCATGTTCTTTCTATCTCTCTCTCTTTCTCTCTCCCTCACACACACACAAACACACATACACACACACACACCACTTAATACTATGACTTTAAAATCTCTGTTATTTAAATTTTAGTTCTCTGATGTTCTTTGCTTCAAAAAAGGAAGAAAACATAAAACAACAATTTCTTTGCTCAAAAATATTGAAAGGCTAAAAACTTAATGATAAAATGTTCATATGTGATATCACTGAACTCAATAATTCTCTCTCTCTATATATATATAATATATGTATGTATACATCTATGTATATATATTGATTTTTCTAATATTTATGGAAATATTATTAATTTTCTTAAAAGAAAATTATCTTCTCCAGGAATAGAACAGGAACAGTGTTGATATAAATTTCACATTATTATGATTGCAATCAAGCATTAGATTGTAAGCAACCAAAACTATTTGTAACTTGCCCAAGTAGTTAAAATGTCATTTATTTATTATTTGAAAATTATTAATCACATATCTGATCCATTATAGATATTGCTTAAAATTACTATTCATGAACTTTCATTTTATTTTTTCCCTGAAGTGGATGTTGATGGTTAACATAAGAATCATAAGTAAGCATTTAAATTCTTCATTATTTTCAGGTGGGGAAAATGTATATGCAAACTCACTATTTTCTATAGGAAAGGCTTATTCCTGCTCCATGACCTTTGAGGGGAGAATATATTGCAGCTAATATTATGATTTGTATTTATTGCAGATTACCAGGTAACCAAAATTTCCCCCCACAATGGAGTGATGTCACTTTAGATTATAGGGATGCTGTATGCTATACCTAGCAAAATTGTAACATTGAAGTAACATTCTATCCTGCATTATATAAGAGTAAGCATATGGTGAGATACAAAATTGAATCTACACAGATATGTGTATGTAAAGAAATAAATGAAATTTTTAGAAGCAATATTAATATAGCTGACAAAATATAGCAGTAGATTTTCCCCACCACAGGTTCTATAGGCATACATTTTATAGGATGTAAACCATTGTACCATCAGAATCGTTTTCTATCATGTTTGCTGTTATGAGTATATTGGTATCCATTTTTTTCACAGTGATCTTAAAGTCTGAAAACTCATTCAATTTAACTTTTTTTTCTTTTAAGAAATTAATATAATTTTTAGGAAAAATAACAAGTCCTATGTGCCTAGCATTTAACAGTTTAAAGAAGTGTTTCCTCAAAAAATTCTATCTTATGCTGGGAGTATAATTTTAATTATCTTCATTTTGCAGATGAAAATACTGGGGGTCAGAAATATAAAATGATTTTCCAGGGTCAGTTCATAAGTATGGAGATGCCATTTAAATCAATTTCTCTGGAATCCAAACAGTACCATTTCCACTACATCACATTACTTCTACTCATCATGTTTTGGAAATGTTAAAATAATTGCTACAGAAAAATTTATTTTATGAATTAACACATTTGTGTCAGTATTCTCTCGAAGACTAAGGCAGTTCATCAACAAGCAATCATTAATTGCATAAATATTTCAATAGGGAATATCATTACATTCATGGTTATATGAGTGACAATGGTAATAGCATCTATTGTGGAATATATTGTTATAGGTGTCATTCTTGATAGATGAGAAAGAGTGAGAGACTTGATATACAATTTAAATATATATATTTGTATGATTTTTTTCTGAACTTAACAAAAAGAAAATAAAAATGAGAATTTTCATATATATGTACATATAAGTATATATTAGAATAAAAGTATTTGTGTCTGAGATTATGAATTTCTATTTTAGCATATATAAATATATACACATTTATGTGCACACAAACATACATATGTACATATTTATATTTCAAAGCTGTCCTTTTTAATGATTTCTTCTGGGATTCCTTAGGTTATTTTCCATCTATTTTTAAAAAATATCCCATGTCTTTTTTTAAGTAGGTGATTACCTTTGATCCCCCTCTCTATCACCAATTTATGGTAGAAAATCAAGAAAAACAAAAGTAACATGTATGCATAGTCAATCAAAACAAGTTCTCATGGTGTCAATGTTTAAGCATTTATGTCTTTTTTCTGGATCTTGAATATGTCACTTTTCTCTCAGTATTGTAGCATATTTCATTATAGGGTCTCTAAAATCAGTTATTGAAATTATTAGAATTCTTTCAACTCCAAGTGAAATAAGCAATTTTTAATTTAGTCATCAATTTCCTCATCTGTGAAATTAGAGGGGCTGAACTGATTTCCAAGGTACCTTTCATCTTATGTGACCAAATCCAGTTTGCTTTCCAGTACACTGTTTATTATTTTTTGTTTTTGCAAAGCCCCTAGAAAAAGTAAATTCTAATCATTTGAAAAGAACTAGAATTGCCTTAGTGTCCATCTCTGCTTGCAAGATATTTGTTGTAGGAAATACTTAAAACTCTGCCAATCTATGAGAATAACATTAAAGAGATTTTAAAAAAATTAAAGAACAATAGACGATGAACTTAAAGAGGGTAAAGTTTATTTCCTCATTACTTTTATTTCTTCCTATGAGACCTAACAGAGTGCTTTTCATACAATGTAATGATTATCAAATGCTTGTTAATATGTGAATAAAATGAATTTAATTATGACATATTTCTAGAGAAACATTGTCTGAAGTCTATAATAGGTGAACTTTTTTTCATTAAAAAGACATCTTAGGGGCACCTAGGTGGTGCAGTGGATACAGCACCAGCCCTGAAGTCAGGAGGACCTAAGTTCAAATCCAGCCTCAGACCAAACACTTGACACATAGCAGCTGTGTGACCTTGGGCAAGTCCCTTAACCCTGATTGCCTCACTAAAAAAAAGACATCTTATTTTCATAGAGAAAAGCTACACAATTAGTTCATACTAAGATAGCATGTTATGGTGGAAAGAGAACTGGCTCTGGAGTAAGAGGACTTGGGCTGAATTTTTTTCTTCCAGTGATTGCCATGTACTTGACCTATGACCAGTTACTTATCAGTCTTGGGTCTCAGTTCCTTTATCTATATAATATGGAAATTAGACTAGATGGTCTCTGAGGTCTCTTCAAGACCTAGATTTATGATCCAATTTACTCTTGTCAATTATCTGCCTTTTTTGTGCTTCTAAACTTTATTTTCATTAAAAGGGAAGGAGAGAAAGGAGGAAAACAAATATTCTTAACTCTATTCTCATTTTCCAAATGTTTTCAATAATTTTGTAGAATGAATTTAATTTGATTATTTGTTTTCAAAGATTTCTATTATTATCTAAGTAATATTGACCAAAATAGTCAGCCCGATGTCTGACCAGATTAGAGTTGAGAAAAATTTGGCCTTGTGAATTTTTCAAAAGCTAATTCATTCTCTACCCTGTCACTCAACTACCTCTGTTCAACTTCAGATTCACTTCTTGGCCTGCCCTATATAATGCATGATGTTGCATTTGACAAAGTGAAATGACTAGATGTCACCTCACCTCAATTAACTACCCTGCTTCCACCTTTATGAAAGGTGATAGTCAAGGATGCCTGATCAAACACTTATATCTCAAATGTGAAATGATGAATTTGGCCTCACTGTCACTATGGAGTTGACAATCAGAAATTGCATGCACACACATGCCAGATGCTGGGCTTGAAAAAGTATATTTGAACTAACTGTTTCAAATGTCAGTGTGCTACCTGAAGGGCTTAATGAATGAGTCCAAATTAGAGGCCCCCTGGTTCTCTAAATACTGCTGAGCACAGAAAAAGGCTAGGCTAGTTCTACCATACCTCCTTTTTCTGAAATTAGAGGATTCTGAATCAAGTACATGACTATTCCCAGAAAGAGACACAGGGGTCTAAGTTGGAGCTGGAAAGAGAAATGCCTCCATTTTCCACTAAGAATTAGAACCTTCAGGGCATGCTGAACTACAACTTAAAAACCGTATTCTTGGATTGAGCCTATAATGCCAGTCACATCAGAGAGACTAATTTGAAGCTCTGAGGTGTTGCATGATTTTAAACAATTAAATTGACATGCTATCATTTATATTAAAGTGATTATTAGAACACATAATGAGTTGCATAATGAATACGTGTTAACTTTGGTTAAAGGGTCATAGACTTAATGGTCATCTATTCTACTTCCTTCATTTTGAGAAGTCAGGTGAGGTTAGTTGATGTCTCCAATAACACACATTAGCCAATTTGTGTTCCAAATCATGGTTCAACTTAAGCACTATTTCTATTATATGACATTATTTTGTTTCAAACTGAGATCACCATCTCCTATGTATAATAAGCTTAAGAATTTAGTTGAAATGGTGAGAACTAATGTAATGTAGGCATCATTAGGCTGCTACATAGATCCAACTATGTCATATGGGTTAGATGTTACATAGATATTTTTCAGGAAATGTACAATTGGAAAAAGAGGTGGTTAGTCACATGGCAGTACTAAAGGATAACAGATAACCTGAGTCCTGCAATGGAAGAAATTAAATGTAAAAAAAGAAGAAAACAAAAAAAACTTAAAAGGATATCTCAGCACATATATCATCTATGAAATAACTGTGGAGAGACATGGATAAGAATGACACAGAGTGAAAAGACATGCATAGCTTCCAAACTGCATTCATATAGTGTCCAACAATATTAACAAGACTGAATATCTAGCAAATCAGTGAAGTAAAAAGGATTCCTAACAAGATCCCAAAAAGAAAAACCCACTCTCATGAGACTCAATCCCAGACACAGCAAAATTTTCATACTTTCTCCCCAGCTATGCCCCATAACTTCTAGTATGACAGCTTCTGAAATGAAAATGAAACCAATACTTTTTCAGGTCCCATGAAAGAACAAAGATGTTTCTATCCCAGAAGTTCTGTGATAGGATCCAGTGGAGATTAAATAGAGAAAACACCAGATAGATATTATGGCAGCTTGAAAGCACAGTGGACAGAATACTGAACCTGGAGTTGGGAAGACTTGTTTTTAAATCCCATCTCAGACATTTACTAGAAGTGTGACCTTGTGTGAGTCATTTTACCCTGTCTTAATTTCCTCTTCTATAAAATAGCTGTTTTTTGTAGTCTAAAGAAAAATACAGAATTAATATTATGTAATTAACTGGGACAGATTGAAATAAATTTATTGGTATACAATACATCTTATACTTTTAAAGTCTTAAATATACCTTTGCATATGCAATGTAGCTCTTCATTTCCTACTCAGCTGCATTCATTTTGGATTTTTTTTCCTGTGCCATGGCACCACCAAACTCATCATTGGAGATTATCATGATCTTACAAGATCCATCCACCAATAAAATTCACAGCACAGTAGTAGCACCTTCTGCCCTTCTGATGGGAGAGTGTACACATGAACTAAACCTCTATTTAAGAAGGCAGAAAGGAATAGACATTTCTTTGGACATCTCATTTCCCATGAGGTTGTACTGTTTTTGTTATTTGGTTTCTCCACTGTGCCCCTAGTCTGTCTCCCTTCTACTCCATTATCCTTTTTAGCTTTCTTTTTGATGGTGTCTTTTGTCTTTTGATTATAAGCTCCTATACAGTAGACACTGACTTTTTTTCATCTTTTTAGCTACAATGCTTAGCACTGTGCCTAGTCCATAGTAGGTGCTTAGTAAATACTTATTGACTAAATGAAAGACTGACTGTTAGACTAATCACTAGTTTTAAATGCTTTAAAATTAAGTTCATATGTATATGAACTTAATTGCCTTTTGGAGAGGCAATAAGGGTTAAGTGACTTGCCCAGGGTCACACAGCAAGTAAGTGTCATGTATCTAAGCCCAGATTTGAACTCAGGTGCTCCTGACTCCAAGGTCAGATCTCTATCCACTGTACCACCTAGCTGACCAAAAGAACTTTTTTTTTTGCAATGGGGGTTAAGTGACTTGCCCAGGGTCACACAGCTAGTAAGTGTCTGAGGCCAGATTCAAATTCATGAAGATGACTCTTCCTGATTCCAAGCCTAGTACTCTATGAACTGCACCACTTAGCTGCTCCTAAGTTTATAAATTTTTGATGCATTCTTTAATTTATCATAATGAAACCACATTTTTTAATATTAGATAAAAAGTCTTTCCTTTAACAGAGTCTGTTTTTTAAATTCAAACTAGCATTATATCCAACCCAAATTCAATGGGTTTAAATGAAGAGAATCTCCAACCTACAGATGAATTTTAATATGCTAAATTTCTTAATTTTTTGTGGGGGGAGATTTCTAGCATTTCAAAAAGTCAGGTAGCAGTATTCAACAAAATCTAAGACATTTCATAATTCTGGACTATTTCTACTTCTCAGTTTATCAAACTAATTATTGGAGTTCATCATCATACATACATATAACCCATTATTGGACTATAGCCTTAAATGAAAACATGAGTTTTATCAGTAAAATCTACCACCATGCCCCAGTTTTTGCATTCTAATATGTTACTGTCATGTAAATGAGAAACTTTTTCTTCCTAGTAATATTTATTATGTGTCTCTGTATCCATGTATAAAGAAGCATTTATATAAATATATAAAAATGTGCATGTATGTATATATTTGTGTCTATATAGATAAAATATCTATATGTATGTCTATACACATGAACATACGTACACACATATATTATATCATACATATGTGCATACACATACAAAGATAGACACACCCATAGGCATGCATAAATACAGACATATGTGCATGTGCACATATGTGTATGGGCATATACATAAAGAAATCCTCATAGGCAAAACAGTATGTGTGTATGTGCACACAATCATATTACATATGCAGTTACATGGGTATTTAAACATGCATGTATGTTTATGCATGTACATTGGTCTTTTCACTGTTCTTCAAACTTTGAGAGGTCAATGTTACACTGCAGGGAAATAATAACCACTCAAGTTTCAAGGTTCAAATGAAATAAGTAGGTTTTTTTTGTTTGTTTTGTTAGACTCAGCTGGCCTAGCATTCAACAAGTTTGGGGGGTTAGTTAATCACTGATTTTAATTTTTAACTACACTTGAGTTTTTCTTCTTCATTAAAACAACCTGTTTTAATGATACTTGGAACACTTGATTTCCCTTCACTAAAAACCACTATAACTTTAATTCTCATTGAATTATATTTTTAAGAACTCCAATGTTATATATTTCCTTACAGAGAAGAAGAGATGACATAGAATGGGACTTGGACAAAACTGTAGAGGGATTTACCTTATATATATGTATTGTTCCCTCTTAAACCCATTCTCAATGAAAGTATGTTACCAGAATTACCAGCCCTCCTCCCTATATAATTCCTCAGTGTTGATTCTTCTTCTTGCACCTCATTTGTATAAAATATTTACCCTTTTTAGCTGTTCCTAAATGGTTTTATTTTTAAAATCATATAATGGGAGCCAAGATGGCAGAGGGAAAGTGACTTATTTGAGCTCTCCCCCAAAACCCTCCAAATACCTGTAAAAAAATGGCTCTAAATAAATTCTAAAGCAACAGAACCCCCAAAAACACAAAGTGAAACAAATTTCCAGCCCAATACAACCTTGGTGGTTTATCGGAAAGGTATATCATACCAGGCAGGCAGAGGAGCACAGTTCGGTGTGGGTGCACAGGCCGCAGTGAACCTGGAGCAGGCCTCAGAGGACTGAATCACAGGGAGCTGTCATGGTTTATACACCTCTCAACCCATGAATGCCAAAGACAACTTGGAAGGTCAGTGGTAAAAGTCTGTGACTGTGGTGAGAGAGAAGCTAGGTCTCAGCAACAAGTCCGGAGCATGGCCCCGGGGTGGTGGCTGCCTCCTGAGCTTCCAACCCACATACTAAGGGGGAATCCAGTGGTTGATCAGAGAGGGATTGCAGGGATCTCTTCATCAATGCTGAGGCAGGAATCTCTTACTTTACCCCTGCTTGGAATTGGTTCACAGTTCTGAGCGGCAGTCCTGGGGCAAGAAAGAGTGCTGGAGTGGTAGAGCTTGTTGTGGTGGTGGAGAGGAAACACTTCACCCCTTATCATAGTACCTTGGAAGAACTGAAAATTTTCAGGTCCCTAGAAGTATCTCTGAAAACAGCTGTACAAACCCCTGAAGCTTGGGACAGTACATTCTCCACATTGGAAGCAGACTTTTACCTTAACAAAGAGTTTAAAACTCAAGTAATTGGCTGGGATCATGAGCAAACCTCACAAAAAGAGTTAGACTATATTATCTTACTTTGGTGACAAAGAAGATCAAAACATACAACCAGAAGGAGACAACAAAGTCAAAACTCCTATATCCAAAGCCTCCAAGAAAAATTTTAATCAGTCCCAGGCCTTGGAAGAGCTCAGAAAGGATTTTGAGAAGCAAGTAAGAGAAACAGAGGAAGTACTGGGAAGAGAAATAAGAATGACGCCAGAAAATAATAAAAAACAAGTCAACAGCTTGCTAAAGGAGACCCAAAAAATACTGAAGAAAATAACACCTTAAAAAATAGCCTAACCCAAATGGCAAAAGAGGTCCAAAAAGCCAATGAGGAGAAGAATGCCCTAAAAAACAAAATTGGACAGATGGATAAGGAAGTCCAAAAGATTGCTGAACAAAATACTTCCTTATTTTATATAGTCTGTAGTGATTTTAAATGCATTTTTTCCTCTCTCTTTCCCTTCTAGATTTTGTTGTTTATATAAAAAAATGCTGATGATTGTATATGTTGATTTGTGTCCTGCATCTATTCTGCAAACATGTTGTTTTGATTTTTTTTGGTTGAATCTCTAGGATTCTTTAGAAATACAACTGTAATATCATTTGTAAAAAGTGAGAGTTTTGTTTACTCATTACCTATGCTTATTCCTTCAACATCTTTTCTCCCTAATTGTTACAGCTAGCATATCATTTATAATATTGCTTTACTACGATCTTATTGTAAGGGTTTCTGGCTAATCTACATTATAGAAAATGCTTGTTTAGGATTTACATATAATGTTTAGAAAAACTCAATTAATTCCCATGTTTTCTAGTGTTTGTAACAGGAATGGGTGTTGCATTTTCTCAAAAGGTTTTTCTACATCTATTTAAGTAATCATACATTTTTTTTTGTTTATGTTATGAATATTGTCAGGCTAAAATATTTCCTAACAATGGACAATTCCTATGATCCTGACATAAATCAAGCCTAGTTATAGTGTATGATCATTGTGTGATCTCGTTGCTTTCTCTGTTTTGACTCACACTAATTCAGGTATAAGGATGATATTTGTTTCATAAAAGGGTAGGATTCCTCCTTTACATATTTTTTCAAATGGTTTATATGTTGTTAGCATTAATTTTTCCTTCTATATTTAGTAGAAATCACTTATAAAACCATTTTTAGTGGACTTTAGTTTTTGTTTTCCTCATAGGCATGTAAGTTATAGCTTGTTCAACTATATTTTCTAAGATAGGGTTGCATAAAATTCTATTTTCTGTTCCCTTAGTAGAGACAATTGTTATTTGTTTTGTAAATATTCATGCAATAACATGTTGTTTGCAAGAAATACACTTGAAACAGACACACTTGCACACATGCACACAAACACACACACACAAAGTTAAAATAATGAGCAGTTCCAGATTTCAAGCTATATTAAAATGCTAATCTCCAAAACAGACTGGTACTGGCAAGGAAATAGAGTTACAGTGGATCACTGGAATAGATACATACAATATACATAGTAATAAATTACCATAGTAATATAATATTTGATAAAACCAAAAATCTAAACTTTTAAGGTAACAATTCAAAATTTGAGAAAAATGCTAGGAAAACTGAAAAACACTGAGCAGAAACTAGTTATAAACTAACATCTCTTATCATATATTAAGATAAGGTCAAAATGTGTACAGGACTTAAAAATAAAAAGGTAATGTCACATGTAAATTAAGGGAACATATATATATACACACACATACCTGTCAGGTCTATGATAAGATAAGAATTTATGACCAAAAAATAGCTGGAGAGGATTGTGAGAAGTAATATAGGCAATTTTGATTCTATGAAATTTAAAAGCTTTTGCATAAACAAAACAAATAAAGCCAAAATTAGAAGGAAAACTGGAAACTGGAGGGGGGGTGGAAATTGTAACTAATTCCTCTGGAAAAAAAAATACTCATTTTTTAATTGTATAGGGAACTGGGCCAAATTTATAAAAATAAGAGCCAATTCCCAGTTGATAAATGGTCAAATGACATAAACTGGCAGTTATCAGAAGAAATCAAAGCTATCAATAGTCACATGGAAAAAAATGCTCTGAATCACTACTGATTAGAGAAATGCAAATTAAAATAAGCCTGAGATAATGCCTCACATCTATCAGATTGGCTACCAACATAAAAGAAAAATGATAAATAATGGAAAGAATTTGAAAAAAAAAGTTGGCCCAGGGCTTGAAATGATCCAACCATTCTAGAGACCAATTTAGAACTATGCACAAAGGGCCATAAAACTGAGTATACCCATTAGCCCAGCAATATCACTAAGCATTCATCCCAAAAAGATAGAAGAAAATGGAAAATGGTGTATCATACAAAAATATTTATAGCATTGCTTTTTGTAATGGGAAAGAATTAGAAATTGAAGAGATTTCTATAAATTGGAAAATGGATGAAAACAAATTGTGACATATGGCTGTATATGCAATACTATTGTCCTATAATAAATTAAAAACAGAATTGTTTCTGAAAAACCTGGGAAGACTTCAATCATCTCATGCAAAGTGAGATGAGCAGAACCAGGAGAACACTGTACAAAGTAACAACAATATTGTAAGAATGATCAACTGTGAAAATCCTACCTCTTCTCAGCAATACAACAGTTCAAGACAATTCCAAAATAACTCATAATGGAAAATGCTATCCATATCCAGAGAAAGATCTATGCATGCTGAATGCAGATAGAAGGTAACTATTTTTACTTTTTTCATTTTTTTCTTTCTCATGGTTTTCCCTTTTGTTCTAGTTTTTCTTTCACAATACGACTAATGGAGAAATATATTTTACATGATTGTATATGTATGACCTATATCAGATTGCTAGTTGTCTTGGGAAGGGGGGAGGGAAGGGAGGGAGGAAGATAGATTTGGAATTAAAACCTTGCAAAAATGTATGTTGGAAACTATCTTACATGTAATTGGAAAAAATACTATTAAGTACAAAAATAAAATAAATTATATCACATAAAGAGGAGCAAAATAGCTATTACAGTGGAAGAAAATATGGGGGGGGACTTACAGGCAATACTTTAACCTTAATCTCATTGGAATAGACTTGAAGAGGGTAACATTCATACTCACCTAGGTATAGAAATCTACCTTACTCTATAAGGAAGAAGTAGTAGATGAGGATAATAAGAGATTGTGGAGAAATTATATAGGAGGGAAAGAGGGGCAGGCAGTGGTTAGAAGCCTGGTGAGGAGGGACAGGGTGAAATTAAAGATAGAGAGAAAGATGACCAGGGAAAAATATCATGGAGGAAAATACAAAGTAATTATAACTGTGAATGGGAATGGAATGAATTCACTCATAAAACAGAAGTGGATAAGAGAGTGGATTAAAAAACAGAATCCTTCAATATGTTAACAAACAACAAACAAATAAACAAACCAAAAAAAACCAACCCTAATTCAAAGCAGAGAGTCACACACAGACTAAAGTTAAGAGGCTACAGAACAATCTATTATGTTTCATCTGAAGTAATAATAAAAAGCATGGGTAACTATCATAATATCAAAGAAAGCAAAAGCAAACATACATCTAATTAAAAGAGATAAAGCAGTAAACTACATTTGCTAAAAGGTTCCAAAGAAAATGAGGTAATATCAATAATTAACAAATATGCATCAAATGATATAGCATCCAAATTTTTGAAGAATTTAAATGAGCTGTAACAGGAAATAGCAAAACTGTAATAATGTTGGAGTTCAAAATTTTCCATAAGAATCAGATAAATCTAAATTAAAAAAAATAAAGAAGAAAGAAGTTAAGGAGGTGAATATAATTTTATAACAGTTAAATGTGATAAACTTCTGGAGAAAATTAAATGGGAAGACAAAGGAATACAACTTTTTTCTTTTTTTCTTTTTCTTTTTTTATTAATTTATTTTTAGTTTTCATCAATCATTTACATATGCTTTTGAGTTTTAATTTTTTCTCTCCCAACTTTTCTGCCTTGCTCCCCAAGACAGCATGCAATCTGATATAGGCTGTACATATACATTTCTGTTAAACATATTTTCACATTAGTCATGTTGTAAGGAAGAATTAGAGCCAATAGTAGGAACCACAAGAAAGAGGAAACAAAATAAAACAGAAGAAAAAAATAGTATGCTTCTATCTGCATTCAAACTACATAGCTCTTTCTCTGGATGTGAATAGCATTTTCCATCATGAGACTTTTGGAGATCCTTGCATTGCTGAGAAGTCTAAGTTTATCAAAGTCAGTCATCACACAACATGGCTATCACTGTGTACAATGTTCTCATGGTTCTGCTCACATCACTCAGCATCAGTCTATACAAGTCTTTCTTAAGTTTTCCTGAAGTCTGCCTGCTCGTCATTTCTTATACCACAATAGTATTCCATTACATTTATATACTACAACTTGTTCAGTCATTCCCCAATTGATGGGCATCCCCTTAATTTCCAATTCTTTGCCACCACAGAAAAAGCTTCTATAAATATTTTTGAATATGTGGATCCTTTTCCAAAACTTTTTTTCTTAACAATATGTGGCGCCAACACAAAAACTGCCAATGTATTAAGGCACAAAACCTAAACCAAATGCAGAGATATTAAATCATTCTTTTCAGAACAATAAAAAGTATAATAAATTACATGCAATTAAAAGTACATTCAATAAAGGGTCATAAAAAGATAAATTAAAATTGATTGGAAACTAAATAAACTAAACCTAAAGAACGAGTGGCTCAAAGAACAAATCATAGAAACAATAAGTTCATTAAAGAGAATGAAAACAATGAGACAACTTACCAAAATTTATGATATGTAGACAAAGTAATAATCAGGGGAAAATGTATATCTCTAAACAATTACATCAGTAAAACAGAGAAAGAACAGATCAATGAATTGGGTAACAAAAAAAAAAAACTAAAAAAGAACAAATTAACCCCTATCCCTAGTTAAACAACAAAATGGAAATCCTGAAAAATAAAGGAGATATTAATAAAATTTAAAGTAAAAAATCAATTTAATAAATAAAACCAGGAGCTGTTTTATGGGGAAAAAACAATGAAATAGGGAAACAATTGGTTAATTTGATTTTAAAAAAAAGAAAAAATCAAATAACCAGTATCAAAAATGGAAAAAAAAATGATGAATTCACCACAAATACATAGAAAATTAATCATTAAGAATTACTTTACCCAATTTTGTGCCAATAAATTTGACAAACTAAGCAAAATAGATGAACATTTACAAAAAAATAAAATTGCCCAAATTAACAGAAGAGCAAATACTATTCTAAAAGAACCCCATCTTAACCCCCCCAAAAAAAGAAGAAAGAAATTGAACAACCTATCAATGAACTCCCTCAGAAAAATCACTGGGACCATAACCTATTTGGAAAAATAGGTAAAGAAAGATTCCTACAAAATTCCTTTATGACACAAATATGGTACTGATACTTAAAATGGGAAGAGCAAAAACAAAGGAAGAAAACTATAGACCAATTTCACTACCAAATATTGATACAAAATTTTTAAATAAAATACTAATAAGGAAATTACAGCAACATATCACAGGAATCATACATTATGTCAAGGTGGATTCATACCAGGAATGCAGAGCTTAGTAAAACTATCTTCTTACTTGACCATATCAATAACAAAACAAACAAGAATCATATCATTATCTCAGAAGATGCAGAAAAAGCTTTTTACAAAATGCAGTATGCATTCCCATTAAGAAGACCAGAAAGGGTGAAGCCAAGATGGTGGAGTAAAATCAGTGACTTGCTTGAACTCTCCCCCAAACTCCTCCAAATACTTGTAAAAAAAAAATGGCTCTAAACAAACAAACAAGACCAGAAAGCAAAATAATAAATTGAATTTTCATTAAAATAGTAAATAGTATCTATCTAAAGCCTTCTGCAAGCATTCCTTCCCAATAATATAAGAGTGAATCAAGGATGCTCATTATCACCACTTTTTTCAGAATTGTCCTAGAAGTGTTAGCTATGGAAATAAGAGAAGAAAAAAGAATTCAAGTAATTAGAATATTCAATGAGGAAACAAAATTATCATTCTTTGCAGATTATATGATAGTATACCTAGAGAATCCTAAAGAATCAACTAAAAATGTTAATGAACAACTTTAACAAAGTCATAAAACATAAAAACACAAATCATTATATATAATGCATGAATATGTGCATATATGTATATGTATACACATACACACATACATACATATATATATACACACATACATACATATACATATATATATCCAAATCCAGCAGCAAGACATAGATAAATCCTATTCAAAATAAGTACAGACAATATAAAATGCTTGGAAGTGTACCTACCAATAGAAATCCAGGAACCATATGAACATTATTACAAAACATTTTTCACACAAATATATTCAGACCTAAATAACATGGAAAATATCAATTGCTTATGGTACAATGAACCAATATAATAAAAATTAAAGTTCTACCTAAATTGATTTACTTATTCAGCACCATAGCAATCAACCTACCAAAATTATAGAGCTGAACAAATAATAACAAAATAAATATGGGACAATATAAGGAAAATAATATCAAGGGAATTAATTAAAAGAAATATGAAGGAAGGTGGCCTAGTCATATTATGTCTCATACCATATTATGAAGTGGAAATCATCAAAACAATCTGGTACTAAGAAACAGAATGGTTGATTAGTGTAATAGACAAGGTACACAATACACAGAAGTAAATGATAATAGTAATCTAAAGTTTGATTAACTTAAAGACCCAAACTTTTGGATAATAACTCATCATTTTAAAAAAATGGGGAAAATTAGCAAATGGTATGGCACAATCTAGGTATAAATGAGCATCTTACACCATATATAAAGCTAAGATCAAAATGTGCACATGATGTAGACATAAAGGTAATACTATGGAAAAATTAAGAGAGCATGGAAGAGTTTTACTGTGAATTATATGGCTAAGGGAAGAATTTATCTGAAGAAGATGTAGTGAGTATTATGAGATATAAAAAGAATAATTTTGATTACATTAAATTATTTTTTCACATAAGAAATATAGCAAAGATTAGAAGGAAATCAGAAAACTGGAATTTTTTTTTTATAATAAGTGTCTTTGATAAAGCCTCATTTCTCAAATATGTGGAGAAGAGAGTCAAACTAGAAGAAATCATTCCCTGGTTGATAAATTGTCTAAGGATATGAACAGGAAGTTTTCAGATGAAGAATTCAAAGTTATCTCTATTCAGTCATATTTAAAAAATGCTCTCAACCACTATTGATTAGAGAAATGCAAATTAAAATAACTCTGTTGTACAACTGCACACCTATCAGATTGACTAACATACAGAAGAGGAGAATGAGAAGTGTTGGAAGAAATATCTAAAAATTGAGACACTAATGCACTGTTGGTGAAATTGTGAACTGGTCTAACCATTCTGGGAAGCAATTTGGTCCTATGTCCAAATGGCTGTAAAGCCATGCATACTCTTTCATGCAGGAATACCACTACTAGGTCCATCTCTCAAAAAGATAAAAAAAAAGATTCTATTTATATAATCATATTTATAGCAGTTTTTTTATGGTAGCAAATAATTGGAAATTGAGTGGATGTCCATCAATCGAGGAATTGCCAAACAAGTTGTGCTATATTTTGTAATGGAGTACAATTGTGCTATTAGAAGTGCTGAGCAAGATGTTTTTAGTGGAAAAACTTACATGAACTGATGAAAAGTGAAGTGAGCAGAACCAGGAGAACATTGTACAGAGTAACAGCAATATTGTACAATAATTAACTGTGAATTAGCTATTCTTAAAAACACAATGATCCATGACAATTCCAAATGATTTATGATAAAAAATGCAGAAATACAGATCTAAGTACACTAGTTTCCTCTTCATTTTTTGTTTTTATTTTGGTCACGTTTTCTTTCACAACTTGATTGACATGGAAATATGTTTTATTTGTTTGCTCATATGTAATCTATATCCAAGTGTTTACTGTCTCAGGGAGGGGGGAAGAAGTGAGGGAGAAAATTACAACTAACAATTTAAAAATGTCAAAAACATTTTATATGCAATTAGGAAATCATATTATCTTAAAATAAGTTAAAGTGATGAATAGAATTTTAGAAAAGTTAGAAATGACAGATCTCTGCAGAAAATTGAATAGAAATGAGTAGACCATTTTCACAGTGGTTTGTAGCACCTATACAAAAAAATGACCATGTATTAGAGCATAAAAACCTCACAACACTGATCCAACCATTTTGGAGAGCAATTTGGAACTATGCTCAAAGGGCTATAAAAATGTGCATACCCTTTGATCCAGCAATAGCACTTCTAGGACTGTATTCCAAAGAGGTCATAAAAATGGGGGGAAAATCCACATGTACAAAAATATTTAGAGCAGCTCCTTATGTGGTGGCAAAGAATTGGAAATTGAGGGAATGTCTATCAATTGGGGAATGGCTGAACAAGTAGTGGTATGTGAATGCAATGGAACAACATTGTGCTATAAGAAATGATGAGCAAGAAGACTTCAGAAAAACCTGGAAAGACTTGTATTGACTGATGCTGAGTGAAGTAAGCAGAACCAGGAGAACTTTGTACACTGTAACAGCAACAATGTATCATGAATAACTTTGATAGACTCATTTCTTCTTAGCAATGCAAGGATCCAAGACAACTCCAAAGGACTCATGATGGAAAATGCTATCCATGTCCAAATAAAGAACTATTGAGTTGGAATGCAGATTGAAGCATACTATTTGCTTTTTTTTCTCTTCTGTTTTGTTTTGTTTCTTATTTCTTATGGTTCCTCCTATTGGTTCTAATTATTCCTTACAACATGACTAATGTGAAAATATGTTTAATAGGTATATATGTGTTGAGTCTATATCAAATCATATACTATCTTGGGGAATGAGGTAGGGAAGGTGGGGGAGAAAATTTAAAACTCAAAAGCTTATGGAAGTAAATGTTGAAAATTAAAAATAAATTAATTAAAAATATACAAACCTCAGAACTCAATGTAAAGCAACAGAAAGCTTAAATTCATCATTTTCAGATCATGATGCAATAAAAATTACATTCAGTAAAGGGTCATGGAATGATAGATTAAAATTTATTTGAAACAAATAATCCCATCTGAAAGAATGATTGGCTGAAAAAACAAAGCATAGAAACAGTAAATAATAAATAATTAAAGTGCATGACAACAATGGGACAATACACCAAAATTAAGGGGATTCACCCAAAGCAAAATTTAGGGGAAAATTCATGTCTCTTAACACTTAATATGAATAAAAGACAAAGAACAGACCAATCAATTGGGCAAGCAATGAAAAAAAAAACTAGAAAAAATTAAAAATCACCAATTTAAAAAATAAAATGGAGATTCCGAATATTAAATGAGAAGTTAATAAAATTAAAAGTAAGAAAACCATTGAACTAAGAAATAAAATTTGTACCTGGTTTTATAAAAAAAAAATAGATGCAACTCTTAATTTGATTTAAAAAATGAAAAGAGAAAACAAAATTACCAGCATCAAAAATGAAAAAGGTGAATTCACCAGTAATCAAGATGAAATTAAAACTACTACTAAGAGCCTTTTTGACCTTGTAACTATTTTGATGTGATAGAGCATTACTGGGAGGAATGAGTACAATTTCAAATATATATATATATAAGACTTGCTATAAAGGATGCTATTTAAGCAACAGATTATCCTTCCTTTGAAGTCTTTAATAAAGGCTGGCTATTCACTTGTCAGATATATTGTAATGTGGCCCTCTTTTGGGTATGAAATGGACTAAATGGATTCAGGGCCCCAACTCTCAAAATTATGTGACTCTTTGATTCTCTAATAGTAATTTTACTCACACACACACACACACACACACACACACACACACACACAGAGTACCCTAAGAAAATTATAGCATGGAGAGAATACTTTCAGCTAAGGAGAATCACTGAATATTTCATGAAGGAGACAGAACATGGACTGAGCCGTGAAGGTATATAAAAATATTTAAATCATTGAAATAAATAAGCATGAATGATTACTTGAAAGCTTTGGAAATCATAGCAAGTTCAGGAAAAGTTAGTAGTTCAATTTGGAAAAATGTACAGACTTCCTGAATAGAAGTAATATGAAATGTTTAAAAAAATCAAAGCCAAAAAGAGGAGGCCCTGAAATGCACGCCTGTAGAATTAGTGTTTTATTTTAGAGGCAGTAAGAAGCCATTGAAGGTTTTTAATAGGGTTATGTATATGGTAGAATCTATACATGGATAGGACACATCTGAAGCTGCTCTCTCATACCTTGATCATAGTGGAAAGTTTGATGCCCTGTGTGACAGTAAATATATTATCTCAGGTTAATCAGAAGGGGCAAGTGGCTGTTTTCCTAACACTATGTCTCAAAAAACTCCACAGACATGATTCACACTTAGTTGTTAATTAATATTAGCCAGTACAAATGAAATATTTTTAAATGTGTTCTTAGTATTGTGGTATACTTAATATAAATGGTAGTACTTTACCCTCACAATAACCTATAACATCCTCCTACAAGTACATACAGAGTCTAGGGGAAAGGGGAATCAAGCTTAGAAAGATGAAGCAAAGGACATGTGACTTACAATTATAGGAAGTCACTTTCTATATTAATCAATGTAATGACTTCGTTATGGTGTGGCTTTGAAATTTTATTTTGGTGAGGAGGAGCTCCTTATTTGAGTCTTTTATTTGTTTTTCTTCAGCTTGTTCAGTCACTTCTTACCTCCTAAAGAAGACAGTGCTACACACTCCTGTTGTCCAGGGACAAATGCTGCAAGGAAGTCAATGAAAATCTGAATCCTCTGTCCCAATCTAGAGGATTCCAGCAAAAGAATTCTCAGGAGCTATGACTTCAATTTTTTTCAATGTAAAATTACAAAATATTGTCCATATTAGTCAGCTTATTAAGATTACCAGAGTTAAAGTTAATAACACATGTATGTAGCTTGTCACAATTTAAAATACACTTAATCCTATTAGTGAAGTAGTATAAGGATTATTTTCTTAATTTCACCAATGAGGATATAGAAGCTTAGAGAGAATATGTTTGGTACCTTTGGTCAAAAATCTTGTAAATGTAGGAATTGGGATTCATATCAATGACTCCAGGTCTAGCCCTCAGTTCATTACACCAAAATGTCTCTTATTTTTAAAAAAAACTTATATTTAGTTCTAGAAGCTAAGATAGTAGAGTAAGAAATGAGTCTCTCTTACTGTCCTTATTAACCTCTGAAAGCCCAGAAAATATTGCCCCAGGAAAAACCCTGGAACAGCTGAACCAGAAGAAAGACAGGGTGCAGTAGTCAGGTAACCCAAGTAGCTTGAGGGATTAATGGGAAAGACCCCTCTTGCCCTAGGGGAAGGGGAGCAGTACAAAAAGGGAGGCATCTCAGCAAGCTAGTGGAAAGCCTCACCTCAGCATACCAGGGGGAGATCCTGAAACCCAGATGGTAGAGCAGGCAAACACCAACACCAGGACCCCCAAGTGCCTCACTAAGGGCAGGGGAACTGGTGAAAATCAGCTCAAAAAACTATCATATACCTCAGCATTTTACAGCAACCAAGTCTCCCAGTGCCTCAGCAAAACTCTGGGAAGTGTTCCAAGGGGACCCAGACAGAGAAACCTCCTGCAACATCCATCTGAAAGGAGCTGAAGAAAACAAAAGGAAGGAAAGGCCAAGGTGAGTAGGCAACCTCCAGGGGCCAGACTACACAACTGTAACCCAAATGAGAGGTATGTAAGAGAGATTCAATAGCTTGGAAAAGGAAGGACAAAATTAACTGTAGAAAACAAGTCCTTAAAAAATATAATTGGCCAACTGGGAAAAAAGTACACTGAAGAAAAAAAATCCTTAAAATACAATTGGCCAAATGGAGAAGGAGGTACAAAATCTAATAGAAGAAAACAATTTGTTAAAAATTAGAATTGGGCAAATGGAACCTAAAGACTCTATAAGAGAGTGAGAATCAGTCAAACAGAAACAAAAGAATGAAAAAAAAAGATGAAAATGTAAAATATCTCATTGGTAAAACAACTGACCAGGAAAATAGATGCAGGAGAGACAATTTAAAAATTATTGGTTTACCTGAAAATCACGATGAAAAAAAGATCCTGAACAGTATCTTTCAGGAAATCATAAAGGAAAACTGCCCTGAAGTCCTAGAACAAAAGGGTAAAATAGCCATAGGAAGAATCTACCAATCACTTCCTGAAAGAGATCCCAAATTGAAAAGGCCAAGGAATATAGTAGCCAAATTCCAAAATCACTCGGTGAAAAAGAAAATACTGCAAGTATACAGAAAGAAGCAATTTAAATATCATGGAACTACAATCAGGATTACATAGAACCTTGCAGCTCCTACATTAAAAGATCATAAGGCATGGAATATGATATTCCTTGAGGCAAAGGAGTTTGGATTACAACCAAGGATCAATTACCCAGTGAAAATGAGCATGATTGAAGTGGATATTCAATGAAATAGGAGACTTCCAAACCTTCCTGATAAAAAGACCAGAGCTCAACAGAAATTTTGATCTTCAAATACAAGACTCAAGAGAGATATAAAAAGGTAAATGGGACAGAAAAAAACAACAACATGTTATTAATAAGGGTAAACTGTTTACATCCCTACAAGGGAAGATGACACTTGTAACTCTTGAGAAATTATTGTTAGTACACCATGTTAAAGGAGTATACATAGAGGGAGTGGGTATAAGTTGACTTTGATGTAATGATTAAAAAAAATCTAATCAAGTGGTTTAAATGGATCTGAGTAAGTGGATTAATGTGATGTAACTAAGAAAATGCACTGAGAGAAAAGGAAAGGAGGAGGCAGACAAGGCTAAATTATATTACAGGAAAAGACATAAAAACCTAATAGAGTGGAGGGAAAGAAGGGAGGGAAATTAACATTGTTTGAACCTTACTCTCATCAGATTTGGGTCCAGAAGGGAATAACATAATCAGTTAGGTATAGAACTCTAATTTGCCCTATAGGTAGTAGGAGGAAAAAGGGGAAAGAAAAGGAAGGGGGAATTGAAGGGAGGAAAGAAGTAGTAAGGGTGAAGGAGAAAGAAGGGGAAGGATTGAGGGAGGCTGTGGTCAAAAGCAAAACACTAGTGAGGAGGGAAAGGGAGAAAGGAGAAAGAAACACATAAAGAGGGGGGAAACAGGATTGACAAACGGGCACAGATAGTAATCATAATTATGAATGTGAATGAGATGAACTCTCCTATCAAACAGAAGCTGATAGCAGAATGAATTAAAAACCATAATCCTACAATACGTTGTTTACAGGAAACACATTTAAAACAGAGGGATACACAGAGGGTAAAGGAAAAGGCTGATGTAGAATATATTATGCCTTAGCTGAAGTAAAAAAAAAAGTGGTGGTCACAATCCTGATCACAGACAAAGCAAAATCTAAAATAAATCTTATCAAAAGAGATAAGGAAGGAAACTACATCCTGCTAAAAGGCACCATAGACAATGAAGTCATATCATCACGATACATATCATCATGAAATGAAGCATCAAATGGCATAGCATCCAAATTCTTAGAGGAGAAGTTCAGGGAGTTACAGAAAGAAATAGACAGCAAAACTATGCTAATGGGGGGCCTCAAACTCCCAGTCTCTGAACTAGATAAATCCAACCACAAAATAAACAAGAAAGGAGTTAAGGAGGTGAATAGAATACTAGAAAAGTTAGATATGCTAGACCTCTGGAGAAAATAGAATGGGGATAGAAAGGAATATAGTTGTTTTTTTTGTTGTTTTTGTTGGTTTTTTCTCAGTGGCACATGACACATACTCAAAAATTGACCATGTACCAAGGCATAAAAACCTCACAATCCAATAAAGAAAGACAAAGATATTAAATGAATCCTTTTCAGATCACAATACAATAAAAATTATATGTAATAAAGGGCCATGGAAAGATAGAAGTGAAATAATCTAATCTTAAAAAGTGATTGGGTAAAACAAAAAATCATAAATAAAAACAATCAATAACTTCATTCAAGAGAATGACAATAGGCTCAGATTCTTAAAATCTAGCCACTGCTTAGATTCTTATAATCTAACCACTGCCTACCCATGTTCAAACACTTTAAGGGTCTGCCCAATATGATGGATGTTCTAATAAACCTTGTCTTTGGCTGAAAGAAGGCTTGGGTCAAATTCTTTTGGGTAGGACCCGCGTGTTGTGATTTTAGGGTCCCAGCACCCCTGAACCCCTAAACCACATCATTTTGGTGGCCCATATGGGGAAACTGCCTAACCCCAAGTTCTTCTCCAGCCAAGACTGGAAGGTATGTAAGCCTCCTCTCCCTCCCTTTCTTGCTCTGCAGTTGTGGTCACTCTCCAAGCACCAAGGCTTGGAGGTGATTTTCTGACAGACAGTTATGAGGCTTTCTTGCACTTGGCCTGACTCTCTCAGGCTCTCAGTTCACTAGGTTGGTTCAAGGCTATGGACCTGGGTACACCTTCCGCAGCATACAGGACAAGGACAGACATCCTATCTGGAAGTGTATCTATGAATTCCCTTGGTGCTAAGGAATTGGGGAAAATTGCAGTTGTTTTTTGGTTCCCTGAGCCTTACTTACTCCCTTCCCTCTGCACTTCTGAATCCTCCTTCATGGACATTACAGGGAAAGTTAGAAGAGGTAAAAATATCTTGGCATATTCTGGAGGTTTTGTGACTGATCATTAAGGAGTTTAGAACTCCTCCTTACAACCCTGATCATTCTTTTCTTCCACTCCCTTCCCTTGAGTACTTTTGATTTTGCCCTCCCCCACCTGGGGAAAAGGAAGGAGGGGGGAGGGGCAGAAGTTACAGCATGGGCCCCACTGGCAATGGCCTTGGGCTCTGGGGCAACCTTTGCCTGGAAGCCTCACCCAGGTTCAGCACATCCTGCTCAAGGTAAAGAAGCTGGCATCTGAACTTGGGTAAGCATGCTCTTTTAAATTTGTAGTTTTAACTGTTAATGATGAGATGTTGATTCTCTGTGTAAAGTAATTTGGAAGTGTATTTAACAAAACTGAAGTCACTTGATGTGATAATGGGTTTGTTTCAAGTTTCAAATTGGTGAACTTTCTGTATCAGTTATATCAAGTAACTTTTCATAATTTGGTTACCACTAAAATAATTTAGCTATTGTTGGTATTATTTTAATGTGTAAACTAGTCAAAAAATTTGTTTGGGTTATGTAAGGCTTTCTGAGAATTTGCAAGTGTATAGAAATCTCTAATGATAGGCTTTTTACATTAGAATAAATTTTAAGTTTGAGATGTAAATCTTGGAAAAGTTTTTCCAAAGCTGTGTTTAGTAAAACTTGCGGTTTGATGTAAAAACTCATAGGATTTTATTTTGAGTTGTCTGACGGATCATAATCCATCGGTAATCAATAATCCACCATCTGAGAAAAATGCCACAAGCTACTCAGAGAAGGTGATAGTGGTGGGAAGTCAGCATCAGGAAAAGCTGAGAGGACAATTTTAGCCTCAGTCTAAGATGGGATCCTCCTGGCTGTTTCCCCATTATGTTCCTTTGAAAGGGAATGTTACCCACCTGGCTATTCCTGAGTCTGGCTATGAGGTAGATTTGATACTGCATGGTTGGAAAACTGAATCCAAACAGAGCTAAGGATGTTTTATTCTCTCAAAGTTGGGCCCTAAATCTGGGCCCTGCAGTTTTTTTCTGTCAGATTTATGTCTTCCAGACTACAGGCCATTCACCTACATTTGGTAACAGTGAGTGCCAGTCAATGTCCCCCCATCGTTCCCTGGATGCAGCCTGTGCTTGGTCCAGTCAGCCTCCTCTTTGGGACCCCCTTGAGGCAGGGACAACTCTACACCCCTTGCCAACAGGAAGCAGTTTCAGAAGCTGAGACCTTCACCCTTTACCCCAAATGAATTTGGGTTCCTATTTGTTTGAGGGGGGAATGATGGGGTTGGAATCTGGGCCCCAGAAAGGAAAAACCCTGGACTTTCATCTCTGGCATTCTCCTGAGGCTATAATCCCATCAACTGGCCTTTCATTCTGGCTACACCCAATCTCCCCTCCATTGTCTTACCTCCCTATGGCCCCTAGCCATTTTCCACCCTTAATCCTAGCTAGGCTCCATTCTCCCTTTGCCACAAGTTCCAGGTCCCAGGAGTTCTGTTCACCCCAGCTTACTAGCCACTCCCATCCAGATCTCCTGAGGCTCTTCCTCCAGTCACCCCAAACGACTTGGCCACTCCAAGAACCCTCCCACAGTCTTTCTGTATATAAAGTCCATCTTGTCTCCATTAAGATGCTCAGATTCTTAAAATCTAGCCACTGCTTAGATTCTTATAATCTAACCACTACCTACCCATGTTCAGACTCCTTAAGAGTCTGCCCAATATGATGGATGTTCTCATAAACCTTATCTTTGGCTGAAAAAAAAAGAGAATGACAATAATAAGACAACACACCAAAACATATGGGATGCAGTGTAAGGAGGTCTTATGGGAAGTTTTATATCTCTAAATGCTTACATGAATAAAATAGAAAAAAAAAAAGGAGATCAATGAATTGGGCATACAACTAAAGAAAAAAGCAGAAAAAGAACAAATTAAAATTCCTCAATTAAACACCAAATTAGAAATACTGAAAACCAAAGGAGAATTAAGAAAAGTACAATTAAGAAAACTATTGAGCTAATACATAAAACTAAGTGCTAGTTTTATGAAAAATAAAATAAAATAGATAAACTTTTAGTTAATTTAATGAAACAAAAAGAAAGAAGAAAGCCAGATTACCAATATCAGAAATGAAAAGGCTGAAAATTCACCACCAATGAAAAGGATATTAAAACAATAATTAGGAATTATTTTGCCCAACTGTATGCCAAAAAATTTGACAATCTTAGTGAAATGCACGAATATTTGCAAAAATATAGAGTGCACAGATTAACAGAAGGGGAAGTAAAATACTTAAATAAACCCATTTCAGAAAAAGAAATTTAACAAGCCATTGATGAACTCCCTAGGAAAAAAATATCCAAGGCCAGATGGATTTACAAGCAAATTCTATCAAACATTTAAAGGACAATTATTCCAATACTAGATAGACTATTGGGAAAATAGATGAAGAAGGAGTCTTACAAAATCCTTTTTATGACACAAATATGGTGCTCTTACCAAAACCAGGAATAGTCAAAACAGAGAAAGAAAATTATAGACCAATTTCCCTAATGAATATAGATACCCAAATTTTAAATAAAGTATTAGCAAATAGATTACAGCAACTGATCACATACACTATCACTAGGTAGGATTTATATCAGGAATGCAGGACTGGTTCAATATTAAGAAAACTATCAGTGAATTGATCATAGCAACAACAAAACTAACAGAAACAACATGATCATATCTATAGATGCAGAAAAAGCTTTTGACAAAATACAATACCCATTCCTATTAAAAACATAGGAATAAATGAATTCTTCCTTAAAACAATAAATAGCATCCACCAAAAACCTTCAACAAGCATCATATGTAATGCAGACAAGCTAGAAGCATTTCCAATAAGCTCAGGGTGAAACCAGGATGTTCATTATCACTACAGTTGGTCAATATGGTACTGGAAAGGTTAGCCTTAGCAACAAGAGAAGAAAAAGAAATTGAAGGTATTAGAATAGGCAAAACAAACAAACAAACAAACAAACAAAGCTATCACTATTTGCAGATGATATAATGATATACTTAAAGAATCCTAGAGAATCAACTGAAAAACTACTTCAAATAATAAACAACTTTAGCAAATTTGCAAGCTATAAAATAAACCCTCATAAATCATTGGCATTTCTATATATTACCAACAGAGCCCAACAGCAAGAGATAGAAAGATAAATTCCATTTTAAGTTACTGTAGACACTGGGGCAGTTAGGTGATGCAATGGATAGAGCACTGGCCCTGGAGTCAAGAAAACCTTAGTTTAAATCTGTTCTCAGACCAAACACTTGACACTTAGTAGCTGTGAGACCCTGGAAAAGTCACTTAACCCCAACTGCATAAAAATTTTTTAAAAAGTTACTGTAGACATTATAAAATATTTAGGAGTCTACCTACTGAAATAAACCCAGGAACTATATGAACACAATTACAAAACATTTTTCACACAAATAAAGTCAGATCTGAAAAATTGGAAAAACATTAGTTGTTCATGGGTAGGCTGAGCTAATATAATAAAAAATAACATGTCTACTTAAGCTAATAAATGTATTTAATGCCATACCAATCAAATTACCAAACAATTATTTTATACAGCTAGAAAAAAAAATAATAACAAGGTTCATTTGGAATAATAAAATGTCCAGAATATCAAGGCAACTAATGAAAAAAATGCAGGGGAAGAGGGCCTAGCCATTCCAGATAAGATCTGTTGTATTATAAAGCAGCAATCAAAAAAACTACTTGGTACTGGCTAAGAAATAGAGTGGTAGATCAGTGGAATAAGTTAAATATGTAAGACACAGTAGTTACTGACTGTAGTAATCTACTGTTGGATAAACCCAATGACCCCAGCTTCTGAGATAAGAATTCACCATTTGACAAAAACTGCTCGGAAAATTGGAAAGGAGGATGGCAGAAACTAGGCATAGACCAAAATCTCACACCATATACCAAAATGAAGTCAAAATGTGTTCACAATTTAGATATAAAGACTGATACTCTAAGCAAACTGGGAGAGTAAGGAATAGTTTACCTGTCAGATTTTTGAAGAACAGAAGAATTCATGACCAAACAGGAGAAAGAGAACATTATTAAATGCAAAACAGATCATTTTGATTACATTAAATTCAAAAGTTTTTGCACAAACAAATCCAATGCAACCAAGATTAGGAGGGAAGTAGAAAACTGGGAAAGAATTTTTACAACCATTGCCTCTGCTAAGGTCCTCATTTCTAAAATATGTAGAGAATTAAGTTAAATTTATAAGAATACAAGTTATTCCCCAATTGATAAATGGTCAAAGGATATGAACAGGCAGTTCTCAGATGAAGAAATTTAAGCAATCTAGTCATATAAAAAATGCTCTAAATCACTATTTATTAGAGAAATGTAAATTAAAATAACTCTGACCATACCACATCACACCTATGAGATTGGTCAACATGACAAAAGAGGAAAATGATAAACGTTGGAGAAAATGTGGGAAAATGGGAACACTAATGTATTGTTGGTGGAGTTGTGAAATAATCCAACCATTTTGGAGAGCAATTTGGAACTATGTCCACAGGGCTATAAAAATATGTATACCTTTTGACCCAGCAATAGAACGTCTATGGCTATATCCTAAAGAGATCATACAAATGGGAAAAGAACCCACGTGTACAAAAATGTTTATAGCAGCACTTTTTGTGTTGGCAAAGAATTGGAAATTGAGAGGATGTCCATTAATTGGGGAATGGCTGAACAAGTTTTGATATCACACACTGTGTGATGACTAATGTTAATAGACTTAGCCCTTCTCAGCAATGCAAGGATCTAAGACATCTTCAAAGGCGTCATGATGGAAAATTCTATCCACATTCAAAGAAAGAACTATGGAGTTTGAATGCAGATTGGAGCATACTATTTGCTATTTTTTTCTTCTGTTGTGTTTTGTTTCCTCTTTCTGGTGGTTCCTCCTATTGGTTCTAATTCTTCCTTACAACATCACTAATGTGAAAATATGCTTAATATCAATTTATATGTATATATATATGTATATATCATTAAAAACTATATTTGGTTATTGACTACTGTATTAGTCAATAAGTATAACATACACTATAACTGGGACTGATTTGAAAGTTAATGGAATTATAACATATATCACTATGCAGAAAGGCCCTTTCATTAATATGCTTTGTATTAAAGTTTTTAGAGAAATGATGAGTAAAGTGATTATTCTTTCCCTTTAAAAAGACAACATAAATATGTTACTGCATGCTTCTGGTGAAATGATATGCTGAAAACAACTAAGCTTAAGTTCATTAGAGCAGTTGGGAGGATGAAGAAATTTCAATGCCAAATTTCAAATGCAAAGAAAGAAAAATTAATTAAAAATTTGCAAAGTATAGGTCCACTACAGAGAAATTTTAGAATACATCTATTTAACCTTAATGCTTATTTATAAACATCTTATTTCCTTTTGATATTTTATTTATTTCGTTTAACATACCCTTGTATTTGTTTAATTTCTCTCTCTCTGTCTCTGTGTTTCTCTCTGCATGAATTTATTTTCATCTTTCTTAATCTGTAATTAATTAATTAATTAATCAATCTTTCTTAATCTTTAATTTTTCTTTTAATGTTTTCATAGCAGATGGGAAGAAAGATGTGATTCTCCTAAACAGTGAAAAAGACAGTGAGAAGCAGCCTTAGTTTGAAGCGTACTCAAAACCTTGAGAGTGGGTTTCATGGTTGAAGTGAAACATATCCCTGAAAGTAGTGGCCAGGACTGGAAACATCCTCAGCAGCCTGGTAAGTTGCTACAGTTGGAGAATGATACTTTATAATTCCAAATTCTAATGTCATTTTGGCCAGATGACAGACTTAACAGAATTTACAAGTCACAGAGATATTTAAATTATAGAGACAAGGAAACTAAAAAACATATGAAGGCTTACATAATATATTTACTACCAAATCAAATTTAGTGGATAATGTATTTTCACTAAACTTAAAGACCTTATGGTCTGAGTATATCTCTTAGCCCAATTTATACTGTTTCTATCAAAACAGCCACAGTTATATGGTTCCCTATATTCAAATCATTCTTTAAACAAAGTTTTGAAGTAGGTATATGAATCAGAAAAAAGATGAATTCCATTTCCTATAAAATATTCAAATTTCTAACTTAAGAGGAAAAATAATCTTGAAATTTTCTATCATTTAGATAATGAAAATGAGTATTAGGTTATCTGACATGGTGAGATTGCCTGTAGAATAGATAATAATAAAGAAAACTACATTTTCTTGTTTATCAAACCAAGGGAAAATAGAGATAACTATAATAATTTCCAATCAATTGTCCATATTATAGGTTATTTATACATTATTTCTACAACTTACTGCATGGATTATTATAATAGATGGCAGTTACATATCTGTAGAAGACTTAAGGCAATGCTATACAATGTACCTTATTTCAAAGCATCAATAACCAACAAAGGGAAAATAGATTTCCTTTATCATCATGTGAAAGAAAAATAACTGCACACTCTATATGAACTAATTTGCATATTATCCTCTTTCTATTTTGCTTTAACTCATCATTTTCACTCATCGCAGATACAGAATCAAGAGTTTTATATCCATATTTATCTACCTTATTCACAACTACATAGCTAACTATATTAAAAGCAAGTTGCTCCCTTAAGTCACTAATTATTCAGCCGTTAATCTCAAAATGCTTCAATTCTCTGGCAAGGACCAAAGGAAATCATAGTAAGGACTACCTCATTGTAGCCTTTTACTTGTTATTAGCATAAAGAGTTGCTTTTTGAGGAAGAGGGATCAATATTTGTGGTTTTATTATTGTGTGAAGGAACTTTTTTATGATAATTACCTATATATATATATATATATACATATATATATACATTTAATTCAATTCCATATTTTTTCATTAATTTATCTATTTTTAGTTTTCAACATTCACTTCAACAAGATTTTGAGTTCCAAATTTTCTCCACATGTTATCCGTCAGGATTGATTCTCTCTTTTGACCCTGTCCCTCCTCAGAAGTGTTTGCTTTTGATTATCCCCTACCCAAATCCAGCCCTCCCCTCTATCATCCCCCTGCTCTCTTGCTCTCTTGTCTGCTTCCCCTCTCCCCATTTTCCTGTAGGGTAAGATAGATTTCCATCCCCAATTGAATGTGTATATTATTCCCTCCTTAAGCCAAATCTGATGAGAATAAGATTCACTCATTCCCTCTCACCTTCCTGTTTCCCCTCGACTGTAAAAGCCTTTTCTTGTCTCTTTCATGTGAAATAATTTACCCCATTCTACCCCGCCTTTTCTCCTTCTCCCAGGATAATCCTCTTTCACCCTTTAATTTTATTCTCCAGATATCACCCCTTCATTTTCAACTCACCTGGCACTTACTATCTATCTTTCTATCTATCTATCTATCTATCTATCTATCTATCTATCTATCTATCTATCTATCTGTCTGTCTGTCTGTCTGTCTGTCTGTCTGTCTGTCTATCTATCTGTCTATCTGTCTATCTATCTATCTATCTATCTATCCATCCATCTCCTCTCTCTCTCTCTCTCTCTCTCTCTCTCTCTCTCTCTCTTTCTCTCTCTCTCTCTCCATACATATATATACTTTTTTCCCCCTCCAACTACCATAATAATGACAAAGGTCTCATAAGTTAAAATATCATCTTTCCATGCAGTAAAGTGCCTTATGATTCCTCTATCTTGTTTACTTCTTCATATTTCTCTTGAGTTTTGTATTTAAAAGTCGAATTTTCTATTCAGTTCTGGTCTTTTCATCAGGAATGCTTGAAAGTCTTCTATTTCACTGAATATCCATTTTTTTTTCTCCTGGAGGTTTATACTCAGTTTTACTGGATAGCAAAACTTGTTGTAATCCTATCTCCTTTACCCTTCAGAATATTATATTCCATGCCTTCCAGTCCCTTAATGTAAAAGCTGCTAGATCTTGTGTTATCCTGATTGTGTTTCAATAATATTTGAATTGTTTCTTTCTGGCTGCTTGCAATATTTTCTCCTTGACCTAGGAATTCCAGAATTTGGCTATGATATTCATACGAGTTTTCCTTTGGGGATCTCCTTCAAAAGGTGATCAGTGGATTATTTCAATTTTTATTTTGCCCTCTGGTTCTAAAATATCAGGGCAGTTTTCCTTGATAATTCCTTGAAAGATGCTATCTAGGCTCTTTTTTTTTGATCTTGGATTTCAGACAGTCCAATAATTTTTAAGTTCTCCTTCCTGGATCTATTTTCCAGGTCAGTTGTTTTTCCAATGAAATATGTCACATTGTTTTGTATTTGTTTCATTCTTTTGGATTTGTTTTACAGTGTCTTCACTTCTCATAACTTCACTAGGTCCAATTGCTCCATTCTAATCTTTAAGGAAGTATTTTCTTCAGTAAGCTTTTGGACTTCCTTTTCCATTTGGCCAATTTTGCTTTGTAGGGCATTCTCATCATTGGCTTTTTGAACCTATTTTGCCATTTTGCTCAGGCTATTTTTAGGGTGCTATTTTCTTCAGTATTTTTTGAGCATCCTTTAACAAGCTGTTGACTTGTTTTTCATGGTTTTCTTGCATCACTCTCATTTCTCTTCTCAGTTTTCCCTCTACTTCTCTTACTTGTCTCTCAAAATCCTTTTTGAGTTTTCCCATGGTCTGGGACTGATTCATATTTTTCTTGGAGGCTTTGGATGTTGGAGCTTTGACTTTGTTGTCTTCTCCTGGTTATATGTTTTGATCTTCTTTGTTACCAAAGACAGATTCTATGGTCTGACTTTTTTTATGCCTTTGTTTGTCCATGATCCAGCCAATTACTTGAGTTATAAACTCTTTGTTAAGGTAGGGGTCTAATTCCAGTTTGGAGAATGTACTGTCCCAAGCTTCAGGGGTTTTGTACAACTGTTTTCAGAGATACTTCTAGGGCCCTGTAAATTTTCAGTTCTTCCAAGGTGGTATGATAAGGGGTGAGGTGTTTAGTCCTTTCCTGCCCTGTGCTCTGGTCTATGACCACAAGTCTTGGAACTGTAAGGAGGATTTCCTCTCTACTACCACAAGTTACACCATGCCAGCACTCCCTCTCTCCCCAGGATTGTCACCAAGAACTGTGACCCAAATCCAAGTATGGGCAAAGCAAGAGAATCCTGCCCCAGCGGAGTGATCCTTGCAATCCCCCTCTGATTAGTCACTCAATTCCAACTTAGTCTGTGGGCTGGAAGCTCAGGAAGCAGCCAGCACCCCAGGGCCACACATGGGGATTGGGGCTGGGACTGCTCTTCTCTCTCTCACCTCAGTCATAGACTTTTTCTACTGACTTACTTTTGGTGTTCATGGGTTGAGAAATCTGGAAACCATCACAGCTGCCTGTGATGCAGTCCTCTGAGGGCTGCCCCAGGTTTGCTGTGGCCTGTTTTGCCTGTATGCCTATGCCAAACTGGGTTCCTCTCCCTGCCCAGCAAGATAGACCTTTCTAATCAATCATCCAGGTTGTCTTGGGCTGGAAATTTGTTTCACTCTGTCTTTTTGTGGGTTCTGCTGCTTTAGAGTTTATTTAGAGTCATTTTTATAGGTATTTTAGGGGGTTTGTGGGAGCGCTCAAGCAAGTCAATGCTTTTACTCCACTATCTTGGCTCTGTCCCCCACCTATATAATTTTTTATAACAATTTAGAACATGAAGTCACTGACCTTTCTTGAACCCATATTTTCCTGATTCCAGGACTGTGATTCTCTCTTCTATACTATTATTTTCCTATAATCAATAGGAGATAACTTCTTATAGTAGAAAATACAATGACTGAAGTAAAAAAAAAAATGTTCACATCTTACTTTGAGTACTTAATCCCTGATATATTTTGGCTGTTCACTTAATTTCCTTAGGTCTCATTTTCTTCACCTATAAAAGGTAGTGAGGGACTAATAAATGAACTCTGAGATCCATTTCAGTTCTAGATCTATGAGCAATATAACTTTTTGTCTCTAATATTGTAGTAAGAAATCCCTGCTTCTACACATATAGCTGGTTCACTAGCTTTTGGAGAAGCCAAAAGTGTGTCTGATTCTTAAGTATTGGCAGACAGTACTAAAAAATAGTAATATCTTATTATATTTTAAATAGTATGAGTTATTGATTCAGATGTTTAAAAAATTTGCTTGCTTTGTACCACCTCTTTAAATTTACCTCAGTGTGAAACATTTCATAGCTATACATGATACCTCCCTATGATATAAATATATGATGGAGATCATAGCAATCATCTGAAATAGTTAAAGTTCAGAATTATAGCTGAAAGAGAAGTATTCATTCAAAGAGCCTTCAGTTGTCTTTCCAAGGAGATGCTTTCATCAGATTGAAAATATTTGTCAAAAAGTTCCAGCCAATAGGCATATCAATAACACTAATATATAATTTTTAAGGTACCCAAACTGATTTTTCTGTCTATTTTTGTATTTTCTCCCTTTTTTCTGCTTCTGTTTTTAATGAAAATATTTTGTTCAATAGAGTGGACCATGAAATATCAACATTATTTTTTTCCCTCTACCTCTATTTTAATCTGCTCTGAGGACATTATTTTAGTTTAATCTCCATTTGTATAGCACTGTACTAGGCATTTGAGGAACATATAAAAAGCTGGTGTATGATCTATGAATTCTCACTGACCTAACAAATATTTTGAATGATGGAGAAAAAAAAGTTTAGTGAAAGATAGATAAAAAAACAAAGGTCAAAGGGTAAAAGAAACACATACTTAACTGCTCAGGGACTATTTAATTAGTTACCAGGACAAAGTAGAGATGAAGGGTCAAATCATTTGAATAAAGAAGAAAAGTGCATCATACAAAAAGGTACAAAACAACAACAAGAACAAAACAACAAACACATGTGCATCTGTCTCTTAAGTTTCTTAAGATAAGCAGTATAAAGATTGAGATTCTCATGACTTGTCATCTTGCAAAAGTAATCATGGATTGTTGAGATTCTTTAATTTAGAGATTATGTAGTATAACTTCTTCATTTTACAAATACTGAAACTGAGGTCTAATGTGATAAAATTAGCTCTGTAGTACAGTGCAGGTAATAATTATCAGGGACAGAATTGAAATCCATGTCTTATGGTATCAAATCCTATGCTTTGAGTTTGATATGAAACATAGTCTTGTGGAAAATAGATATAATGCTGTACATTGAGTTTAGATCACTTAGGATCTAATGCTGACTCTTGCACTCAGTGGCTGAGAGAGAATAGGCAAACCATTTCACAGTTCTGACTCTATTTAATAACATGTAAAACATGTATAATGATAGGTCAGATTCATATATTACTTTGGGATTTGTAAATTGCTTCACATAGGTTATCTAATTTTATCCTCATAACTACTCTGGGAGACATGTGCTATTATTTCCATCTTATAGGTAAGGAGACTGAGGAAGACAAAGATCAAGTAAATTGCTAAGAGTCACATAAGTAAATAAATGTTTAGGTAAGATTTATACAAAGATCTTCCTGAATCCATGTTCTCTTGATTCAAGGTCCACTATTCTATCCATTGTGCAATCTAATTAATTGCAGTGGCTAACTCAAAAGGTTCTTGTGAAGATCAAATAGGATGGTGTATATAATGAAATTATAGAGATTTACCAAACACATTTTTATTGTCTAGAGAAGAGTACTAGTTAAGCACAAGGTGGTACTCTCCAAAACTGATATTATCTTATTCAATTTTCAACTTTCCTTGATGCATTTGAGTACTTTATTTCATGGTAATGATACTTAGAAAATGTAAGCAATGGAAATAAATTTACTTGAAGACCAAGATCTTGAATACCAATACCAATGCACTGAATATCACTGATGTGTATGTCATTCTGTGTGTGTGTGTGTGTGTGTGTGTGTGTGTGTAAAGAGAAGGACATAGGAAAAGTCTACTTAGCAATTGTCACTAATTTATGAGATACAGAATGTCTTCGAGGACACTAGGAAAAATTATTGAGTAGTAATTTCTGTCCTTTATCAAGCCTATTAATTGAAAGTAAATAAGTTATCAGTATTGATTTAATGTAATATAATAGTTGACCCCTATAGGTCTTGTCCTCTCCTTTCATTAAAGAGAGAAGTAGTACAGATTATGTGTTGGGAACCTTTATATCTGCTTATCTCTCACATAGAATCAATCATAGATGTTAAAATATGTCTTTTCTATCATTATTTTTGAAATATCCAGTAGCTGTCTATTTACACAAGTTGTTGCTTTAGCCACACTGTAAATTAAATAAAAAATGCCCTGATCCTCATGATAGACAATAATGACATAAGTAGGGATGCTTAAGTGTCTGTTAAGCAAATTCCCAAGTCAAAACACTTGAAGCCTTTTGAATCTTTGCAAGTATAATGTGATGTCACATTCTAAGGCAAAATATTTACATGTTTTATCTCTGAATTGAACACAGTTTTACATAGTGATTTAATCAGCACTGTGGCAGGTGCATGTTGTATTATATTTCTCCTTGTTAATGTGCATTTTCTTGTTAATGAATAATTGCCTAACCACAGTGTTTGAAAATCAAGAAATCTGTCAGTTATTATTGCAGAAGAAATGAAATATTCTTACTAATGCAATTGAGAAAGGACATGATTCCCTATGCTGTTTTTTTTCCCCTACAGCTTGAATTCTAGTTATAGACAACTGTGTTAATGGACTCCCACTGTTCATGGTACTGTCACTGACTGCATAATTGTTCTAAAGCAAGTTCTTAGTATCAGTCTTCCTCATACAAGATTTGCTTCCCTTGACTTTAGGGCAAAGCAAGTATAGTTGGCATCCTTGTGCACCACCTTCTCTTTAAAAAAATACAGAAGAAATCTTAACAGTCTAGAAAGAAATCTTGATGGAGTCTTCATTATTTAGCATGATATATTTTTTTTACCCAATAGACACTGAGTATTTTTTATTAAATAAAAAAGAAAACACATATATTAACAGAATTTTATATCTAAAACAGACAACAGCACAATATGTTTTAATTGCTTCATTTTACTGGAAATTAGGTCAAAGAGATTACACCAATTTACCAGAGAATTTACAAGCATTTATACTTAATATGTGACAGATATTTTGTGCCCTGGAGATAACAATGAAAAAAAGGTTGCATTTTTTGTCCTCAAGGAGGGTATCTATTTTAATTAGTATGTTTTAATAAAGTGGGCAGTGTGCATCCATATGCACATGAACACACAAACATGCACAGGAACAAAACACATATAAGGTAAAGTCACAGAAACCTTGAGCAAAGCCTTGTTAGCTGAAGCAGCTAGGATGGGCCTCATGTCAAGGCTGGCATCTTGAGTTGAGTTTTGAAGGAAAGTTATGATTTCAAGAGGCAGAACTAAGGAAGGAGTTCATTTTAGGCATAAGAGATAACCAATGAAAGGCATGAGGACAGCAGATGGTTTGAAGTATAAAAAATAGCAAGAAGTACTAGCAGTTTGATTAGATATAGAGTATGTTGAAAGACAAGTTATAAGGCTGGAAAAGTCAGATAGGGTCAAAAAGATTTTTTTTTAATTTTTAACATTATAGTTTATATTTGATCCACAAGAAAATGAAAAGTCTTAGGTTTTATTGAGGTAGAGTGAAATGGGTGACATAAATAGGTCTATAAATAAATATTTTTTTAGTTGTATGGAGGAAAAATTGACTAAGAGAAAGAAATTAGAAATAAAGTCTAGGAGTGTGGTGATGAGGGATAAAATAGATTGACAGTTTATTGAGGGGGGGGAAAGAAGACAGATGAGAACAGTGTTTTGGAGTTGGAAATGTGGGCTCAGTTAGTCATTCAATAAATATGTATTAAACACCTAGTATATATCAGGCTCTATCCTAGCAAATGGCAAAAGAGGTCCAAAAAGTCAATGAGGAGAAGAATGTCCTAAAAAGCAAAATTGACCAAATGGAAAAGGAAGTCCAAAAGCTTATTGAAGAAAATATTTCCTTAAAAATTAAAATGAGCAATTGGAAGCTAGTGACTTTATGAGAAATCAAGGCACTGTAAAACAAATACAAAAGAACAGAAAAAAAAATAGAAGAGAATTTGAAATAACTCATTGGAGAAGAAAAAAAAAAAACAACTTACCTGGAAAATAGAACCAGGAGAGAGAATTTAAAAATTATTGGACTATCTGAAAGCCATGATCAAAAAAAGAGCCTAGACATTCTTCTTCAAGAAATTATCAAGGAAAACTGCCATGATATTTTAGAACCAGAGGGCAAAATAGAAATTGAAAGAACCCACCAATCACCTCCTGAAATAGATCCCCAAAGGAAAACTCCTAGGAATATTGCAGCCAAATTCCAGAGTTTCCAGGTCAAGGAGAAAATATTGCAAGTAGTCAGAAAGAAACAATTCAAGTATTGTGGAAACACAATCAGGATAACACAAGATTTAGCAGCTTCTACATTAAGGGACCAGAGGGCATGGAATATAATATTCCAGAGGGCAAAGGAGATAAGACTATAACCAAGAATCACCTACCCAGCAAAACTAAGTATAATCCTTTAGGGGAAAAAAATGGCTATTCAGTGAAATAGGGGACTTTCAAGCAATCTTGATGAAAAGCCCAGAGCTGAATAAAAAATTTTACTTTCAAATACAAGACTCAAGTGAAACATGGAAGAGGTAAACAGGAAAGATAAATCATAAGAGACTTATTAAGGTTGAATTGTTTATATTCCTACATGGAAAGATGATACTTGTAACTCATGAGTCCTTTGTCAGTATTAGGATAGTGGGATAATACAAATATTTTGAAAAATTACATAGATTTAAAAAAAAGGGGGGCAGTCAGGTGGCACATTGGATAGAGTACTGGCCCTGGAGTCAAGAGGACCTGAGTTCAAATCTGGCCTCAGACAGACAACACTTCCTAGCAGTGTAACCCTGGGTAAGTCACTTAACCCCATTGCCCCCCAAAAAATGACATAGACTTTATTTCAAGTAACTTTTTGGGGAAAGAAAATAAGTGCACAGATCACAATACTAAAATAGAGATTGATAACTCTCTAAATGAAAATCCCAGCCACAATATTATGAGAAATATGAGGAGGGAAAAATTAATCTTTATTTCCTCTGCTGAGGGTACAGAGAGGGAAGATCATAGAGGAAGAAGCATTTGAGGATTTCATCCTAAGATATTTCACTATACAGGAAGGGGAGGAGAGTAAAGGGGGAAGGAAATGAAATGCAATTTCTGCTATGAGATAGATCAGGTCAAGGACAGGGTACATATAATTGTCCCATTTGCCTGAAATATATAATGTGTGAAGGCTATTAATATTAGGTTAGATTAAAGATGTGAATTGGAAATAGACTGTAGAAGGCTTGAGTACTTGTTTTTCCTTTATTCATTAGGCAATAAGCACCTACTGGACATTTATCCATAGAGACACGATCACAGCGATGTGTTAAGAAGATTACCTCAGGGGCAGCTAGGTGGCACAATGGATAGAGCTCTGGCCTTGGAGTCAGGAGAACCTAAGCTCAAATCTAGCCTCAGACACTTGACATTTACTAGGTGTGTGGCCTTGGGCTACCTTAGTATTGGTAAGTTGTGTTGTGAGCTAAGTTCTCTATGGTACTTTATGGTCAAACACTTTTAAATATTATTTCATCTAAGTCCAACAACAACCTTCCTGTGTAAGTATATTAAGTATTATTATCCACAGAAAGAAGAGGAGGAAGAGATGAAGAAGAGGAAAGAGGGAATAATCACAAAATAGGAAAAAGGCTATTTGAGAATCAAATGCCATAAGAAAAATAAATGTTGACATATATGACACTATAACATTTGTGAAGCACTCTCTCTCTCTGTCTCTCTGTCTCTCTCTTTTTCTCCCTCTGTGTGTGTGTATCACTGTCTCATTGTATCCATATCTAAACATACATGTATAGATATAGATGTATTTGTGTATATATGTATTTAAGACCATGTTTGATACTCACAACAATTTTTTGGTATACTGACTGTAGTTGTTACTAATTAAGAGGATACTAAGTGTCACAATGCATTAGACTCAGAATGAGGAAGACCCAAGTTTGAATAATGTTTCAAATATTTAATAGTTCCTCTTGGACAAGTTACTTTGCCTCTCTCAGCCTTAGTTTGTTCATTTGTAAAATGTGGATAATATGGATAATAATAGTACTTAACACAGTGATCTTGTAATGATCTAGTAAGATATTATATGTGTACATGTGTATATATGCATTTATGTTTGTATGTATGCATGCATGTATATATATAATGTGTGTATGTGTATACATAATATGTTTATATATGTATATACATATATATGTGATTTTATAAATACTAAAGAACTATATAAATACTAGCTCTTATTTTCCTTTTAGAAATGAATAAACTAAGGTGACTAGTCAATGTCAGATATAGGAATATGAAATACTTTTTAAATGTTTTTTTCTTTTTATTTCTGATCAAAGACGTTAAAGGTTTTTGTTTGTTGGTTGCTTTTTTTCTTCTCTGTTTCAGGATACAAAAGTTAAATTAAAGAGGAAAAAAAATATGATGATATAGAAAGAACACTGAGTTTGGAATGAAAGTACTTGAGTCTACATCGCAGCTTATTCCATAAATTCTACTAAGGAAATTTGAGTATTTTTACATGATTTATCTGACTCTCAGTTAATAAAATGGTTGAATATATCATTTTAAAATTTTGTTGCAGGTCAAACTCTTTTGATCCTATGACTACCCAATAAAGTGTTCAGTTGCCTGACATTGATTAGGGAGAAATGGGGCTCAAATAAAAATTTATTCACAATATCATAGAATCCAGACTTGAAAAGGACCTCAATGTCTATCTAAGTAGAACTCAGATTCCACAAAGAATTCTCACCTCAAAATACCCAGAAAAAGTTTATTAAATTATCTCTATCTATGTGCCTTTTATCTACATTTTCTTAAGGTCTTTCTATTTCTTCAAGTGTTAGTTCTGGAGAAGATAATTTCTAGTTTACTCCTTTTGTTGTTGTTTTGTTAAAATTGACTCTTCAAATTCATATCGTTGTAATACTACTGTAGTTAGCTAATCCACCTTTACCTGAAGTAAATAAGTTACAAAGCCTTATCCTTAAAAACTAAACTAAAATATAACCACTTTGATTTCATCCCCCTTCTACACCTTTTATTGTTCTACATCTCACAAATGTACTAATATACACATGCATCTACCTTCAATCTTGCTATCTTCATTGTAATTTTACTTCTAAAATTTTTTTAATGAACTCATGGGATTGGTAGAACAAAATGTTAATCCTTTTTTTTTTTTTTTGCCTGTCAAAGTATTAGAATAAAAATGTCAGGGGAACATGTACATACAATTTTGAGGGTAAAAATATTAATGAGAATGGAAATATCACATATAACCCAAAACCAGTACCTAGAAAAATGTGTAAGAAGACCTACTTTAGAGTTATTAAATATAACACAAGAACAATAAATGATGAAATGAAAGATTGTGAATATTAATTAAACATTAAAAATCACATATCACAGATAGTATGTCCTCAGTTTTAAAGTTCCCTAGCCACTTTATAATATACTCACTTCCTCTAACTGCATTTGGCAGACTTTGGGCCCAAGTGGCCACTTATATTCTTTTAATTGCCAAATATAATGCTCATGAAAGAATAAAAACTTGGCCTTGAGTGCCATATGAGAAAGAGGGCATCCAAAGAGAGATTAATAATTAACTTATCCAAAACAATGCATCTTAGAGCCAACACCTTATTGGCTTCATTGTTCATTCACTATTCTCCTGAATCAGCCATCCAAAGAGAACTACAAAAGAATAACACTATCATTAAGGAGCAAGGGAGTAGAAGAAAGTTGGTGGCTTGTCACGTGAGATTCAAAGCTCCTATGTCACTTCTTTCTTATATAAGGCATTTCCTAATCTAGCAGTAGCCAGTACTACTTCATATTTATTTTGTACACATTTCTTATATTTATAATTGTAAATTATATGACCTGACACACACACACACACATATTTATGCCTGACACATATACATATATTTGACCTGACACATAATATGTGTTCAATAGAAACTTAGTGATTCATTGATTTAATTGTAGTGTGCTTTGTATATTGTGTTTCCTCATTAACTATAATTTAGTTCCATATCAATATAATAATGGGAAAGATATCCAATTATATGCACAATATTGTCAGGGCTGCCATAAATAAATGTGAACAATTAAGAAAAAATAAAATTAAAGAAGAGTTGAAAATAAATTCACTAGGACATGACTTGCCTTCCCTATCAGAAATTTTGTATGAAGTCAGTTGATGTTTATCACTAAATTTGATAAGAAAATTTTAACCTGGTAGGCAGCTAATAACACTATATTTTCTGAATTGAGTGTAGCAGAGATGACTTATTATGAAAGATATGATCAAGAATCCTTGCTCCTGAGGACTTTGCATCTTTGTAATATTTTACCTGTTTGATGGAAAGCAAACTACATTAGAGAATGAGAGAACACATGAAAAAGATTGGGCAAAAAGTATTAACCTCACTCAAACCTTAGAAATGCATAATAGGAGTTGCAATTTTTTTTTGCTTTTATAGGCATGGAATCATTTTTCGTAGTCATGAGTAAAAGAGTGTTATGCTAGGTAAATAATACTTAGTAATGCAATAATATTTGGACTTGCTTCTAGACTTTAAAAGTGATGGGGATTTTTTGGGAAGAGGAGTGTATCATGGTAGAGGTTATAATAGGAATTGTTTCTGTTTTTATAAGCAATCAAGGATCAATATAAGTAAGAAAAATGTATTTCACCAGATTTTGTGAAAGTATAATTGATTTATATTTGAATATTGTTACTGCTCTTCAGTTAATGAGAAACCTTCAGCTTAGCAATTAATTAAGTAAACTATTATGTAGTTCTCATTATGACACTAGACATATTGAAATTAAGGATTTACTAGCTTTTAATGCTTTTTAAGATTTTTTTTTAACTTAAATGCCATGCAAATAATTGTTTGCTAAAAGGGTGTTCTTTACGTCAGTTGATTGCTTAGACCTACAGGATATGTGTTTCTCCTTTTGATGATTTGTGGGTTATGTGTTTTATAATCATCTAACAGCTCCTAATTCATTAGGATTTCATTAGGCAGTTGTTATGGGGCAGGGTTATTTGCTTTGGGGATAAAATGAAACTGGCACAGTGGTTAAAAAATGTGGTCACATGTGCAATATATAAAGTAACACATCTACAATACACATTTTGTTATTGTCAATTTCATACTTCAAAAGGTGAAGAAAAACAATAATTATAAAGTTTAGTCTGGACCTATAGGAGAGAAAAAAACTGGGCCTATTCTTGCATGCACTCTAGATACAAAGAGTACAAATATCAAAGCATCAAATTGAAAGAAATCATAAATAGAAATTTAAAGTAGAAGAGAGAGGAGGGATAGGAATAAGGTGAGAAGGACAGTGAGAGAAATAGGAAGGAGGAAAATATATAACAAATAATTATCATTTAGAATGTGGATGGAAAGTATTTACCTATGGGGTGGAAACATTAAAAGTTTGAATTCAACAGTGTATTCTTTCAGAAAATGTTTTAAAATGAGAGATACACACAAGCATAAAAAAGGCTCAGTAGTAGAAATTATGTAAAAAAGCAGGGATGATAATCCCTGAGCTCAGACAAAAGTAAAGCTAAAATAGATTTATTAAAAAGAAAAAAATAGAGAGACTACATTATATGTCAGCCATACTTTCAATTTTTTTAGACAGTTTAAAAATAACTAGACAGTGTAAAATACCAGAAGGTATACCTGTTAAAAACAGACACAGGAACTACACAAACATAAATATATAACATAAGAAACATATATAACATACAAATATAAATACAAACATAAAAAATACTTTTTATACAAATAATGTAAGATCTAAATAATTGAAGTAGCATTTACTATTTATGTGTAAGTAAAGCCAATATAAAAAATGACAATTCTACTTAATTTATTTATGTAATACCATCTCAATTAAATTACTAAATATTACCTTACTGAGTTAAAAAAAATAACAAAGTTTCTTTAGAAGAACAAAAGGTTAGAAACTTCAAAGAGACAAGGGGAAAAAGATGTAAAGGAAACAGATTCTGTAGTATCAGATCTTAAATCATATTACAGGGTGAGAGCATTGTTGAAACAATCTCTTAGATAGAATGATTGGTTTGGAATATTGCTGTGGTTTGGGAAATGATAAGCTTGTTGAATTAGAAAAGTATGGAAAGATTTGGATTTAAGAAGAAGGATTCTGTTCACCTTCAAAGAAACAGATAACAGATAGAAATAAACATGGTACATAATAGCATACATGTATATGAGCACATATGTGTGTATATGTGTATGATTATAAATATGTATTTGTGTAAATTATATATGTGTGCATGCATATGTGTGTACATGTATGTATATGTGTGTGAGCATATGTATATGTATTGTCAACCTCCAGAGAGTCTGGTTTAAGAAAAAGAAACAGAATTAGTCTGTATATGTGTTTATTTTCTCTCAAGCTGGCATGCATGCTTGCAGAGCTGCAGTCAGAACCAAACTTGCTTTGTGGTTAGACTGCACAGATTATAAAGACAAAACAAAACTGCAAAGCTGGGTGTGAATTGCCATATCTTGATCCATTCAGCTACTGCCACAGTCCCTTGTGTTCAGTTTCCATTTCCCAGGGAGGAGTCATTTCATAGATTTCATGAGACACCTACAGGGAATAAGGAAAAAGGTCAGGATTAAAAGTCCCAAATGTAGAGGTGTAGGATGCTTGTGCTATGTCTGTCCATTAGAGCTGGTATGTCAGTACTGTGGTCGCCAGCACAGCAGAGGGATTTCTGAGTTCAGCAAGTGAATACTGCAGAGGATGTCTGGTATGTCAAATTTAAGTGATGCTCAGTCTGCCTCCTGCTTGGCTGATTCTGATTCTCTGGTCAGTCCAGACTCCTCTGGAAGCTCAAGCAAATCAAGGTGGTTAGTAAATTTATTTTTCACATTCCCTCCTTTTGATCCAGGGAACACCCGAGGCATTCCCCACAGACCAAGAGGGAACAACCACAGAGAGCATTTTTGTTCACCGAGGTGATAGAGTACCTATGGACCAAAGTCAGGCCTAGAGGAGCCCCAAGGTAGATAACTAGGAGGACTGAAAATATTAAGGCAACCAAGAGACCAAATTAGACCTCCCATACCTGGGGAAAGAGAGCTAAAGATATAACACCACTGATTTCCAGCAGCCTACTCCCTCAGTCAAGTGCCGTATGCACAGGGGAGGGACAGTTGGATAAAAGGAGGTGTCACACAAGAAAAACATACACCAGGAAGATGGTAAACTGAGACAGAATGAGAGGAAGCCAGGAACCTATTTGATGGAGGTTAATTTTCTCAGCCCAAAATTGGTGCTCTCAGTTCATTCGGGGAAGATATTTGTTTAGGAGTGAGAACCGGGAAAGGAGCATATCCACTGAAGGTTTTAGGCAAGGTGGTTGGGTCCTAGAAGAGATGAGCAGCCATTGCAATGCAACCAAAAGCAAGTCAAAGAAGGAGGTCAAAAGGGAGGCAAAGGTAGGGGGAATGAAGAACACAATGAAAGTAAATCATACAACCAAAGTAAACCAAAACCAAAGCTAGGACAGAATGGAGTATGGCACATACAGATGTGGACACGTGGCCCAAGTGGGGAAGTAGCCCTTCTTCTCATAGGCCTGGCTCAGATTCTTTAGTGTAGCAATTTGTCTCAGATGTTGTCTTCTTTGGGCCATTACAAAGACAAATGGCAAGGCCTCAAATGGGTTCAGATATCCACTCAGAGCAGGGGCCATCTTCAGATGACCCAGATGTCCACATTCACAAGTTTGGCAGTTGTAGGAATGGTCAGAAGGACCTTGTAGGGGACCTTAGAAGACATACGGGTTTGCAATTGAAAGAAAAAACTTTGAATCAATTCTCGCATCTGAGTTTCTGGTCAACATAACATAGGTCCTTAGTTAAAGGCACATAGAGATGGTCCAGTTTCCCAGTCACATAGGGCTAAGTTCAAACAATGCAATAAAGTTGTTTTTTTTCCTTCACAATTCCCATAATTGAATGATTACATTAAGTCAGGTACAGATCAAACTACTTAGAGGACTCACAATGGACTAGGTTTAAGAAAGGAGTTTTACATGTCACCAAGGTAACCAAGAAAATTTAAACATAAAGCATACAAAGAAATACCGTCATTATCACCAATGTTAACTAACATAAAATGTCCTTGCATTCCAGTAACCCATTATCAATGTCAATTTGGTAAGCACATTATGAGTCCCTGATATCTCATGTAGTTATCTGGTCCCTAGATATATTTTCTTGGACAATAGGTTTTTTTCTCAGGACAGCTCTGGTTCCAAATCTAGAGGTTTCTAAGTAATTCTGACTTAGTATAATTAAGCATAATCACTTAAATTTGCTTCTCCAATTTTGAAACTTCAGAGAATTTTAGGCTATATGCCATTTTGCTGTTTCTAGCTTTACCTAAACCCTGTACTTGACAAAAGATCTTTTAAAAATTTAAGGGTCCAACCGTAAAATGAGCTCTTCTGCCTTTTAAAATTATCATACAGATACTTTAATAATGGAAAAAACAAGCTCACTTTCTTTACCATTATCCACACAATTTATTTGTAAAAGCAAGTGTTGAGAACTTATTACCAAAACATGCTCAAAAACCTGAATATCCATGATAGATAAGTTTTGGAATCTAATCGTATAAATCTGTATATCATTCTCAGAGAAAATAGATTAATCCTGTTGCTTTTCTCAAAATTCACTATTCCATTTAATTAGAAAACTACCACATTGTATCTTTGTCTTATTACTTTGTCTAATCATCCTCCCCCCAGGAGGATATCATCCCTACATTATTGTTTGACCATAAATATAGGTTAAAATTGTTAGCTAACCAAGTTGCATTCTATTATAGTAACTCAGAGATATTTCAGCATCAATCTATTATTTAAGAGATTTAGTATTGTACTTACAAAGCTTCTTGATTATAGACATTTACTATGAAAGGAAAAAAAAGAGACAGTTATAACAAGGTCGTATGTCATAACAGAGGGGAAAAATGTCCTTAGCTCTGTTTAATTCTAGGCATGAGACATATCTGACAGCCAATCATGTGACAGCAAGGTATTAAAAGCATGGCTCAAGATTAAGCAGCTGGAAATTTTCCTTTGCAGAAAGGAAATAACACAGTGGGCAATAGAGTCAAGAGAATGCTAAATAGGTCATGCTCCAATCACCCCCAAAAGTTTTCCCAGTTAGAGTCATCCTTTTTTAGCAGTTGCCAAACTGCAGCATGTACTGTTTTCTATTGTTGGCTTCAAGACAATTCAGACAACTATCCCTGTAATCAAAGCTCAAAACAATAGTAAATTACAGTCCCAAGAATTTTTACCTTAAATACCAAAATTTCACAAACCACAACTTAGACCTTGACTATCTTTCCTGATATTTCCCTAACAGTTAACATTTCATTTATCCATTACTTATAAATTAAAACTACCCATATTCTGGGCATTCATGCACATGGCAAATACCTGATTGTTGTCTCAGCATTAATACATTTGAAGCTACATCTTTAAACAACCCTATATGCTTTCACAACAGCCACGATTTTCAAATGAAAAGTTGCTATTATAGTAAATATTTTTATCATTATCATTGCCCGCTTATAATAAAATATACCTCATTAAATATTTAGGTTTTTAAACCTAATTTTATCACATCTTTTTAAAAGCACAATTTATGTGCAACAAAATCCAGATTGAAAATTGCTTTGTCTAACAGAGTTTCTGTTTTACAATGGTCTCTCAAATTTTGTAATGTAAGAGAACTTAGAAATATAATAATAACACAAAAAAAACCTTCAGATTACCCCAATTACATTTCCAAATGATCACATAAAGAATTCATTGATCTTATTACCTTTGGCATTTTACAACCACTCTGAAGTTATCACATATGGAACAATTACATTAAATTAATGAAATAATAATAATGTAATGATCAGCACAATCCTCAATTAATTGTAGCCTTCTTTGGGCAGGGGGTGGGAGGGAAAAATAAAGTAAGAAGTACATAGCAGAGAACAAAAGAAAGCCTATAAGAAAACAAAGATGGACAGCTTTGAATAGGAGTAGTATTTGCTTTCTTGAAACGGAAACATTGTTTTATATTGAATGTTTTCCTGTGTTTTGCAGTGTACAAGGCAAGGTTAGTTTTTTTGTTTGTTTGTTTTTTAATTTAAGTTCCATATATACGAAATCTTCAGAGTTAGATTGTATCTTTGTTTATTTCTCTCAAAGAGAGTGGCATTCACGTGTCCATGTATGAGTGTCAGTTTGGAACTGAGCTCTCTTTGTAGTTAGGGTACACAGTCTATATATCCTTCCAACAGAGGCTGAAGTCGTTCCATCATCATTTCATCTCTGGACAGAGGAAATACGTCTTTTATCAGACTACCAGTTCAGGATTTTGGTTATCTAGACAAAGGAATCTGTCTCCACTCAAGCTTGAGTTGAACACAATGGGTTTCCCTACTGAAGATTAAATTTCTTGGGTGGGGGATTGACCAGTATAAGGAGAGTGGATGAAATCTCATTATCAGTAATGTTACTCTGAGGAAAAACTGAACTTAAAAGTTAGGACTTTGGAAGAAGGGGGAGGAGGGCTCTGAATCTCTGAGAGAGAGAGAGAGAGAGAGAGAGAGAGAGAGAGAGAGAGAGAGAGAGAGAGAGAGAGAGAGACTTAATGGGGAAGTCAGTCCAACAGAGATGGGAAATTCTTCAAAATGAAATTCTAAAAATGAAAGGAGAAATGATTACACCGACATAAAAAATGATGAATTTTTAGGGAAGTCATAAAAAAAGATTCTTAAAAGGCAGTATGTATAAAGGAAGCAATGGCAAGTAAAACAGAATAAATATATAAGCCTCATGATTCCTTAAGAATAGATCTAGGACTAAAGCCCATGATGAGATGCAGAATGTTATAAATACTAAAGAAAGGTAAAGAGGTTGTTTATTTGTTTTTACTTTGTGTGTTGTTGTTGCAGTGGCTAAGGTTGTGGTTTTGTAATGTTTATTAGTGGAAATTGAAGATCAAAGAAGGGTTTTGACTTGCCATTCAGCCTCTATGAGATAAAGATAGGACATTTCATGGAGAAGGCTTGTTAACTCTTATTTTGCTTATTTCCTTTTCCAGTAGAAATTAAATTGAGAATGAGAATATAGCAAATTAAGGAGGTAGAAATATAAGTGAGGAAATTATCAGACAATACCTAACTGTCCTCAACGAATTTAAGTTACCAGCTAAGGCCATTGCATCTATCAGTCATTTAAGGTACCCAAGGTTAGGAGATTTTTAGTGATGTTTGAATTGTGTTCTCATGTGACTGGAAAGGAGAAAATATTCTAAGTATTTTTTTTAAAGTAAAGTACAGACTCTGAAAACTAAAGAACAGAAAGCTTATTTTTTTCTTTGAAGAATTTTAGAGCATATTATAAAAAAAAAACTTTTTTTGGCTTTGGAATGTGGATAAGTTAAAAAAAAAAGTTTAGTAAACCCTAAATAGAAGTTGGACAGTCTGATGAAAAGGATACAAATATTAGAAAATATTATAATTCTTACTCTCATGGAGCTTACATTCTAATAGGAGAATACAAAACCGTTAAGGGGAGCTGAAAAGTGGTGGGGTGCAGGGAACAGAGACCTTCTACTTGTAAAAATGTGTACCAGTCCAGAAAATGATTTGAACTGCAAATGAAGGTAGCATGGTTGGGGCCTCTAATGAAACAATGTAAACAAAAATATTCATCAATCAGATGAGATTACCTAAATCACTTGTGAGTTCCTACAATAATGAAAATTTACCAGCAGTTCCCAAGATGGAGTCATCAAGAGGTAGAGAAGACTAAAGTTGAAGAGGTGAAGCAGTCAGGAGAAGGAACAAGCTAAAAAAACCAAATCATGACAAACACATGTCTTTCCATCCATTTGACATTGTAACTAAACAATTAGATGAAAGAAAAAAATTGAGATTTGGTCTATTTAAATATCAGAAAAAGTATTTAACATAAGCTTTTCCATATCATTAGAGAAAATGGAAAGAGAGAAGTCCAACCACAGTATATTTCGGTGGGTTTAAAACTGTCTCCATTTGGTTCATTTCAACTTGGAGGTAGGTCTATGTTAGAATATTACAAGAATCTATTTTTACCCCTGTAGTGGGCTTTCTTGTAAAAAATTTGGATAATATGGAACTTGAAGAGATACCTAAAATGTAAATTTAAAAAAAACCATCAAAAATTAAAAAAAAAAAGGTTTGCCAGGATTAGATGATGGACTGAACTAAATGAGATGGAATGTAATAGGGAAAAACAAAATCTTTCAGCTTGAAAAAGAGTCAATTTGGCACATAAAGAATGTGAGATATCTTATTTAACATGTTCTGTGAAAGTTATTGGGGAGTATAGCAGATTGAAAGTTTGATTAATGATAACAGTATGTTATAGTGAATAAAAAGCCAATATTTTGTCTGGTATCATTAAGAGAAGACTGGCATCCAGATAAATAGAGGTAATAATGCAAATATGTTTTTCAACAAATGCTGTAGGAAAAACACAGGGAAGTTGGAATGTGCCAAAAAAAATGAAAAAGAGAATGATAAAAATATGCCATTCAGTAACCAGTCAATTAAATTGGGGCAGTCCAATTTGAAAAAAAAAATAAAAGGTTTGAGTCAATAATTTCTATTTTCAAGTATTCAAAGAGCTGGCATCTAGTGGGGGGATTAAATTTGCTTTGCTTGATTCCATAGTTCAGAATTTAAAATAATGACTAGAAATAGAAGAAAAGCAGATTTATGATTTATATCAGCGGGGAGAGGAAACTTCCCATCATTTAAAGTTATCCAAACATTGATTAAGTGGGGCAAATATATTTGCCATAGCTAGAGGATTTTAAGAAGCAGTTGGATGACATATCGAGGATGTACTAGAAAAATATTCTTTGTCATGGACGGTTTTGATACGATGGCTACTGAGGTTCCTTTCAAATTTTGATTTCTTTTCTATAAAGGCTAAACTGATAGAACCATATCTATATCTATATAAAATAACTTTACTACAAAGACAACAGGTAAATTGCTCTGTGGCTAAAACACTGCATCTAGAGTAAGGAAGAACTGAGTTCAAATGTAGATAGATAGATAGATAGATAGATAGATAGATAGATAGATAGATAGATAGACAGACAGATAGATAGATAGATTGTATCAGGCTGAGCATATCACTTAAATTCTGTTTGCCTTAGTTTCCTCAATTATAAAATGGGGGTAATATTAACACCTACTTCTCAGGGTTGTTGTGATGATAAAATGAGATGAATATTTGCAAAAGTGCTAAACATAATACATAGGATATAATCGTGCTATATAAATGTTTATTCTATATCTCTTGCCTCTCCCTCTCACCAGATGTATTAGACAAGGTCTAACCTAGGCCAGAGAAAATATTAAGGAAATGATTTCAAAAGTACACATAAGAAGTGATGTAAGATAGCACTAAGATAGTTTTTATGGATATGAACAACATTGAGGAGGCAGGAATTAATGAATGACTTTATTTGGGGATAGGAAGTTATAGAGAGGAGTTATAGTTCTGAGTTTATAAGTGGGGGGGCAGTGAGAATAGTGTAACATAAAAGAGGAAGACAAAATTTTGGATGAAATACAAGTTTGTTTGCTTGTTTTTAGCTAACATCTATAAAATACAACTCAGAGATAGATTGTTCTTTTGGGATTTGTAATGATAAATAAATCTGCTTCTAGGTTCCCAGTTAATAAAAGACTCATAACCCATGCTACCTATCATCAACCAGGAAGGAGGGGACTACAGTATATATAGACCTCACACTGGATTCAAAGGATCTGGGTTCAGTCTTTCTTCCGAGACTTAATATCTGCATAAAATTGGGTAAATCATTCATACTCCCTGGATATCAGTTCCCTCATATGTAATATAAGGGATTGGACTAGATGGCCTCTGGGATCCTTTCCTGCTCTGGATTTATGATCCTAAGTCAAATTTAATTATTTTCACTTCAAAGGTCTACTAAACCAAGGACTACAGAAAATTAACCCCAATAGTCCTCTTTTCAATCTCCATTAAAACATCAAATTCAAATGACCAAGCTCATCCAAAATTGTGTGGAGCTGACTTTTTTTTTAAGAGAGAAAGGTAGAAATGATTTATGACTTTCACCAAGAAATGTTTTTACTTTCACTATAGAGTAACTCATAGAATTTTTATGGGATTCTTGGGTTTATTTTTTTCTCACAATTCCTTTAATTTTCCAGTTAAAGTGAATTAAAGGAATATATTAACAAGAATTTTAATAAGAAAATATGTGAATAACAACCTCCATTATGATTTGAATTGCAACAAAAATCTAAAAAAAAAATTTACTCCCCTAATCAAAATGTCAACTTTGCTGTTTTAATGAAATCTCTTCTAACTTTAAGCAAAATAACAACAGCAACAACAACAAAAAACATTATGAAACTTGGCTGTCTGGAGGTCAGGTTGAAATCAAAGTGGACTATGGAAAAACATTTCTTATTACTATATTGCACTTTTTGTAGGTGCCATGTTATAATAATAATTTAGATTAAAAATGTGCATCCTTATTTATGCTATCTTATTTTTAAATGTTTCCTTTGGTTTTTTTTCTTTCTATTAGGTCTATATCCCCAAGAAATCAAAGAAAAAAGAAAAATGAATTACAAAAATATTTATAGTATTTCTTTTCATGGTGGCAAAGAATTGAAATGGGGGGGTTGTATATGATTTGAGGAATGGCTGAACAAGTTGTAGGATATAATTGCAATGTAATACTATTATGCTATAAGAGATGACAAAGAGGATGGTTTCAGATAAAGCTAGAAGACCTGCATGAATTGATGTGGAGTGAAATGAGCAGAATTTGGAAATCATTTTACATAGTAACAGAAATACTGTGATAAGTAGTTTTGAAAGACTTAGCTACTCTGAGCAATAATATGACCACAGACAATTCCAGAGGTCTCATGTTGAAAAATGCTATCTACTTTAAGAGAAAAAAACTGATGAACTGTGAGTACAAATTTAAATATATGTTTCACTTTATTTTTTTACAACATGGCTAACATGGAAATATATTTTGAATGATTTCATATGTGTCATTGATAACATGTTTTTTGCCTTCTCAGTGGGTACAGTAGGAGTGGAAAGGAGAGAAAGGATTCTGAATTTAAAATAAAAAAGATAAAATAATATTTTTAAAATGTGTATTTTTCTAAAATTCATAGGGTAAGAAATGTGTTCTACTCATTTAAACAACTTTGCTGAAACATTGGCAAGAGTAATAACAGTCAAGGCTAACAACTTAATATACTTCATCGAACATCAATTTATTTACTGTGTTTTACTAACATGTCACAATGGAAAAATGCAATGTTAATGGAAATAAGTGTCATAAAAAAGGATGTAATCTGTATTTCCACAGTGGGTTGCACAACATTTTCCCAAGGAAATGCATTACCTTTTTACCATGCTTTTAAATCATTTGCTTATTTCCTCTATAAAGAATACCTCAGTTTGTGCCTGATAGGTATTAGCTGTATAGTGGACATCTAAAGTAGGCTTTTGGTGAGATAAGCAGAAGTGAAAATGAAGCTAGAAATATAGAAATTGCATGGATGGGTGTATTTATTTACTGCTCATAAACAGAAAAAAGAGCTTGAGAAATCACAGGCCATGTGTAAATAGATGAGACTTTGTTCTCAGGATACTCATGTGAACTAAGATATTTGACTCAGAATATTCTAGACCACCTAAAGGAATAGAATTTTCATTTTTCACAGGTTTTCCAGTACCAGCAAATTGTTTGCTAATATGTCCATTCAATTACAAATCTAGGTACCTAGTCATTTACATCATAATGATCTAATACTTGTTTTCTCTCAACAATTCAGGTTTATACTCTCCCAATTCCAAGTCAGCTACATTTATGGGAAACCAGGAAGGCATGGGACACCTCTATTTCCAAAGGTAAAAAGCACAGATAGCCTTCGTTTGACTTCTACCTCTTCTACTTAGTATCAGTGTGACTTTCACTGCGTGAGTCTGAGTTTTTGTTCACATTTTTTTTGTTTGTTTTTAAGGAAGTTGGGCTGAATGATATTTAAGGATCATTCTATGTCCAAATACTATATATGTGTTTATGATTAAATACAATTCCTCATCATATTTATGCTAATTACCACATTCTCCCCTTCCTCCAAACAATCATCATCAGTGATATTGTCAAGAATCAAATGCAAGAATCTCCATATCACATTCTCTTTTACCCACCTGCTTTTTAGCAGGTATACTGAAAAGCAGAGCAATATGCAACTGGTGGGTAGTTTTAGATGCAAAGGGCATGTATAATTCACTGACTAAGTTACAAGTCATGTAAGACCAAATCAAGTCATGTAAAGCAAAGAGGAGACATTCTTGGCAAATAATTCCATAATAGATATTCAAAGAAATTTTCTTAGAATGAAATGATTAAGATGACAAATAAATATTTTAAAAAGGAATATTCATTTGCAATGATACTATTAAAATGGTTACAAAAAAGACAGAAAAAGTGTTTTAAGTCTAGAAATTGAACCACCTTCTTTTACTAGGCATTCTAGAGCAATTTACAAACCAGTGGAGAGTATGAACATCTTCATTGAGGTTCAATTTGTTCTCATTCTCAATACTATATTTTCAATGCATGTTTCCATTGAGATATGCCTTATTAAGACATCCACATTAATTGGAGCTGCAGTTAAGAACCATTTGATAATTCTCTAATTTAAAAAAAAATCTATATAAAATTTTAGACTCTCCCTAGTATGCCATCTCTATCTATCCCCTTTGGTCGCATGCTGCTAAATGAAAGGAGTCATCTGACAATGACCTCAAAGGTTGATATAACCCTCCTCAGTACACCATCATTAAAAAATATTAAAACAAGTTTAGTGTAACCATTATGCTTGGAGTTATATATTAATAAAAATGCATACACTGATGATTCAGCTTTCATAGATACCCTCATGTCTACTAAGTGAATTATCTAGGGATAACACTGAAATTTAAATTCCAAATCAAAATTTAAATCTATTCTTCATTTAATGCATGAAATATATTTGCTATGCCTATCCAGGATTGGGGGGCAGTCTTACACATACACTAAGCCTAATCATACATGACCTGCAGAACATCCTTTAAATTACATTTCCTTACAATAATAATAAAGTAAAATTCACTAAAGGAATCTATACCTGGTGTATGTGTGTTGGGGGGTGGAGGTATGGACATGGCAGGAGATCACTTTGGTATTTTTATCCTAAATAAATTAATGTTTTATTTATTAATAGAGTTTGGGACTCCACTTCTGGGAATGAGAGGATCAAAAAAAATTGTTAGCCTTGGCATATTTGAAGTAGTCACATCCTACCTCATGGTAATGGCTAAGAAGCTTTATAGTTTAAAATTATAATTTCTTACAAGCATCTTTCAACAAAACAGATCAAAGCAGTTTTTAAAAGCAATTGTTTATGATCTCTTCCAACACTAGCTTCTAATGGCTGCATTTTCTTCATGTGTAGAATCATGGGCCAGGTAATTTTTACATTCCTTTTCAGTTCTGGCATTCTATGTTTCTATGAGTCCATCTTTTTGAGCCAAGTAGTGTATTTCCCTCATTTACCAATATTGAAATGAAGACCTAGAGAAAACTTGATTTCTTCACAGAGAGTTTCAAAGTAAGGCTCTGACATGAAAAGGAATTTAAGAATCTTAATTACTGATGGCTTTTTATTCTTATCAGTTTATTATGTAAAACAAACAAACAAAAATTAAATAAAGACATATAATTTTCAGGCATTTAAAACTGAACTTATGTTGACTTTCTGAAGTTCTAATTAGTGGTATGAAATTATATACTATCCCCATGGGCCAAATATTCCTTTTACAATTACACATACAGCAACAGGAAGTAAATGTATAATTGAAGAGCAAAATAATGCTACTAGTATACAGGCTGCTACAAAACAAACAAGCAAACACAAGAATAAAGTTGACTGTTGACCTCAAGTATTTTTAAAAACATGAACCACTATTTTCTCCTTCATCTGGTAAGTACTTAAGTTATTGGCCTATTTTTTGAATCTGATCTGATATTTCATTCTTCTTTGTTGCCTAGTGTCAAAAAGAAGAGAGCAGAATACTTGATTTTGAGAGGTATCATACAATATTATGGGTCAGGACAGCAGGCAAATGTGAAGGAGAAACATTTTGCACATCATTTAGTTGACATGGTAAAAAGTTTACACAAAGATAAAAATGGAGCCTACTATAAGAAATACAAACAGCGAGGAAGATGCAAATATTGCAAAAGATTGCAAAGTTTGCAGCTAAATTTTATCCATATTTTTCACATTTATATTCCTCATGACAATATTATATATCCTGTTAAGGGGGCAAGAAAGCCCTTTAAATTTTTGTTAAGCATTCCATTTTTTTCCCCTTTGGAAATAAAATCTTATTCCACTAGTACAAATTAGTTCACAAATACTTGTACTCTTTCTACTGTTCCATATCTGTGCCCCATCATACCTAGCAATCTGCCTTCTCTCTTTACCTTCAAATTGCTTGTCCATATTATCATGATTATCATTTTATTTTATTTATTTTTAATTCATTTATTTTTATATTGGTTGTTTTATTTTTCCCTGGTTACATATCAAAACAATTTTACATTTACTTTTAAAACTTTGAGTTCCAAATTCTCTCTTTTCCTCCCTCCCAACCACCTCCCCTCATTGAGAAGGCAAGCAATTCCATGTAGGATGTAAATGTGTAGTCATACAAAATATATTCATAATAATCATGTTGTGAAAGAAAACATAGACAAAAAACACAAGAAAAATAAAGTTAAAAAAGTATGCTTCAATCTATATTCAGACATCATCAGTTCTTTCTTAGGGGATGGATAAAATTTTTCATCATAAGTCCTTCAGAGTTGTCTTGGATCATTGTATTGTGAGAATAGCTGTCATTCACATCTAATCATCTTACATAACACTTTGCATGAACCCATGCAAGTCTCTCTAGGTTTTTATGACAGCAGTCTGCTCAACATTTCTAACAGTGCAATAGTATTCCATCATAATAACATACTGCAACTTGTTCAGCCATTCCCCAATTAATGAGTATCCACTCAATTTCTAATTTTTTAGCCCCAGAAAAGAGCTGTTAAAAATATTTTTGTACACATAGGTGCTTTTCTTTTTTCTTTTTTATCCATTTTGGGATACAAAATTAGTAGTGGTATTGCTAGGTCAGATAGTATGTATGCTTTACAGCCCTTTCAACATAGTTCCAAACTGCACTACAAAATGGTTGAATCAGTTCACAGTTCTTCCAACAGTGTGTTAATGTCTCATTTTTCCCACATCCCCCAAACATTTGTCATTTACCTTTTCTGTCCTATTAGACAGTCTAATAGGTATGAGTAGTACCTCAGAATTGTTTAATTTGCATTTCTCTAAACAATAACGAATTAGATTTTTTTCCAATATGGCTATAAATAGCTTTGATTATTTCATCTGAAAACTGATCACATCTTTTGATTACTTATCAATTGGGGAATGGCTCTACTTTTTTTTAAACTGACTCAGCTCTTTATATGTTTGAGAAATGGGGTCTTTATTAGAGAAACTTGCCTCTATTTTTTTCCACAGTTACTATTACTAATTGTATTTCCCTCCAACCTATCCCTCCCACCCCCATTTTTTTCTATTCTCTCTCTTCACCCTGTCTCTTTTCAAAGCGATTTGCTTCTGACTACCCTCTGCCCCAATCTGCTCTCCTTTCTATCAATTCCCCTTCTCTTATCTCCTTCCTTACCTACTTTTCTGTAGGGATGAATATGTTTCTGTACCCAATTGAGTGTGTGTGTGTGTGTGTGTGTGTGTGTGTGTGTTATTCCCTCTTTGAGTCAATTCTGACCAGAGTAAGGTTCATTCATTCTTCCTCACCTTCCCTCCCTTCCTCTCCACTGTAAAAGTTTTTCTAGACTCTTTTTTGTGAGATAATTTACCCTATTCTACCCCTCCCTTTCTCCTTCTCCCAGTGCATTGCTCTTTCTCACCCCTCAATTTTATTTTTTAGATATGATCCTTTCATATTCCACTCCTATAATTCAACAACCCATAATTCATATTCAACTACTCTAATAATGAAAAAAAGATCTTATATGTTACAAATATCATCTTCCCACATAGGAATATAAACAGTTTAAGCTTATTAAGTCCTTTATGATTTTGCTTTTCTGTTTACCTTGTTTTGCTTCTCTTGAGTCTTATATTTAAAGTCAATTTTCTATTCAGTTCTGGTCTTTTTATCAAGAATTCTTGAAAGTCCTCTATCTCATTGAATATCCATTTTTTCCCCTGAAGGATTTATTCAGTTTTTCTGGGTAGGTGGTTCTTTGTTGTAATCCTAGCTCCTTTGCCCTCTGGAATATCATATGCCAAGCACTCTGATCTTTTAATGAAGAAGCTGCTATATCTTTTGTCATCTTGACTTTGGCTTCACAATGATTGAATTGTTTTCTTCTGGTTGCTTGCAATATTTTCTCCTTGACCTGGGAACTCTGAAATTTTGCTATAATGTTCCTGGCAGTTTTCATTTTGGGATCTCTTTCAGTAGGTGATAGATGAATTCTTTCAATTTCTATTTTTTCCTCTGGTTCTAGAATATCAGGGCAGTTTTACTTCATAATTTCCTGAAAGATCATGTATAGGCTTTCTTTTTGATCATGGCTTTCAGGTAGTCCCATAATTTTCAAATTATTTCTCCTGGATCTATTTTTTCAGGTCTGTTTTTTTTTTCCCAATGAGGTATTTCATGTTGTCTTCCATTTCTTTATTCCTTTGGTTTTGTTTTATTGCTTCTTGATTTCTCATAAAGTCATTAGCTTCCATCTTCTCCATTCTAATTTTTAAAGAATTATTTTCTTCACTGAGCTTTTGGACTTCCTTTTCATTCTGCCAATTCTACATTTTAAGACATTCTTCTCCTTGTTGGCTTTTTGGACCTCTTTTTCCATTTGAACTAATCTGTTTTTTAAGGTGCTATTTTTTCAGTGTGTTTTTGTGTTTCCTTTACCAAGTTGTTGACTGTTTTCTCATGCTTTTCTTGCATCACTCTCATTTCTCTTCCTAATTTTTCTTCTACCTCTCTTAATTGATTTTCAAATTTTTTTGAGCTCTTCCATGACCTGAGACCAATTCATATTGTTCTTGGAGACTTTGGATGTAGGGGCTTTGACTTTGCTATCTTCTTCTAAGTGTGTGTCTTGGCCTTCCTTGTCACCATAATAACTTCCTATAGTCAGAGGTGGGTGTGTGTGTGGTTGCTATTGTTGTTGTTATTGTTGTTTGCTCATTTTCTCAGACTATTACTTGACTTTTAATGTATGATAAAGTAGGGTTCAGCTTCCTGGGTGGAGGGTTCATTGTCTTAAGCTTCAGGATTTGTGTTCAGATATGGGACTTGTAAGTTTTTAGTTGTTTCAAGTTGGTATGATCTAAGGAGAGGTATTTACTATTCTCCTGGCCTGTGCTCTGGTCTGTGAGTGACCAGATAATAACTTGCTTAGAACTGTGAGGAGGGCCCCCCCTCCACTGTGGAGGGTAGTGCTCCTCTATGCCCTGGGACTGCCACCCAAGACTGAGACTTGTATCCAAGTGTGGACAAAGCAATATAGTCCTGCCTCAGTGCTAGCAAAGAGATCCCTGTAATCTCCCTCTGACCAGTTGTTTGATACCCTTACCATTTCTGGCCTGAGAGCTACAGAAGCAGTTGCTGTCACTGTTGCTGCTGCTTCTGGTTCAGTCACTCCCAATGCCTGCTCCTAGTTTGCTGTGGCCGGGACTGTGCTGTCACGGCCTGTGCTAGACTATGTTCCTGTCTCACCTTGGTGCAGCAGATATTTCCTGCCAACCCAAGTTGTCTTGGGCTGGAAATTTGTTTTACTCTGTCTTTATATGGGTTCTGCTGCTCTAGAATTTCTTTAGAATCAACTTTTAAAGGTATTTGAATGCTTTTGGGGGAGAGCTCAGGCAAGTCCCTGCCTTTAGTCTGCCATCTTGGCTCCATCCATAACTATTTTTATGTGAAACTTACAGTTAGTAGAAAGGTTATAAGCTAAACATGATACTGAGAAGTAGGATAATGGTAATCATAACACAATAAAATTGTTTCCCAAATGCTTCACCTTCTTACTATCCTATTTAGAAGAGATACTGGCACCTCTTTGTGTGAAATTTAAGTCATTTTAAGCTTAAAATAAAAAGACAGAAAAAGATAGTGATATAATTAATTCTATAAAATTAAAATGACATCATCTTTGGCATTCTCTCTTTTATGCCTATTATCAAATCAGTGTCTAGCATGTGTACATTATTTTTATTTATTTTCTTTTAATTTTCTTTCAGCTCTATTTCTTACATTTCCATTCTTACAATTCTATCCTTTGCTTGACTCACTTCCCATGTTATTACTATGGAAATTAATTGGGACAGGTATTAGGATTTGGAGTTTACCTTGAAAAGAAAAAAAATTAAGATGCGATGTAACAGTAAGACATGAGGGAAGACTTTAAGAAACAGGCTCTTTCAAAGAAGAAAAGATAACCACTTGAAGAAAAAAAGGCAACTTTTCCTCAAAAACTGGAGAAGGGTGGTTTTACCAGTAATGCATCTGGGACTATAAGGTAGGAAATTGAGTTAATAATACCTGGTAATTAGCTGGAAGACAGAATTTAGTGGAATTCACAGATGCTGAGGCATAGAGAAAAATGAAGTCAATGCATGTGAGAGGAGGAATTGATAACAGAAATCACAAACCACATGTGACATGATTATAGCCACTCACAGGCCAAGAGAATGAAAGGGACCAAGGAAAAGCATCACTATTTAGTAATACTTCTCTATCCGTCATTTCTCTCTAGCAGGGAAGCCAGTTGCCAGCTGCCAGACATTGCTTCACTTCTCGATCTACTGTCCTGGTTAAGAGGAGAAGGAGACATCATGTATGGTCATATAACTCCCCAGTCAATAAATTCCAGTGGCTATATACATTTTCAAAGTGGCAAATGTGAATTCTTTTTTGTTTTGTTTGTTTTGTTTCGTTTTGTTTTGTTTTGTTTTGTTTTGTTTTAAATCTCTTCATAAATTTGTACTTTTCTACTTTTTCAGCTTCTTGAACCTTAAACTTTAATCCCCTCCAAATACCTTTCTATTCAGTGACACTTGCCTACTTGTTGTTCCTCTCATATGACACTCCAAGAGTTTCTCTGGCTGTCCCTGGACATTCCTGGAATTCTTTCCCACCTCATCCCTTTCTACTGGTTTATGTTTCCGTGAAAATCTCACTTCCTAAAAAAAAAAAAACAAAAAAACTACTCCCATCTACCTTTAGGTGGTCTGTAACATAATTGGAGGGAGATTGAATTGAGTAAATAGGAAGTTATTTCCAATTCTTTACATGTCTTGTTTGTACATAATTGATTTTATGCTGCCTATCCATAGTCAAACTATCAGCTCTTGAGGACAGGGATAATTATTTTACCCTCTCTTTTTTTTGTTTTTTTTTTGTATTCTCCAGTGCTTAGCATGTGGCCTAACACATAGTAGGACCTCAATAATTACTAATTAATTTGACTTATAGGAGAAAAAAAAAGACAATTTTCTTCCTTTATTTCTGGGCGAGTAATTATCTGTTATATAAATTAACATTTGAACAGAAAGCCAAGCTCCTTTAAACGCATATGATTTCTGTCAATATGAGCTGGAAGAGTTGTCTGGAATAAATTAGAGAGTGAGACACAGTCTGTGGAATTTACTTTTTTTTATTATAAGCTCTGGGATTTTTTATTCCAAATTCACTGTCATTGTACAGTCAGGTTGCTATGAATATCTATGATCTTCTGCTAAGTGTTCTAAGAATACCCTTGAGGTGTTAGGGTTTATTCTTTCTAATGTTATCTGGTCAATCTATATACTGCTGTGTTCTTTTTGATGTTAATCAGCAGTAAGAATTAGTATTTCCCATATGTAACTGATTTTACCATATAATTAACATCCCAGTTTCACTAAAATGATATCATTTTTTTAATGAAATGGCTATGTACTGAGATTTAGAAAAAACAAAAGTATAAATAATTCTACTTTACCTAAATCAGGAGCATATCCTCCCTTATACCACTTTGTTATCCAAGGAAAGTGAATTTAAATGGGTGGCTATCAAGCATTCATCCAGCCAAATCCCCTTTAAATGTGGTATATTTAAAGTTATTCACTTGGGAGTAGAGCCAAAATGGCAGAGAGAAGACAGCAAATTGCCTGACCTTTCCCCAGTTTCCCATAGAAACACATTAAATCAAGCCTCTAAACAAATTCTGGATTGATAGAACCTACAAAAAGAACAACTGAAAAAAAATTTCCACCTTAAGATGACTTCAAAGGACTTCAGGAAAGGTCTGCATCACTTGGGTAAAAAGGAGCTCAGCCCAGCCAGCCATGGTAACCATACAACAGGCATGACCGACACAGTGGGTAAGCCACCAACACCTGAGGCCCCAGCACACAAAGCCAGTAACAAGACCCCTGGCCCCCAGTACAAGAATCTTAGGACAGTATTGCCTATGCCCCAGGAGAAGAATTCAAACTTAAAAGCCAGGAAATAAGCAAAAAAAAATGAACAAGAAGTAAAAGAGAACTTTGACCATGTAGATCTACTATGGTGTCAGGGAAGACCAAAATACAATAAGAAGAGGATAACAATGTCTTAATGCCTACATACAAAACCTCAAATAGGAATATGAATTGGTTTCAGATCCAAAGAACTTTCTTTGAAGGGCTCAAAAAAGATTTTAAAAATCAAATAAGAAAGGTAGAAAAAAAGAGAAAAGAAATGAGAGGTATGCAAAAGAAAAGCAACAGCACAGAAAAGGAAACACAAAAATTGACTGAGAAAATAATTCCTTAAAAAAAAGAATTGGTCTAATGAAAAAAAAAAACACTGAAGAAAACAACTACTTAAAAACTAGAATTGGCCAGAGGCCGAGCCAAAATGGCAGAGTGAAAGCAGGGACTTACCTAAGCTCTTCCTGAAATCTTTTCAAATACCACTAAAACGTGACTCTGAACAAATTCTAGAGTGGCAGAACCATGAAGAGACAGATTGAGGCAGATTTTCAGCCAAAGACAACCTGGAAGGTTGACAGGAAAGGTCTGTTGCACCAACCTGAGAGAGGAGTGTCCAACCAACAGGGTGCAGAGGCAGACAGGGTCTAAGCAAAGGCACTCCAAAAGAATGTAACCAGCATCAGTGGCAGGTTCCAGTCTTCTCAGTCTATAGATGCTAAACAACTCAGAAGGTCAGCAGAAGGGGTCTGTCAGAATTGGGTGAGAGAGAAGTAATGTCCAGTGCAAGGCTACATGGCATGCAATACAGCCCCTGCACCAGCAAATCAGGAACTGGCTTTGGGAGTGACTGAATCAACAGATAGCAGTAGCATCAGGGACAGTGCTGCCCTGGGAGCTATTAGCCCACATACTGTATGTTGGAAAGTCACCTATTTCAACTTCTAGGAGCCAAGATGGCAGAGTAAGCAATGAGTCATTCCCATTCCCTCCTCATTAACTTTTAAAAACTCAGAGAATATTGCCCCAGAAAAACAAAATCCTGAAATAACAGAGCCAGGAGAAAGACTAGATACAGTGGTCTTTTAGTTCATGAGGCTAGGGGGATTAGCAAGAAAGATCCCTCTTGATGTTGCTAAAGGGGACCAGTACAGGAAGGGAGGCATCTCAGCAAGCCAGTGGCAAGCCCCACCTCAGCAAACCAGTAACCAGACCACTAGCCCCCAGCACAAGAAGCCTGGGGCAGTGACCCTTGTGCCCTAGAAGCAGAGATCAACTTTAAAAGCCAGATAAAAAGGGAAACAAGGTGAACAAGAAGCAACATAGAAAAACAATGACCATAAAAAAGAATCTCAGTTTGAGGGAAGATCAAAACAAAAATTCAGGAGAGGATAACATTGTCAATATACCCACCTTTGAAACCTCAGAGGGAAATATGAACTGGTCTCAAGCCCAAAAAGCCTTCTTGGAAATGCTGAAGAAGGATTTTATTTCATTTTTTTTGTGCTATCCATCCTTTTAATTTTTTTTAATTTATTAATTTATTTTGAATTATCAATAATCACTTCCATAGGCTTTTGAGTTTTAAATTTTTCTCCCCACCTCCCTCCCCAAGATGGCAAGCAATCTGATATAAGCTATACATATACATTCCAATTAAAAATATTTTCACATTAGTTATGTTGTAAGTAAGAATTAGAAACAATAGGAGGAACCACCAGAAAGAGGAAACAAAACACAACAGAAGAAAAAAATAGCTTCAATCTGCATTCAAACTCCATGGTTCTTTCTTCATAAGTGCATAGCATTATCCATCATGAGGCCTTTGGAGATGTCTTAGATCCTTGTATTGCTGAGAAGGGTTAAGTCTACCAAAGTTAGTCATCACACAATGTGGTTGTTATTGTGTAAAATGTTCTTCTGGTTCTACTCACTTCACTCAGCATCAGACCATACAAATCTTTCCAGGTTTTTATGGTCAGCCTGTTCATCATTTCTTATAGCACAATAGTATTCCATTACATTCATATACCCAACTTGCTCAGCCATTCCCCAATTGATGTACATCCTCTCAATTTCCAATTCTTTGCCACCACAAAAAGAGCTGCTATAAATATTTTTGTACATGTGGGTCCTTTTCCCATTTGTATGATCTCTCTGGGATACAGCTCCAGAAGTGCTATCGCTGGGTCAAAGGGTATGCACATTTTTATAGCCCTTTGAGCATAGTTCCAAATTACTCTCCAAAATGGTTAGATCATTTCACGACTCCACCGACAATGCATTAGTGTTCCAATTTTCCCACATCTTCCCAACATTTATCATTTTCTTGTTTTGTCATCTTGGTCAATCTGATAGGTGTGATGTGGTACCTCAGATTTGTTTTGATTTGCATTTCTCTAATCAATAGTGATTTAGAGCATTTTTTCATATGACTTTAATTTCTTCATTTGAGAGCTGCCTGTTAATATCCTTTGACCATTGATCAATTGTGGAAAAACTTGTATTCTTATAAATTTGACTTAATTCTTTATATATTTTAGAAATGAGATGCTTATCAGAGAGGTTGGTTGTAAAAATTCTTTCCCAATTTACTATTTTCCTTGTAATCTTGGTTGAATTGGCTTTGTGCAAAAATTTTGCAATTTAATGTAATCAAAGTTATCCATTTTGCATTTCATAATGTTCTCTATCTCCTGTTTGCTCATGAATTCTTCTGTTCTCCATCAATCTAGTAGATAAATTGTTCCTTGCTCTCCCAGTTTGCTTAGAGTATCAGCCTTTATATCTAAATCATGAACCCATTTTAACTTTATTTTGGTATATGGTGGGAGATTTTGATCTATGCCTAGTTCCTTCCATAGTCCTTTCCAGTTTCCCCAGCAATTTTTGTCAAAGAGTGAGTTCTTATCCCAGAAGCTGGGGTCTTTGGGTTTATCAAATAATAGATTACTATAGTCATTGGCTACCATGTCCTGGATACTTAAAATTGAACAAACCATCATATTCCAATCAGGTGGAGGCAGACTTCAGAAAAGCCTGGAAAGATTTGTATGGTCTGATGCAGAGTGAAGTGAGCAGAACCAGGAGAACATTGTACACAGTAACAACCACATTGTGCAATGACTAACTTTCATAGACCTGGCTCTTCTCAGCAATGTAAGGATCTAAGACATCTCCAAAAGACTCACGATGGAACATGCTATCCATGTCCAGGGAAAGATCTATGGAGTTGTAATTCAGATCAAAGCATACTATTAGCTCTTTTTTTTTTCTTCTGTTTTGTTTTGTTTCTTCTTTCTTGTGGTTCATCCTATTGCTTTTAATTCTTCAACAACATCACTAATGTGAAAATATGTTTGATATGAATATATATGTAGAGCCTATTTCAGATTGCATGCCATCTTGGGGATGGAGGTGGGGAGGGAGGGGGAGAAAATTTAAACCTCTAAAGCTTATTGAAGTGAATGTTGAAAAATAAAAATAAATTAATATTAAAAAATAAATAAAAAAGTTGAATTGGCCAAATGGAAAAGTAGATGCAAAAGATAACTGAAAAAAATAATTCCTTAAAAATTAGAACTTGGCAAGTGGAAGTGAATAATGGTATGAGACATCAAGGATCAGCAAAATATAATCAAAAGAATGAAAAACAAGAGAATGTAAACTACCTCACTGGAAAAACAACTGACCTGAAAAATATGCCCAGGAGAGATAATTTAAGAAGTATTTGGACTATCTGAAAGCCATGATCAGAAAAAGATCTTAAACAGAATCTTCAAAGAGATTATCAAGGAATACTGCCATGATATTCTAGAACCAGAGGGTAAAATAGTCATTGAAAGAATACACTAGTCATTTCCTTAAAGATATCTTGAAATAAAAATGCCAAGGTATATTGCAGCCAAATTTCAGAACTATCAGGTAAAGGAAAACAAAACAAAACAAAACAAAACAATGCAAGCAGCCAGAAAGAAGCAATTTAAATATCATGGAGGCACAGTCAGGATTTCACAGGACTTAGCAGTTTCTACATTAAAGAATCAGTTGACTTAGAATATAATATTCTGAAGGGCAAAGGAGCTTGGATTACAACTAAGAATAAACTGAAAAATGATCAAAATTGAGCATAATCTTTCAGGCAAGGAGATGGATGTTCAAGAAATAGGGGAGTTTCAATAGTTTCTGATAAAAAGACCAGATCTGAACAGAAAATGTGATTTTCAAATACAAGATTCAAAAGAAGTATGAAAAGGTAAATAGGAAAGAGAAAAATGTTATTGAACAAAGTTAAACTGCTTACATTCCTACATGGGAAGATGATACATGTAACTCTTGAGATATGTATCTTTATTAAGCCAATTAGAAGGGGTATACATAGAGGGTGTGGGTATAAGTTGACTGTGATGTGATAATATATATTAAAAAAATAAGGCTTAAAAAAAGGATTGTATTGAGAGGACAGGGAGGCAAAATTGCATAAATTACATCTCATGATGAGGCCCAAAAGGTAAGGGAAATAAAGAAGGGATGTGAGCAGCTTTAGAACCTTACTCTCATTGGATTTGGCTCAGAGAAGGAATAACATACACACTCAGTTTAATATAGAAATATATCTGACCTTACAGGGAAGTAGGAGGAGAAAGGGGAAACAAAAGAAAAGAGGTGGATAGAAGGGAGGGCAGATTGAGGGAGGCAATGATTGAAGTAAAACACTGGTGAACAGGGACAGAGTGAAAGGAACTAGAAAAATATAAAGGGGTGAAAAATGGAGGTAAATATACGGATAGTAATCATAACTGTGAAGGTGGATGGAATGAACTCTCCCATAAAATGGAATTGGAGTGCAGAGTGGATGAAAAACAGAATCCATTAACTTGCAATAGACTTTGATTTGAGTGAGCGAGGGCTAAACAAAGTTATCAGTCTCACTTTTTCCTCCAGAGCCATCTAGATCAAGTGGTCAGATATCTATCAGGATGACTGGAGATGGCCCAGGATTTAATGGGACAACTTGGCCTTTTTAAGCTAAGGTTTCTTCAGGTTCTTGCTTTGAATGAGACAATGCCCATTCAGTGACTAGGCCTCTTTCCAAATTGAGTCAAGGAATGTCCCCTTTAATAAAAGTAAATAAATAAATGAATGAATGAACAAGTAAATAAACAAACAAATAAATAAAAATTCTGAGTCTTCCCCTCCCATTAGAGATATATACATGCCGTAAGGGTAAAAGACTGGATCAGAACATATTGTGCTTCAGCTGAAGTAAAAAAAAAATGCAGGGATAAGAATCCTGATCTCAGATAATGCAAAAGCAAAAATGAAAGAAATTAGAAGAGATAAGGAAGGCAATTTATCTTGCTAAAAGTTACCATTAATAATGAAGTAATATCAATACTAAACATAGATACACCAAATGGTATGGCATCCAGATTCTTAGAGTAGAAGTTAAGTCAGTTACAGGAAGAAAAAAGACAATGAAACTATATTATCGGGGGACTCAATCTCCCTTTTTCTGAACTAGATAAATCTACCATAAAATAAAAAAAAAGTTAAGGAAGTGAAGAGAAAAAAGTTTGATATAATAGACTTCTGGGGAAAATTTAATGGGTATAGAAAAGAAAATACATTTTTTTCTCAGTGATACATGGCACCTACACAAAAGCTGATCATGTATTAGGGCATAAAAACCTCACAAGCCAGTGCAGGAAGGCAGAAACATTAACTGTATCCTTTTCAGATCATGATGCAATACAAATTACGTGTGACAAAAGGCCATGGAAAAATGGACTAAAAATTAATTGGAAAGTAAATAATCTAATCCTAAAGAATGAATGAGTCAAATGACAAATAATAGAAATAGTCAATAACTGGAGAATAATGAGACAACATAACAAAACTTATAGGTTGCATACAAAGTCTCTCTTAAGGGAAATTTTATATCTCTAAATGCTTACATAAATAAAAAAAGAAAGGGGAGATCAATGAATTGGACATGCAACTAAAAAAAGAGAAAAAGAATAAATTAAAAATCCCCAATTAAATATCAAATTAGAATTTCTGAAAATCAAAGGACAGTTTAATAAAATTGAAATTAAGGAAATGGATTGAACTAATAAATAAAACTAAGAGCAGCAGGCATGAGAAAAAAAAACTTAAAATAGATAAACCTTTGGTTAATTTGATTAAAAAAGAAGAAAACCAAATTACCCAGTATCAAAAACGAAAAGGGTGAATTCACAAGCAATGAAGAGGGAATTAATACAATAATGAGGAGCTATTTTTGCCCAACTGCCAATAAATTTGACAATCTCAGTGAAATGAATGAATATTTACAAAAATATAAATTGCCCAGATATACAGAAGAGGAAATAAAATACTTAACCCCATTTCAGAAAAAAAGAATTTCAAGAAGCCATAAGTGAACTTCCTAAGGAAAAAAAAATCTCCAGGGCCAGATGGAATTATAAGTGAATTCTATCAAAAATTTAAAGAATATTTAATTCTAATACTATATGGACTATTTGGAAAAATAGGGGAAAATGGTATCCTATGAATTTCTTTTTAAGATGCAAATATGGTGCTGATGCCTAAACTGGAAAGAGACAAAACAGAGAAAGAAAATTATAGACCAATTAACCTAATGAATATAGATTCAACAATTTTAAATAAGATATTAGAAGAGAGATTATAGCAACTAATTTATCATGAGGATAATAAGCATAATTGATCATGTCAATAACGGAATTAGCATAAATCATATGATTATTTAAATAGATGTAGAAAAGCTTTTGAAAGAATATAACACTCATTCCTATTAAAAACATTAGAGATCATAGGAATAAATGAAGTTTTCCTTAAAATGATATGTAGCATCTATCTAAAACAATCAGCAAGCATTATATGAAATAGGGATAAACTAGAAGCCTTTCTAATAATATCATTGGTGAAATAAGGATGTCTATTATCATCACTGTTATGCAATATTGTGGTAGAAATGTTAGCTTTATCAATGAGAAGAAAAAATGAAGGAATTAGAGTAAGTGACGAAGGAACATTATCACTCTGCAGATGATATGATAGTATACTTAGAGAATCATAGAAAATCAACTGAAACAGTTAAAATAATTAACAAGTTTAGCAAAGTTGCAAGATATAAAACAAACCCATGTAAATCATTGGAGTTTATATACGTTGCCAAAAAAAAAGCCCAGCAGCAAAAGCTAGAGAAATTCCATTTAAAGTAACTGTGGACTATATAAAGTATTTGGGAGTCTACCTGCCAAGACAAACCCAGGAATTACATGAACACAATTACAAAACACTTTGCACACAAATAAAATCAGATCTAAATAATTGGGAAAAAAATCAGTTGCTCTTTGGTATACCCAGCTAATATAATAAAAATGACAATTCTACCTACATTAATTTAATCATTCAGTGCCATACCAATCAAACTGTCAAAAATATTTTATAGAGCTAGAAAAAATATCAATCAAGGGAATTAATGAAAATTAATGAAAAGAAATTCAAGAGAGGCCTAGCTATACCAGATCTAAAACTCTACTATAAAGCAGCAATCATTGAAATGATTTGGTACTGGCTAAGAAATAGAGTGGTAGATTAGTGGAATAGGTTGGTTAGTCAACGACTATAGTAATTTAGTGTTTGATAAACCCAAAGACCCCAGATTCTGGGATAAGAACTCACTATTTAACAAAAACTGCTGGAAAACTGGAAAGCAGTATGGCAGAAACTAGGAACAGACCAACATGTTGACACTCTATACCAACATAAGTTCAAAATGGCTATACAATTTAGACATGAAGGGTGAAACTTTATGAAAATTAGGAGAGCAAAGAATACTTTACCTGTCAGCTCTGTGGAGAACAGAAGAATTTATGATCAAACAAGAGATTGAGAGAATTACAAAACGTAAAATAGATCATTTTATTATATTAAATTAAAGTGTTTTTATACAAAGAAAACCAATGCAACCAAGGGTAGAAGGGAAGTAGAAAGCTGGGAAACACTTTTTACAGCCAATGTCCCTGATAAAGTCCTCATTTCTAAAATATATAGAAAAATGAGTCAAATTTATAAGAATAATAGTTATTCCCTAGTTGATTAATGGTCAAAAGATATGGACAGGCAGTTTTCAAGGCCTGCAGGCATGGCCAATGGACCAGGGCCTGAGCACAATAGCACTTCCCTTTCCCTGTGAAAATACCCACTTCTAAGGCCCATAACCACTATCTACATCATGACATTCTTGGGAGAGTTGGGCCATTGCTGGGATGTCTTTGATGTACTTCCATTGGTTTATCATCCCTTTGCCCTTTGGGACTATATGAGATCTTTTATCAGGTCCTTGCCAGACAGATCAGGCCTCCAGGTCTGGTGGGGAGGACTGAAGAGGGAGGGAGACAGGTGTCCCGACTGGGTGGTCCATACACTTCATTCATTCATAAGGGCTGACCTAATTCTAGGTCAACCTTTATTTGGTATATGAGCTGGAGCATTTGTGACAGGAAAGGGGTAGGGATCAGGCTAAGGCTGGAAAGTACAGGGGAACTCAGGCAGGCAGTAGGTAGTATCTGTCTGTTTAGGCTTTCAATGTCTGGTACAGATGACCACAGACAAATCCACACCACTGAGGGCTACAGAAGTTGCCCTAAAGAGCCATTTCGATGGAATGGACTGGGGCCCTTGGTGGGGCCTTTGGTGGGCAGTCCACTGGCACCAGTAGTGCCAAGAATCTTTTTGTACACAGCAGTGTCTGTGTGGGGGGGCATACTTTTTCACCAGCTTTGAGAACTCTGAATGAATAGTCTTGTTGGAAGGTTCTAGTTTGAAGGCAGTTCTCAGGATGGGGATGGCCTCAGCAATACTCATCTTACTGTGCCAGCACCTTGCCCTTCAGAAACAGGGCCTTGATGTTATCTGGCTGGTGGCTGAGCACCAAGCTGCAGGAGTTCAAGGCTGAATTTTGGTGGTCCAGGTTGATTTGTGAAGCAGCCAGGTTGTTTAGACACTTCACATTCAACTCCAACAATTCTGCATCCTCCCCTGGGCTCACATCAACTTTGGAGCTGGAACTGATGGTCTTCAGTGCCAGGTCATAGGAGTTGGCAGCCAGGACAAAACCAGTCCTCTGGTAGTGGGGATTCCCCCACTTCCACTTATGGTTGGCCAGGGTGGCTCACTCTTGATCACTCAGGAGCTCCAGGTCAGGTCCAACCACGGCTGACCGCAGAGGCACCTCAAGGTGAAGGGTTGAGTTGGAAGGGATGGCAGGACTCCTGCCATGAGATCCATGGCAGTATTTGACATCTCTGACAATCAGGGCTGTCACACCCACATTCATGATCTGCACACTCAGATCCAAACCCTGAAGAAAGTCACAGTCTCCCAGGGGAAGGTGAGGAGTGGATACTCTTCCACCTGTGTTCCACCATCTTCAAGTGATACCTTCAACTGCATTGTTACATCCTGGCCCTTGCTATGCTGCTCAGCCCCAGGCAGGGTATGCACTAGCATCTTCATTCTAAGCAGTCTATTACCCAAGGTATACATCCACTCCTCCTGGAGGGGGCTTGAATGTCCTATCTCTTCAGATGTTGAGGCTGAGGCTCAGTGTGTCCCTCATTGTGGGCTGCTGCCAGATCCTCCAAGTGGGGTAGCTCACTCAGGTCATCATTATATTTTTCCTCTTCCTCTTCCTCTTCAGTTTCATCTAGAACCTCAAAATCATCACCCACATCCAGCGAGGCAGCTCTGGAAGGTGATGGAGAAACAGGGCCTGGGTCTGCAGTGGAGAGAACAGCTTTGGATGCCATGGATCCTGAGGGCTGTGATGTCCCAGCCCAGCTCCCCCAGTGACACTGCCACCATGTCAGGACTCCTAGGGTCCTCTGGCCCCCTACTCTACCTAGCAGCAGCAGCAGCTGCTGCCAGGATGCTCTTGTATTTTTATGGTCTGTGTTTTTTTCTTTTGCAGGATGACTAGTGTGGAAATGTTTTGCATGCCTGCATATGTATAATCTATATAAAACTGCTTGCCTTTTCAAAGACAGGGTAGGAGTGGGAGGGAAAGAGGGAGAGAATATGGAACTCAATGTTTTAAAAATGGATGTTAATTTTTTTCTTTACATGCAATTTTTTAAATGAATGAAAAAATGTATCTTTATTGGTGATGCATACACCAGTTATATTTTAAATAGTATTTTATTTTTCCCCAGTTACAAGATAAGAAAATATTCAGCATTAATTTTTTACAAGATTTTGACTTCCAAATTCTCTCTCTCTCCTTCCCCTGCCCTCTTCTGAAAATAGTAGGCAATTTAATATAGTTTATACATGTGCTATCAGGTAAAAATATTTCTATATTAACCACAGTTGTGAAAGAAAAAAACAGATCAAAAGAAAAAAAAACATGAGAAGTAATGAAGTAAGTGAAAAAATATACTTCAAATACAATACACATTCCTATTAAAAAATCCACAGAGCATAGGAATAAATGTAGTTTTCCTTACAATTAGAAACAGAATGGAAGGTGAAAAATTTGGAACTCTATATTTTATAAAAATGAATGTTGAAAACTATCATTACATGTAATTGGAAAAATATATAATTCTAATACAATTTTAAAACAAATAAATAAACATAACTTTAAAGAAAAAAAACTTATAATTTGGATATTACACCACTTGGTGCATATATGCTTAGTATTGATTTTGCTTCATTGTCTATGGGACATTTTAGCAAGATGTAGTATTCTTCCTTATGTCTTTTAATTAGATATGTTTTTGTTTTTGCTTTTTCTTAGATCAGGATTGCTGCTCTTGCTTCATTTACTTCAGCTGAAGTATAATAGATTCTGCTCCAGCCCTTTTCCTCTACTCTGTATGTGTGTTTCTGCTTCAGGTGTGTTTCATGTAAACAATATATTGTCAGATTCTGTTTTTGGATCCACTCTACTATCCACTTCCATTTTATGGGAGAGTTCATACCCATTCACATTCACAGTTGTTATGCCAGCTTATCTTTCCTCCTATTTGTCCTCTCTCTTCTTTCACCCTTTACTTCCTCACCAGTGTTTTGCTTTTGTCTACCACCTCCATTTATCTTCCCTCCCTTCTGTTAGACCCACCTTTCCTTGATCTTCTCCCCTCTTACTTCCCTATCTAGTAAGAGGGATTTCTATATTCAACTGATTGTGTCTATGATTCTCTCTTGAGCCAATACTGATAAGAGTAAGGTTTGAGCAACACTTGAACTCTCCTTCCCATCTCCCCCCCCCACTGTAATAGGTCTTTTGTGCCTATTCATTTGAAATAATTTACCCCTTTCCACTTCTCCCATCCTTAGGCACCCATTGTACTCCTCTTTCTTATTCCCTATTATTTTTAATGTAATTCCTTCAAATTCACCTTATGCTCATACTTTCTGTCTATGCATTTTGCTTCTAGCTATCCTATTACTGATATATGTATATATATGTATGTATGTATACACACATATATATATATATAAAACCTTTTTTCCCCTTGATGTATTATGCTAAATTTTGCCCAGCAAGTGATTCTTGACTATAGTCCTAGCTTCTTTGCCTTCCAGAATATCATATCCCATGACCTTGGATCCTTTAATATTGAAGCTGCCAAGTCCTGTGTAATCCTGAATGTGACTCCCCAATATTTGAAGTGTTTCTGGCCTCATAGTATTTTTTTTCCTTGACCTTGTAGTTCTGAAATTTAACTGCAGTATACTTGATTTTTTTTTTTTAATTTTGGGATCTATCTCCTGAGGTGATCAGTGGATTCTTTCAATGCCTATTTTGCCCTCTAGTTCCAGGACATCAGGGCAGTTTTCCTTGATAATTTCTTGAATAATGCTGTTCAGGTCTTTTGATTATTGCTTTGAGGTAGTTCAATGATTTTCACAATGTCTCTCCTGGATCTATTTTTGAAGATGGTTGTCTTTCTCATGAGGTCTTTTACATATTCTTCCATTTTTTCATTCCTTTGAAATAGTTTGATTGATTCTTGATGTCTCATAGAATCATTAGCTTCCACTTGCCCAATTCTCACTTGTAATGTGTTGTTGTCCTCAATTATCTTTTGTAGTTTTATTTTTCCATTTGGCCAATTGTACTTTGAGAATTTATTTTCTTCAGTGGATTTTTGTATCTTCTCTTCCATTTGTCCAGTAATACTTTTTAAGTAGTTTTCTAAGATGTTGAGTCATTTTTGATATTTCTCTTTTAGCTCTTATTTCTTTTTCTTTTTCTCATTTTCTTTTCTTTTTTTTCTTAGCTCTCATTTCTTTTCCCATTTTTCTTCTACATCTCTTAAATGATTTTTAAACTCCTTTTTGAGCTCTTCCATGAGTTCTTTCATGGCTTGAGACCACTTCCTGTTTTTCTTTGAGGTTTTGAACATTGATATTGTGACATTGTTGTCCTTTTCTGAGTTTGTGTCTTAGTCTTCCCTGTCACCATAATAACTTTCTATGGTCAGATTCTTTTTTTTTTGTTGTTGTTGTTGTTGTTGTTGTTGTTGTTGTTGTTGTTGTTCATCTTCTTTCCTGCTTTCCTTTCTTCCTTCTTTCTTTCTGCCTTTTCCATTTCTTTTAAATTTGAGCTCTATATCCACGGTACAAGGGACACTGTCTCAGGCTTCTTATGCTGAGTGGTTACAGGCCTTGACTGCTTATCTGGTGTTTCACTGATGTTGTCCTGAGGCCCTGGTTGACCCTCATATCTGGTGCTCTGTTAAGAGGGTGAGGGGGGAGTGGCTGGTGCTGCTGGAGCTCTAGGGGTCTGGCAGCTTACCTGGTGCTGAACTGGGGTCCTAGTGGTGGTGTCTGGCATGTGCTAAAGCCTGGTACAATATTTCTGCATTTCCCTAGGTGACACAGAAGCCCTTGGAGGTCTGACCACTGGAGGATGACTGTTTCCTAGGGCTATGCTGAAGCAAGTGGAGGTCTGGCTCCTGGAGGATGCTTGCATACCTGGGGCAATACTAATACACATGAGGGTCTGGCTACTGGAAGATTCCTGTCTTCCCATGACTAAGCTGAAGCATGTGGTAGTTCTGGGACCTGGAGTCTGCCCAAGGCACATGGGGAGACCTTGTGTTGACATTTGCCTGCTTCACCACACTCAGTCTCAAAATCTTCCTTTGGTTTGTTGAGATAGTGCATGCAGCTGGCCCACTTGGATGCCTCCTGTCCTGGAATGTGCTACTCTACCTTCCCTGTGAAACAAAACCCTCTAGTCAATGTTCCAAGGCTCTTGGGCTAAAAGATTGTTTTACTCCATCTTTTTGCATGTTCTGCCATTCCAGGACTTTCCCTGGGGTGGTATTCTATGTTTTGTTTTGTTTTGTTTTTTGAGGTGAATAGAGGAGAGTTACAGCGATTTTGACAATTTTTATTTCTGATAATGGTAATTTGGTTTTGTTTCTCTTTTATAAATAAAATTGGCAAAGCATTTATTTATTATTTTTCATAAAACAAACTGATATTTTATTAGTTCATTTTTTAGTTTCCAATTTATTAATCTTCTGTTTGATTTTCAAAATTTCATTTTGTTGTTTATTTGCAGATTTCAATTTGTTCTTTTATCTATTTTTTGGTTGTATGGCAAATTCATTTATCAACTCTTTCTATCTTTTATTAATATGCACATTTAAAGATATAAATTTTCCTCTAATGCTTAAGCTATATCCCACAAATTTTGGTATGTTGTCTTATTGCAATTTTCCTGGTCAGTTCTTTTTCCCGTGAGAAATTTTGCATTTTCTCTTTTTTTTTATTCTTTTGACTTCATTTTATTGTTTTTAGATGTATGCTAAAGTCATTATCTTCCACTTGCCCAATTCTAATTTTAATGAACTATTTTCTTTGATAATCAAATTCATTTAAAAAATTCCAAAGTCTTATTGGGATTTATGTAAAGTGAAGTGAGTAGAAGAAAGAGAACATTTTACATAAGAAGAAAAATATTGTAAGGATAGTCAACTATGAAAGACTTAGATATTCTAATCAATACCATTACCAAAGACTATTGTAAATGACCCATGATGAAAAGTTCCATCTAGCTTTAGAGAGGCAATTGACACACTTTCAATGAAGATTTAAGCAAACTTTTTTAAAATTTTTTTTTATTTACTCTTGCACCATGACTAATATGGAAATTTGTTTTGCATGATTTCACATGTATAATCAATATCAAATTGTTTGACCTCTAAAAAAGGAAGAAAGAACAGGAAGGAGGAAAAGAATCTGGAAAGTAATTTTTATGAGAAATTGTTAATTTTCTCCATGAAATTAGGAAATATTGAATGAAAAAAATTTTAAAAAAAACAAATGTTTCCTTCAGTTATTTTTAAACCTTTTTTCCATTTAGCCAATTCTGGACATTAAGGAGTTGTTTCCTGCAGTGAAATTTTGAACATTTCTTTTTTTTTTTTTTTACCATTTTACCAATTGTTTAAAAATATATATTTTGTTTTCTTTTTTCCAATTACACATTAAAAAAATCTAGCCTACTTGTATTTATTTTTTGAGTTTCAAATTTTCTCCCTCCATCCCTTCTCTTTTCCCTCCTTTATAAGGCAGGCAATTTGCTAAGACTTCTCCCTAGTCTTCATTTGAGTTTGGGTCTTGATCTTCCTTCTCACTACAGTAACATTTTCTGGTCAGATTTTTTTTTTGTTTGCTAATTTTTCCAGCCTATTTCTTGACTTTAAATTTTATTTCAAAATTGGAGTCTGCTCCCACCTTGAAGAAGACACTGTTCCAAGCATTAAGTCTTTATTACTGCTGTTTTCAGACCTAGCTCTGGGGTCTATAAGATTTTGGTTCTTCCAGTGTGGTATGATATAAGGAAAAATGTTGTTTCTACTCTCTATGCCTATGCTTTGGTTAATGCATATTCAATAACAGTCTTTTGTGTCCTGGAACAGTGGCCAGGATTTCTTCTCTTCTACAGATATAATCAGTAGTGTCCTAATGCTCTTCTTTCCCCTGAAACTGTGAACCAGAACCATGCATTAGCAATACATCAGAGTCCTGTACCCATTGCCAGCAAAGAGTCCTTTCTAGTCTCCTTCTGACCAGTTGTTTAGCTTCTTTGCCATCTTTTTGCTGATATCTCCAGAAGCCACTGGTGCCAAGGCCTGCTGCTGGCTTGTCAGGGCATGTACTGAATTGGACTGTGCTCTACTCTTATGCTGGCAAGTTAAATCTTTCCTGTAGACCTTTTAAGTTGTCTTGGGCTGGAAAATTCTTTCACCCCACCTTTTGTTGGTTCTGGTGCTCCAGAGTTTTATTTTAAGCATTATTTTTCAGTTTTTTTTGTAGGAGAATTTGGGAGAGCTCGAGTTCTTGCCTTTATTTTGCATCTTGGGTCCACTTGATTCTGTTTTTTAAGATACTATTTCTTCAATATTTTTATGTCTTTTACTATTGTATTTTCATAACATTCTGCACTCATTCTTATTTGTTTACCCAAGTTTCCCTCTATTGCTCTGTTTTTAAAAATCATTTTTCATCTCTTCCAGGAATTTTTATTGGCCTTGTGTCCCATTCATATTTTTCTTTGAAGCTTTGCATGTAGTTGTTTTGATTTTGTTGTCTTCTTCTGAGTTTATGTTTTGAAGTTGAAGGGCTCTTGCTCCCTTGTGACTGTAAGTTATATTGCTTCTTTAGGGCCCTGTTCCACCATGACTGAGGTTTCTTTTCTCTGCCCTTGAATTGTGACCCAGAAGTTAGTATATGCAACAGACTTGCCAAGCAACATTTGGAGCAATGTCTGGTACTAGCTCCAAGGTCCCCAGTAGGCTCTTTCTGACTAATTAACTGATGCCCTTATCATTTTCTTTTTGCTAGACAGCTACTGAAATTGGCTTCTGCTCCTCTTGGAAGTAACAAATCCTACCACTTGTCTTGCACCCACATGGGCACCAGACCAGTCTCCAATGCCACATCATAGAACACTTTTTCAGACTTTTTAAGTTGATTTGGGGTGGAAGAATGTTTCACCCTGACTTTTCGTTAGCTCTGCCAATTCAAAATTCAATTTAAAGCATTATTTTAATACTGTTTGGAAGGAAAAGCTGGGAGAGTGCAACTATTCTGCTTCCTCTACTCTGCTATCTTGGCTCTCTTACCACCTCCTAATCCCACCCCCCCCAAAAAACATCCCCAATTGCATTTCATAGATAATTTCTTTAGAAATTCCTAGGAATCATATGTCTTAGACTTATGCTTCAAGTTATCTTATTGATAATCTAGTGTATTCATGTTCATTTTCTTTATGTGAGGACACTGAGGCCAAGAGGTGTCAAATAGTGAGGCAAAGGTCATACCATTACAGATCTTATATTTTAACACAGACTTTTCTACTGAAAATCTATCAATATTTCCTTGTATCACACTCTCTGAAAAAGGGCACACTGTTGGCTGTTCTACTTAAACTCAAATTTGTCAAGCTTCATTATAAGCCCACCTCATTTTAGTCTCCTACATTCTGTAGCTCTCTATTCCACTATTTTTCATCCTTTCCTCACCTGTTTCTACATTATGACCTAACTTTTCCCATGAGTTGGGAGTCATTCTTAAGTGAACCTCATATTACATAATATATATATGTATATGTGTATGTATATATATGTATATGTGTATATGTATATGTGTATATGCATGTATATGTATGCATATATATGCATATATGTGTGTGTGTGTGTGTATACCAGAGAATGGAGAAGTGATTTATCTAGCTCTGCATCTCTAGTAAATAACCAAAGTCCAAATCTTCCTAAATTCAGTCTCATTCTATTATATCAGACTTATCTCTGACTTAGCTTATACCATTCAGAGGGTAGATATGTATTCAAAACCAATTCTTCTGATTACAAGTATATTGTTCAATTGAATGCCATTACAACCTCAAGATAATAAGAATATTGCAGTATGAGGGGTGACTTACAGTAGTGTTGTACACATGAAGGGTTTCCTAACATTGATGCATTAACTGCAAACCTGATAGCGTAACTGGAAGTCACAGATGAGAAACAGATAAAAATAACATCTTGGAGTGATGCAACACTAACATGACTGATTTTGCTCTGGTATTGATTTCTTCCTGTTGTCTTCACAAAAGAATTATTTCACTATTTTGCACAGAGCTTTTTATTGTGGTTAAATATTTGCTAGGAAATTGTCTTTGAAAATGACTTAGACCATTAACAAAATTGTATGTGAGAAGCCAGTTATGTAAACGTAGGCCTCTAGAGGTCGTTTATCTGTTGAACATTTTAGGTGAAATATGTAAAGAGGTAGAAATAATATCTATGTTTTCTTGCAATTGTTTACGCAAGGGGTTAGATATTTTTTTCCAAGGGGTTAGACTTTTTAACCTTTTGTAGAGACACTGATGAGAAGACAATGAAAATCCCAGTGAATATGAATGCAAATAACTAGAAAAAATATTTTAATAGGCAAAAAACTCAAAACTAGATAAGATATCCAGTTCCAGCCCACAACATATAGGAAAACAAATATAACTAACATAAAAATAAAATTTTAAGTTAATGGATTAAGACATCAATCAGTAAATTAACAAGTATTTATTAAGTATTTAACATGGGACAGGTGCTGTGAAAAGCACTAGAGATACAAAACTAAAATTTAAATGTCCCTTAAACTCAAGCAGTTTATAATAAATTAATGAGAGATAATAAAGTTATTATAAAATTATTTCTGATGATGATGGAGTTTAAGAAGTGAACTGCATATGTGGGTTTAGGGAAGAGTTTTTATATTAGGTGGAATTTGAGTTTACCCTTGAAATAAACTAAAATACCAGTTAGATCACCAATGAAATATATATATACATATTATATATATATATATGTGTGTGTGTGTATATATATATACACACATACATATATACATGCATATATATTTATGCATGTGTATATGGATATACATATACATATATGTATATATGTGTATGCATGTATATATATATATTGTTTATTAATGTCTTAGTAATTTTTCAAATAGATTCTGTAATGTAAATAATGACTAAAAACTACAAATAAATGCAAAGAACAATAAGATTCAAATGACATGCCTAGGGATAGCATTCAATAGAGTGTTTGGACACAGGCAATCTAAGGGGCAGCAGTCAGTTCTGGAAACTGATGTATACCTTTCATGCCAATTATATCTCCACATTTAGTTTAGATTAAGGCATGGTCATTTTCTGAGTTATAAGATTTAGTTATGAGACGATTCTGGGAAGATGGCAGAGTATGTCAGAAAATTTCAAGCTCTCAAGACCTTCTTCCACAAAAGAAATAAAATAGTGCCTCAAGGCAAACATAGTGTGGTGAAAATAAGTTAAGAGTAGTGGCAGAACAGGGGTCCTTCTAGGACAATTGGAGAAGACCAAAAGAAAAATCCCAGGATGAGATTTCCATTCCTATGAAGAGTAAATATTGCCAGGCTAGGGACTACTTAAATAACAAGCAGCAAGACCTGGGATTAGCTGGGTTGGGAGGCTGCCTCAGCCCCTGCCACAGAAACTTTAACCAATAGGACAGTGAGGGGAATTGAGCATCTGAGTGGGGGAAGATCTAGGGAACCTTTACTGACAAGGAATGCCAGACCCATCTGTGCTACAGAGATGTGGTGTGGGCAAGAAGGAACCAGCATATGCCTGGTGAATGCAGAAACAGCCCACACATCTGACTGTGGGCACTTACGGAAAGCTGGAGGTCTTGGTTTGAGTTCAAGATCAGAGGGGAGAACAGAAGAGGATCTGAGGCCAGAGGCACCATTCCCATGCCCCAGGACTAGAGGTGATTACAAATCTAAACTATTAAAAAAAAGTACAGGCAAAGGAGAAAGAATCCAACCACAGATAGCTACTATGGGAATAAAGAAAAATGGGTTTTATCCTCAGAGGAAGATATTGAAGCAAAGAAACCCTTTTCTATCCCAAGGAATAAGGTCAAGTGGTCACATACCCAAAATGAATTCATTGAAGAACTTAAAAAAGAGTTAAAAATCAAATGAGAGACTCTGAGAAAAAAAATTGAAAAGCAAAATAAGAATACTCCAAGAAAAAACCAAGAAGATTATAAAAAGAAAGTCAACCAATTAGAAAAGGAATTCCAAAATCTTAAGGAAGAAAATGACTCCTTGAAAAGCAGAATTGGGAAGGGGAAGCCAGGGAAGTTATAAGAGATCAAGAAATAATAAAACAAAATATAAAGAATGAAAAAAAATGGAAGAGGATGTGAAACATCTCTTAAGAAAAATAACTGATCTGGAGAACAGATTAAGAAGAGAAAAGAATAATCAGACTACCTGAAACATATGATAAAAAAAAAGAATCTTGATAAGATAATACAATAAAAAAATTAAGAAAAAATGTTGCCCTGAAGCACTAGAACAAGAGGGGAAAGTAGATTTTCTACAAGAAAAATTCACAGGAATATTATAGTGAAATTCAAAACCCAGAGCTCAAGGACAAAATATTAAGAGAAAAAAACCAATTTACATATGTGGTACCACAATTAGAATCACACAAGACCTAGCAGTGGAGACACTAAAAGATCACAGGTTTTGCAACACTATATATCAAAGAGTTAAAGAACTGGACTTCTGGCCATAAATATCATACCCAGCAAAGCAAAGTGTAATTCTGAATGAAAAAAAAATTGATATTTAATGAATTGTCAGACTTACAAGACATTAAAAAAACTGAACTTAATAGATTTGACATACAAGAGCCAAGAGAAATAGAAGGTACATACCAATCACCCATTACAAGGGACTCAATAAGGATAGACTGTTTACATTTTTGTATGCACTAAACCTATGTCTAAGATTTTATTAGTAATTAGGTAGCTTATAAGAAATATTGGGATAGACCTGAGTATTATATGATGTCAAAAAGTAAAACTGTTGAAGAACAGCTAAAAGAGAAATCATCTTATACAAATGAGGTGCAAGAGGAAGAACCAATACAGAGGAATTGGATGGGGGAGGGGGTCTGTTAGTTCTAGAAACCTACTTTCATCAGGAATGGGTTCAAGAGGGAAAATATGTATACATCCAAAAGAGTATAAAAGTCTTCTTAATTTAGGGAGAAATAAAACTCTAAGGGGTTGGGGGGAGGAGAGGATAAAGGAGGGAACTTTAGAAGGGAGGGTGAGGGAAAAGTTTAAAAGGGGGATATAGAAGGTTTTTTACATCAATGGAAATGGGAGGATAAAGGAGGGATCTTTAGAAGGGAGGGTGATGGAATAGGTCAACCTAATTCGAATGTAATTGACAGAATTCATGGAAAAATTAAGGAGTTTTAGAGTAGTTTCAAAAATCAAAACAGATTTTGAAAAATTTCAATGGAGTGACAAATGATGCTGGAATTCATCCAATTTTTATTACTTTTTGTGAAACCTTGGGAAAATCACTGACTATCTCTCTATTTCACTTTGATGATCTTTAAACATATAGATATCATTGGACATCTGAGAGCCAAGATGGCAGAGTAAGCAGTAAGTCACTTTCACTCTCCATTATTGACCTCTTAAAAATCCACAAAATATCACCCCAGGAATAATCCCAGAACAGCAGAACTAGCAGAAAAATGAGCTGAAACGTGCAATTAGCTCAGGAGGCTTGGGGATCAATGGAAAGGTTGCTCTGAGGGAGGGGAGAGCAGTCCAGGACATGAGGTGTCCTGGCAAGCCAGCAGCAAGACCCACCTCAGCAAACCAGTGGGAGGTCCTGAGTCCCAGGATGATGGAGCAGGTAACCACCAAAACTAGGACCCCAATGTGACTTGGCACAGCCAGGGGAACTGGCAGAATCCAATTTGGAGAATCACCATGTACTTCACTGGGCAGGCATCCTCTAGCTGCTGAACTTATCCATGTTTTAGTGCAGTCCAGGGAGGCAGGTGTCCCCAACAGCCATTCCTCTCATGCTTCAGCACAGATCTGGGCTGGCAAGCATCCTCCAGCAGTCAAAATCCTATGTACTTCTACACAGTCCTGGCCTAATAGGTGTCCCCCAACAGCCAGGCATCTACTCCCACCCTGTGAGTTACAGTGTAGCCCTAGGGAAAAAGAAAGAAAATTGTCTCTGCACAAACTAGACAGCACCACTAGGACCCCAGTTTAGCACCAGGTAAGCTGCCAGATGCTAGAGCCTCCAGCTGTCAACACTTGAGATCCCAACACACAAAGCCAGTGACAAGGTGGCTTGTCACCAACACAAGAAGCTTGAGAGAGTGCCCCCCTGGGCTCCATCAGTAAAACTCAATTTTAAAAGCCAGGCATTAGGCAAAAATCATGAGCAAAAAGCTGAAAGAGACACTAACAGTGGATTCCTTCAATGTGGACAGGGAAGATCAAAACACTAATTCAGAAGAGGACAACATTGTCAATATACATACATCTGAAATCTCAAAAAGGACTATGAACTTGTCTGAAGCCCAAAAAAAGCCTTCTTGGAAGAATTCAAGAAGGAATTTTAAGTCAAATAAGACAAGTAGAAAAAAATGGGAAAAGAAATGAGATGTGTGTAAGGGAGACTCAACAGCTTGGAAAAGGAAGGACAAAAATTTACTGTAGAAAATAATTCTTTGGGGGAGGAACCAAGATGGCAGAGAAAAAGCAGTGACTTGCTTGAGCTCTCCCCAAACCTCTCCAAATTCCTGAAAAAAAAATGTCTCTAAACAAGTTCTAGAGCAGCAGAACTCACAAAAAGACAGAGTGAAACAAATTTCCAGACCAAGACAACCCACATGGTTGATTGGAAAGGTCCATTATGCCAGGCTGGTAGAGGAGTGTGGTTCAGCATGGGCCATACAAGCAAAGATTAGGCCTCAGCAAAAATGGAGCAGGCCTCAGGAGGCTGAATGAAGGGGAACCTGTGGTGATTTCCAGAATTCTCAAACCACAAACTCCAAAGACAACTTAGAAGGGCAATAGGGAAGGTCTGTCAGAACTCAGTGAGAGAGGAGCTCAGTCCAAGCCTAGTCTTGGCACAGCCCCAAGACAGTGGCTGCTTTTGGAGCTCTCAGCCCACAGACAGAGGGGGGAATGAACAGATGATGAAAGGAGGATTGCAGGGATCTATTTGTTGGTGCTGAGGCAGGATTATCTTGCTTTGCCCATGCCTGGATATGAGTCTCAGTCTTGAGTGGTTTTTCTAGGGCAAGGAGGAGGATTGGCTTGGTGGAGCTTGTGGTGGCAGTGGAGAGGGAATCCTCCTCACAGTTCCAAGGCAAAAAAGAGTTCTTGTGGTCACTCATACACCAGAGCACAAGCCAGAAAAGGAGTAAATACCTTGCCCTTGATGATAGCACCTTGGAAGAACTGAAAATTTATAGGTCCCTAGAAGTATCTCTGAAAACACCTGCACAAAACCCCTGAAGTTTGGGACAGCGCATACTCCACATGGAAACAGACCCCTACCTTAAATTGGCTGGGATCATGAGCAAATTGTACAAAAAAGTCAGACCATAGCATCTTACTTAGGTGACAAAGATGATAAAAACATACAACCACAAGACAACAAAGTCACAGCTCCTGCATCCAAAGCCTCCAAGAAAAATATGAATCAGTCCCAGGCCATTGAAAGCTCAAAAAGGATTTTGAGAAGCAAGTAAGAGAAGTAGAGGAAAAACTAGGAAGAGAAATGAGAGTGATGCAAGAAAATAGTGAAAAACGAGTCAACAGCTTACTAAAGGAGACCCAAAAAATACTGAAGAAAATAACATCTTTTACTAATCCAAAAGGGAAAAAAAAATTTAATGAGGAGAAGAATGGCTTCAAAAGCAAAATTGGCCAAATGGAAAAGGAAGTTCAAAAGCTCACTGAAGAAAATACTTTTTTTAAAAATTAGAATGGAGCAAATGGAAGCTAATGACTTTATGAGAAATTAAGAAACTATAAAAAATACAAAAGAATGAAGAAAAAAAAACAGAAGACAATGTGAAATATCTCATTGGAAAAACAATTGACCTGGAAAATAGATACAGGAGAGATAGTTTGAAAATTATTGGACAACCTGAAAGCCATGATAAAAAAAAAAGAGCCTAGACATCATCTTTCAAGAAATTAGCAAGAAAAATTGTACTCATATTCTAGAACCACAGGGCAAAATAGAAATCGAAGGAATCCACTGATTACCTCCTTAAAGAGACCCCTAAAGGAAAACTCCTGGGAATATTATAGCCAAATTCCAGAATTCCCAGGTCAATGAGAAAATATTGCAAGCAGTCAGAAAGAAACAATTGAAGTATTGTGGAATACAATCAGGATAACACAAGATTTAACAGCTTCTACAGTAAGGGACCTGAGGGCCTGGAATATGATATTCTGGAGGTCAAAGGAAATAGGATTACAACCAAAAATCACCTACCAGAAAAACTGAGTATAGTCCTTCGGGGGAAAATAGACATTCAGTGAAATAGAGGACTTTCAAGCATTCTTGATGAGAAATCTTAAGGGACTTATTAAAGTTGAACTGTTTACATTTCTACATGGAAAGATGATATTTGTAACTCATAAGATGTTTCTCAGTATTAGGGTAGTTGGAGGGAATATATATAGACAGAGAGCACATGGTGAGTTGAATATGAATGGATGATATCTAAAAAATAGAATTAAGGGGTGAAAGATGATTTTACTTGGAGAAGGAGAAAAAGACAGATAGAAGGGGATACATTATCTCACATAAAAGAGAGAAGACAAACCTTTTACCCAGGAGGGAAAGAGGGGAGAGGGGAGATGGAATGAATGACTCTTACTCTCATCAGATTTGACTTAAGGAGGAAATAACATATATACTCATTTGGGTATGGAAATCTATCTTACTATACAGTACAATACTGGGGAGAGAAGGGGATAACAGAGGGGAGATGACAGAAGGGAGGGCAGATTGGGGGAGGGGGTAATCAAAATCAAACACTTTATAGGAGAGACAGGGTCAACTGAGAGAATCAAATAAATGGGGCAATGGGACAAGATGAAGGAAAATATGGTTAGTTTTTCACAGCATGACAATTATAGAAGTGCTTTGCTTAACTACACAAGTATAACCTGTATCAAGTTACTTGCTTTCTCAATGAGGGTGGGTGGACAGAGAGGAAAGGAGAGAATTTGGAACCCAAAGTTTTAAAAAGAAATGTTAAAATTTTTTTTACATGCAACTGGGGAATAAGATATATAGGCAATGGGGTATAGAAATCTATCCTGCTGTAAAAGAACATAGAAGGGGAAGGGGATAAGAGAAGGTGGGGGGGTAATAGAAGGGAAAGCAGATTGGGGGAAAGGGTGCATGGCAGAATGCATGGTACCTTGGGGTGGGGGGAGGGGAGAGATGATGAGAAAATTAAATCAAAATCTTATGGAAGTGGATGTTGAAAACTAAAATAAATAAGTTTTTTTTTAATGTTCTTCTTGGACACTATATTCTTGTATGTTTTATTTCTTTCATTAAAATGTCTTTATTTGAAAAAAAATCTTTAAAAAATAAAATTGGCCAAACTGAAAGATGAAGACAACTCTTCAAAAAGTAGAATTGGCCAAAGGAAAAGGAGGTTCAAAAGCTAACTGTAGAAAATAATTCATTAAAAAATTATAATTGGGCAAGTGATAGCTAATGACTCTGTGAGACATCAAGAATCAATCAAACAAAATCAAAATGATCAAAAAGTAGAAGAAAATGTAAAATATTTTAAATACTCATTTAAAAAGAGAACTGACCTTGAAAATGGATCCAGGAGAGATAATACAAAAATTATTTGTTTACTGGAAAGCCATGATTAAAAAAAGAAAAAGAGCCTGGGTGGCATCTTTCAAGAAATTATCAAGGAAAATTGCCTTGATATCCTAGAACCAGAGGGTAAAATACTCATTGAATGAATCCACTGATCACCTCCTGAAAGAGATCCCAAAATTAAATGCCAAGGAATATTGTAGCCAAATTTCAAAATTTTCAAGTCAAGAAGAAAATACTGAAAACAGCCAGAAAGGAAAATAAACAAATAAATAAATATCAAGGAACCACAGTCAGGATTATGCAGAACCTTGCAGGTTCAACATGAAAGGATCAGAGAGTTTGGAATATGACATTCCAAAAGGCAAAGGAGTTTAGATTAAAACCAAGGATCAACTACCCAGCAAAACTGAGCATAATATTTCAGGAGAGGAGATGGGCATTCAATGAATAGGTGACTTCCAAATTTTCCTGATGAAAAGAACTGAGATCAACAGAAAATATAATTTTCAAATACAAGACTGAAGAGAAATATAAAAATGTAAACAGGAATAGAAAAAGCATGTTATTCAATAAGGTTAAACTGTTTACATCCCTACATGGGAAGATGATACTTGTAACTCTTGACAACTGTCTCTTTGTCACAACATTTAGAAGGGGTATACGTAGAGAGAGAGTGTAGGTATAAGTTGACTTTGATGTGATGATAAAAAAAAATCAAGGAGTGAAAAATAAAAAGATTGTAATGAGAGAAGAGGAAAGGAGGAGGCAGAAAAAGGTAAATTACATTACATGAAATGATTCAAAGACCTATTACAGTAGAGGGAAAGACAGGAGGGAAGCAAAAATTGTTTGACCCTTACTCTCAATGGATTTGGCTCAAAGAGGAAATATCATACACACTCATTTGGGTATATAAATCTATGTTAACCTAGAGGAAACAGAAGGGTAAAGGTGGATTGAAAAGGAGGGAGTTGATAGAAGGGAGGGAAGAAGTAGTAGGGGTCAGAGTAAAGAAAAGGGAGGGGGCTGATAGAATGGAAGGCAGATTGAGGGAGGCAATGGTCAGAAGGAAAACACAGGTGAGGAGCTAAAGGCAGAAAGAAGAAGGGAAAAAAAAAACATAAACAGGGTAAAGTAGGATGGAGAGAAAGATACAATTAGTAATCATTACTGTAAATGTGAATGGAATGAACTTTCCCATAAAATGGAAGCAGATAGCAAAGTGGATTAAAAAACTTAATCCTACAATTTGTTGGTTACACGAAACACATTTGAAGCAGAGAGACACACACAGAGTAAAGGTAAAAGGCTGGAACCAAATATATTATGTTTCAGCTGAAGTTTAAAAAAAAAGCAGAATTAGCAATCCTGATCTCAAACAAAACAAAAGTAAAAAATAGATCTAATTAAAAGGGAAAAGGAAGGAAATTACACTATGCTAGAAGGTAATAAAGACAATGAAGTAATATAAATAGTAAATATTTATGCAACAAGTGGTATAGCATCTAAATTTTTAGAGGAGAATTTAAGCTAGTTACTGAAAGAAATAGGAAGCAAAACTATACTAGTGGGGGACCTCAACCTCCCACTATCAGAACTAGATAAATTTAACCACAAAATAAACAAGAAAGAAGTTAAAGAGGTGAATAGAACTTTAGAAAAATTAGATGTGGTAGATCTCTGGAGAAAATTGATTGGGGATAAAAAGGAATATAACTTTTTCTCAGTGGTACATGGCACCTACACAATATTTGACCATATATCAGGGCACAAAAATCTCACAATCTAATGCAGAAAGGCAGAAATATTAAATGCACCCTTTTCACACCGTGGTGCAATAAAAATTACATGTAATAAAGAGCCTTGGAAAGATAGACTAAAAATTAATTGAAAACTAAATAATTTAATCCTAAAGACTGAGTCAAACAACAAATAAGAGAAACAATCAATAACTTCATCCAATAAAATAACAATAATGAGACAACATACCAAAACTTACAGGATGCAACCAAAGCATTTCTTAGGGGAAACTTTATATGTCTCAATTTGTACATGAACACACAGATAGTATTATGACTACTATCTACTGAGAAGCAGCATGACACAGTGCTAGGAGTGAAATTACAGGGTCTGTTTTTAAATCCCATGTCTATTATGTAGTACCTGTGTGGCTGAGGAAATCGCTTATCCTTCTGGCACTTCAGTTTCTTTCTTTCTAAAAGGAAGGGGTTGAATTTCATTAACCCTATGTTCCATTCTAATTCTAAACCCATAACATCTGAAGAGATTGATGTTGAATGTCCATGTTGAAAAAGTATTCATGCTTTTATGTGGCAGTAATTCTTAGATATTTTCTTTCTTTTGTGTATGTATCATAAATTCCATTGGCACTTTGTCTGCACCCTTTGATTGACAGCTACTTTCCTCAGAGTGATTTTTACACATATAAAAATAAAATGCTTAGGATTACAAATTAATTAAAAATATGTCTATATATACATATATACACATATGCATATATGTATGTACACATGTATATGTGTATATATATGTAGAGACACATATAAATATGTATCTATATGTGTGTAAGCATGTGTGTGTGTGTGTGTGTGTGTGTGTGTGTATGGAAAGAGAGAGAGACAGAAACAGAAAAAGAAAGGGAGAGACAGAGACAGAGACAGAGAGAATCAATTAATCATGTCACTCTTTGTGACCTCATTTTGGGTTTTCTTGGCAAAGGTATTTGAGTGGTTTACCATTTCCTTCTCCAGCTCATTTTACAGTCGAGGTAACCGAGGCAAACAGGGATAAGTCACTTGCCCATGTTTACATAGCTAGTAAGTTTCTGAAGCTACATTTGAACTCAGATCCTCCTGACTCTAGGGCTGGCACTCTGGCCACTGCAGCACCTAGCTCCCCAAAAAATTCTTGGAAAAGAGACTGGAGTGTTTTGCCATTTCCTTTTCCAACAGATTAATGCAAACAGAGGTTAAGTGATTTGTCCAAGGTCACACAGCAAATAAGTTTCTGAGGCTTGATTTGAACTCAGGTCTACCTGAGTCCAGGCCCAGATCTCTATCCACTGAGAAAGCTAATTGTGTCATGGAAATATAATTATCAAAAAAAAAAAAAAACAACTCATCAGCCAGTAAACAAGTATTTATTAAGAATTTACTATGTTCCAGGCATAGTGTTAAACTTTTGGTATAAGCCAAATGCAAATAGAGAATCCCTGACTTCAAGGAGTTTATATTCTAATGGGGGAAGACAACATAAAAGGAAGCTCAAAAGTCAGGGAGTGGAAAATATAGGAGGACCCTAACTGCAGCTTGGTATAGAATGAGATGTGGCTCTCATAGGTTCCCTAATCAAGTGAAGTTTCTAGGAGGAGACATGCAATCAGAGAGAAAGGCTGAAAGGATAAAGGGTATTTCCAATACGTGAGTTCTAGGACTGGAGTGAGACTTCACAATGAAGATCTATAACATGGTAGAGGCTATTTAGAGTACAGCCTGGAGAGGAATGATCATATTTACCAGCAGGAGAGCAAGAAATCCAGGTAAGATGTAGCAGAAAAGTATTGCACTGTGAAACCTTGTTCCCTCAATGACATTAAGTCTATTTTTACCATCATTCTAAGAATTGATCAAATTCCCTTCCCCACATCTCTGTGCTATAAGACCTCATTAGGATTTCATCTTGATGTTAGTAATTAATGAAGTATGGAAACATTACTAGAAACTAGACTTTCCACACATTTTATAAGAAATATTCAGATAATGTTGAGAAGTGTATTAGTATTGGAGTGAACATAAATATTGAGACAAGGAAAAGAACATAGCATGACAATAAGTCAGTATACACGCATAAAAACAGAGTGACTACAGACAGGAGAAGAAGTGGGTTGTGGCTTGGGTGGATCCCTGTGCTTTGAAATCCCCTAGAGTAGAATACTTGAAATAAACTTAAATGAAAAACATTGGAAGTGTCATGAAGCATTGGTATGGATAGATTTGGAGGTTGGAAATCCACACTCCCCACCCCTGTGTAGTTGGCTACAGGGGATTAGACACCAGAATTCATTGGTATTTGCTTTAAGACAGTATCAATAATTTAGGGTCCAGAATCACAATGTCTAGAAGATACAAGTACTGGTTTGACCTCATTCTTGGACTCATGAATCTCTACAGCAGAAAAGAGCATTTCGTATGTGTATGCACAATTAAATGCCAAACTTTTGCCAGCTTCATTTTCTCTTTTCTTTTTTTTCTTGTTTGGACAAATTTGTGAGACTGATAAATCAAAGGAATGGAAGGAAAGGGAGATAGATATCAGCAAGTTGTTTGACAATCTTTAATAATATTTTTAGACAAGTAGTAGAATCATGGGCTGTTTCTTTTCAGACATCTGGATTTGAAATTTATTCAGTTATTGGACATAAAGTGTATTGGTCTTGGTCCCGCATTCCTCCAATTTTTCACTTTATTCACACTATACACAATATATACTTCCTGAATTCTTTTGTTTCCATTATCTGAAATTCTTCCTTTCTTCAAGATTCAATCAGGTGTCATCTATTACTTACCCCTACATAAAAGATATTATGCCATCAAGCATCCTTTGCATCAAACATAGCTCCTTACATGTAATAATGCTTAATATTTTTATTTCAAATTCAATTTTTATTTCAAATTTTAAATATTTTCAGCTTATTGAAAATAATATATAACTCTGTCCAAATACCACTATCTAATCTGTTCTGTCTAAATCAAATGCCTCTCCATTATCATATTACATCTATGAGTCCCATCATGTCTATGAGGATGAATTTACCTCTTTTTGTAAGATCTCTATTTCACTTTGATCATTAGTCACACACTAAACATTTGTGTAGACATATGAGACCATGAAAGTTATTATTTCCATTCAACCTGGGAATATTCTCCTTTGAATTATGTAGTCCCTTTGATGCTATTTCAGCTTATGTTTTCCTTGTATATCTGACCTAGTGAAAGGTTTGGGCTGTTTTCAGGTTAATACTTGATCTGAAAACAGCCCGCAATAAATATGCAGGTGATTTTTTCTTTCCATATTCACAGTGCAATGTTATTTATTTAACTGTGGGAAGTTTCACATGGAAATGTGGAGCCTTAATGATAACACATTATTAAGAATACTCATCCAAGCCTTTCCCATCATTAATATGAGGTGAAGCACAAGAAGGACACATATGTTTGTGACTCTAACATAGTGAAATTCAAATGGGAATCTACCAATGATTCACATTTATGAATTGCATAATATTGGTCATATCAAAGCTCAGAAAATTCCAAAGCCTCCTGAATGAAATCCATAACTATAGAAAAGAGTTTGGCCCAGAAGCCAAGGTGACAGAGAGAAGTTAAAAAGTTACCTAAGATCTACCTATTTTCCCTCAGAAACAAAACTGAAGCAAGCCTCTAAAAGAATTCTGTAGTGACAGATTTCACAAAAAAAAGTGAAATGATTTTCTAGCCAAAGGTGACTTTAAAGAATTTCAGGAAATGTTTCTCTCACTTTCATGAAAGGGGAGCACAGCTAAGTGCAAGCAGTGTCCAGGCAGGCCAGTGGGAAGCTCTTAGCCACAGTACAGATCAGCAATGAAGGCCCAGAAGTCTGGGCTCAGTAGACCAGTGCGCCAGCAGTACAACTGTGAGGCCTCCAGTCCTGGTGTGGCAAGAGATAGAAGAAAAATGAGTAAAAATTAAGAGTTATGCAAGCAAATTATAGGGGGAAAAAACAGTCAACAGGTTGGAAAATGAAGCACAAAAATGAACAGAAGAAAACAAACAAAAAATAGAAAAGGACAAGTGGAAAAAAAATTGAAGAAAACAGTTCCTTTAAAAATACAATTGGCCAAATGGAAAAGGAGGTTAAAAAAAAAAGCTAACTGAAAACAAAATGATTTCTTAAAAATTAGAATTAGGCAATTGAAAGCTAATTACTCTATGAGTCATCAAGAATCAGGTAAAAACAATCAAAAGAATGAAAAAAAAACACTAAAAAATGAAAAATACCTCAGTGGAAAAATGACTGAATTGGAAAATAGATCTAAGAAAGGTAATTTAAGGATTTTTGGACTACGTGCAAGCAATGACAAAAAAAAAAAAACCTGCCAAAAAGCCTGCACAACATATTTCAAGGACTCCTGCTTCCAGGAATCAAGATGGTGGAGTAAGACATGAGTCTCTCTTATCCTCCCTTATTAACCCCTGAAAGCCCAGAAAATATCACCCCAGGAAAAACCCTGGAACATCTGAACCAGAAGAAAATGGGGTGCAGCAGTTGAGGTAGCTTGAGGAATTAACTGGAAAGGCCCCTCTTACCTTGGGGAAAGGGGAGCAGTACAGAATGGGAGGCATCACAGCAAGCTAGTAGAAAGCCCCACCTCAGCATATCAGGAGGAGATCCTGAAGCCCAGGTGGTGGAGCAGGCAAACACCAACACCTGGACCCCTGAGTGCCTCATTGAGGGTGGGGTAAACCAGTTCATAAAACCACCAGGTTCCCTGACATTCTACAGCAACTGGCTCTCCCATTGCCTCAGCAAAACTAAGGAAAGTGGTATTCCAAGGGGCCCCAAGTGGATAAACACCCTACAACATCAATCTCAAAGGAGCTGAAGAAAGAAAAAAGAAGGAAATGCCTGGGTGAGCAGGAAATCTCCAGGAGCCACATTAGCCAATCCTACCCCTAGAGTTCCAGTGTTGCTGATTCCAGCCCAACACCAGGTAAGCTGCCAGAATCCTACAGCTTCCAACTGTGACCATCTGAGACCCTAGCACACAAAGCCATCGGCCAAGTCCTAAGCTCCCAACACAAAAAGCTTGTATCAGTGCCCTTTGCTCCCTAGCAGGAGAGCCCAATATCTTTAAAGGCCAGTAAATAAGCAAACATCATGAGCAAAGAAATATTCGAGAAATTCTTATTATGGAAAGAGTGAATATCAAGGCAGAAATTCTGAAGAGGACAACATTGTCAACAAACCCACATCTGGAACCTCAAAAGGGGATATGAGTTGGTCTGAAGCCCAAAAAGCCTTCTTAGAAGAGCTCAAGAAGAATTTTAAAAGTCAAATGAGAGAGGTAGAAGAAAAAATGTGAAAAGAAATGAGAGGTATGCAAGAGAGAGTTAATAGCTTGGAAAAGGAAGGACCAAAATTAACTGTAGAAAAGAAGTCCTCAAAAAATACAGTTGGCCAACCAGAAAAAAAGTACACTGAAGAAAACAAGTTTTTTAAAAATACAATTGGCCAAATGGGGACGGAGGTACAAAAGCTAAACAATTTGTTAAAAATCAGAATTGAGCAAATGGAAACTAATGACTATGAGAGAATAAGAATCAGTCAAACAAAAACTAAAGAATTAAAAAAGATGAAAATGTAAAATACCTCATTGGTAAAACAACTGACTTGGAAAACAGATCCAGGAGAGACGATTTAAAAATTATAGGTCTACCTGAAAATTATGATGAAAAAAAGAGCCTGGACAGTATCTTTCAGGAAATCATAAAGGGAAACTGTCCTGAGGTCCTAGAATCAGAGAGTAAAATAGCCATAGAAAGAATCCACTTATCACCTTCTGAAAGAGATCCCAAATTGAAAACACCAAGGAATATAGTAGCCAAATTCCAAAATTACCAGGTCAAAGAGAAAATACTGCAAGCAGCCGGAAAGAAGCAATTTAAACATCATGGAACCACAATCAGGATTACACAGGACCTTGCAGCTTCTACATTAAAAGATCATAGGGCATGGAATATGATATTCTGTAAGGCAAAGGAGCTTGGATAACAACCAAGGATCAACTACCCAGTGAAAATGAGCATGATCTTTCAGGGGAGGAGATGGATATTCAACAAAATATGGGACTTCCATACCTTCCTGATGAAAAGACTAGAGCTCAACAGAAAATTTGATCTTCTAATATAAGACTCAAGAGAGACATAAAAAGGTAAATGGGACAGAAAGAAACATGTTATTAATAAGGGCAAACTGTTTACATCCCTACAAGGGAAGATGACACTTGTAACTCTTGAGAACTGTATTGTTATTACACCATGTTAAAGGGGTATACATAAAGGGGGTGGGTATAAATTGACTTTGATGTAATGATGAAAAAAATCTAATCAAGTGGGTTAAATGGGTCCAAGTAAGTGAATTAATCTGATTTAACTAAGAAAATGTACTGAGAGAAAAGGAAAAGAAGAGGCAGACAAGGGTAAATTACATCACAGGAAAAGGCACAAAATCCTATTACAGCAGAGGGAAAGAAGGGAGGTAGATGAGCATTGTTTGACCCTTACTCTCATCAGAGTTGGCTCAAGAAGGGAATAACATAATCTATTAGGTATAGAAATCTAACATGCCCTATAGGCAGTAGTAGGGAAAAGGGGAAAGAAAAGGGAGGGGGCTAATAGAAAGGAGGTGGGACTGAGGGAGGTGGTGGTCAAAAGCAAAACACTAGTGAGGAGGGAAAAGGAGAAAGGAGGGGAAAAAAAGCATAAACAGGGGTTAAAAGGATGGAGAGAAAGACACAGATAGTAATCATAATTGTGAATGTGATATATGAATGTAATAGAATACTATTGTGCTATCAGAAATGATGAACAGGCAGATTTCAGATAAACCTGGAAAGACTTGTATGGTTTGATGCTGAGTGAAGTGAGCAGAACCAGGAGAATGTTGTACACAGTAACAGCCAATTTGAGTGATGACTGACTTTGATAGACTTAACCCTTCTCAGCAATATAAGGATCTAAAACATCTCCAAAAGGCTCATGATGGAAAATGGTATCCACATCTAAAGAAAGAACTATGGAGTTTGAATGCAGATTGAAGTATACTATTTTCTTTTTTTTTTCTTCTGTTGTGTTTTGTTTCCTCTTTCTGATGATTCCTCCTATTAGTTCTAATTCTTACTTACAACATCACTAACGTGAAAATATTTTTAATAGGAATGTATATGTATAGCCTGTAATATATTGTGCACCATCTTGGGGAGGGAGGTAGAAAGAGGGGGCAGAAAAATTTAAAACTCAAAAGCTCATGGAAATGATTGTTGATAAATTAAAACAAATTAATAAAAAAATTAAAAAGAATATTTCAAGAAATTATCAAAGAAAACAACCCTGAGGTCCTAGATCTAGAGGATAGCCTCCTGAAAGAAATTCCAAAATGAAGACCATAAGAAATATTGCGGCCAAGTTTCAGAATTATCAGGCTCAGAAGAAAATACTGCAAGCAGCCAGGAAGAAACAATTTATATACCATGGAGTCACAGTCAGAATAACACAAGACTTATCAGTTTTGATATTAAAGGATTACAGGGCTTGGGATATGATATTCTGAAAGGCAGAGGAGCTTGTACTACAACCAAGAATCAACTGCCTAACAAAACTGAGCTTAATATTTCAGGAGAAAAGATAGAAGTTCAAAGAAATAGAGGACACTCTAACTTTCCTGATGAAAAGCTTACTCATCTCATGGGATGTTTCCTTCATTCCCCATTAACATAGTAGTACCATATATGCCTGTTCATGCCTAATACACTAAGGAAGTAATATTGACAAAGAAAGTACATTAGATCATTCCCTTTGGGTCTTGGATGGACCAGTTCCAATTGCTTTTTTAGGATGGCAGGAAGTATCTATATTTTATAAATAAAAAATACCAGGAAGGAGTTTGGTAATGACAAAGCCAGGCATCAAAATGGCTAAAGCTGTCTAGATTTAACTATATTTAATGTTGGAATTTAAAATAACTGTCATTAAATTATAAACATTTTAACAGAGAAGCATCTTAGAATAATAAAGAATAATTTAAGGAGAAAATATCACATTTAATTAATACTGGCTTATTCCAAAATTAATTTGTCAAAACCTACTTATATTGTAATTCCCAGTAAAATTGTCTGAGATGAATAGTCTTTAATGCAGAATAATCTCTTCTTATATAAGTCTTCATTTTTTAAGTAAAAATGTTAAATTGGGTTCTCCTGGGAGGCAGAGCCAAGGTAGTGGAGTAAAGACAGGGATTCACCTGAGTTCTCCCCAACACCCATACAAATACCTTCTAAAATGGCTAAGTAAATTCTACTGCAAGAGAACCCTCAAAAATATGCAATTAAACAAATTTCTGGCACAAGACAAGTTATAGTGTCACCAGGAAAGGTCTGTTGCAAAAACATGAGAGAGGAGCACAGTCCAGCTCAGGTTGTGTCATCATAGATTAGGCCCCAACAAATGTGAAGCAATCCAAGGGTGACTGAATCACTGGCAGAAGTGGCCTTTTCCAGATCTCCCAGCCTACAAATGCCAAAAATAAGTCAGAAGGTCAGCAGGAAAAGTCCAGCACACCTGGGGAAGAATGAAGTGTAGTGCAGAACAGTAAGCAGCAACAGAACCCTGGCTATAGCTAACCAGGAGCAGGCCTTGAGAGTAACTGAATCAGCAGCAGCAGTGGCAGCAGTAATGGCTACCTCCAGAGACCTTAGTCCAAAGACTCACTTTCTTTGGGGGTTGAACAAATGATCAAGGAGATTACAGTGGTCTTTTTGTTAGTACTGAGGCAGGACTATGTTGCTTTGCCCATACTTGGATATGAGTATCAGTCCTGGGTGGAAATCCTAGGGCAAGAAGGAGCACTAGCATAGCAGAGTTTGTGGCTACAGTGGAGGGGGACTTTCCTCACAGTCCCAGGGCAGAAAAGAGTGTTTTTGGTCACTCACAGAGCAGAGCAGAGCAGAGGCCAGGAGAGTAGTAAATACCTCTCCTTAGATCATACCACCTTCAAAGAACTGAAAACTTACAGGTCTTTAGAAGTATCTCTGAAAATAGTGGCACAAAACCCCTAAAGCTTGGAAAAGTGTGCCTTCCAACCAGGAAGCAGTAACCTACTTTAACACAGAGTTAATCAAGTAATAGCCTGAGAAAATGAGCAAACAATGGAAAAAAAACTAACTATAGAAAGTGATTACGGTGACAAGGAAGGAAAAAAAACACATTCAGAAGATAACAAATCAAACACCTAAATCCAAAGCCTCCAAGAGAAATATGAATTGGTGTTAGGCCATGGAAAAGTTTAAAAAGAATTTTGAAGATCAAGTAAAAGAGGTAGAAAAAAAATTGGGAAGAGAAATTAGAGTGATGCAAGAAAATCATGAAAAATAGAAAAGGAAGTACAAAAGCTGACTGAAGAAAACAATTCCTAAAAATTAGAATTGAATGAATGGAAACTAAAGACTTTATGAGAAATCAAGAAACAATAAAACCCAACTGAGAAAATTAAAAAAAAAACATAGAAGAGAACGTGAAATATCTCACTGGAAAAACAAGTGACCTGCAAAATCGATCGAGGACAGACAATTTTAAAAAAATATTGAACTACTTGAAAGCCATGATCAAAATAAGAGCCTAGACATTTTTCAAGAAATTGTCAAGTAAAACTGCCCTGATATTCTAGAACCAGAGAGTAAAATAAAAATTAAAAGAATCCACTGATCACCTCCTGAAAGACATCCCCAAAGGAAAACTCCTAGGAATATTATAGTCAAATTCCAGAGTTCTCAGGTCAAGGAGAAAATATTGCAAGCATCCAGAAAGAAACAATTCAATTATTGTGGAGCCATAGAATAATACAAGATTTAACAGCTGTTTCTTTAAAGCATCAGAGGGCCTGGAATATGATATTCCACAGGGCAGAGTTAGGATTAAAACCAAGAATCAACCACCCAGCAAAACTGAGTATAACCCTTAGGGGGAAAATAGATATTCAATGCCAATGAGATAGAGATCCTTTAAGCATTCTTGTTGAAAAGACCAGAGCTGAATAGAAAATTTGACTTTCAAATACAATACTCAAGAGAAGCATAAAGATAAACGTGAAAAGGAAAACATAGGGACTCAATAAGATTAAACTGTTTACATATTTACATGGGAAGATGATATTTGTAACTCCTAAGATCTTTTTTTTTCACTATTAAGGTAGTTAGAGGGAGTATATACAGAGTGGACAGGTGTGAGTTCAATAAGAAGGGATGATCATCTAAAAAATAAAATTAAGGTTTGAGAGAGGAATGTAAATGTGAGAAAGAGAAAGGGAGAGGTAGAATGGGGTAAATTATTTCACCCAAAAGAGGGAAGCAAAAGTTTTTACAGTGGAGGGAAAGAATGGGACCGTGAGAGGGAATGAGTGAACCCTACTCACTTCAGAATTGTCTCAAAGAGGGAACTGAGTGTGTATTATGTACAGAATTGGGTACACTCAATTGTGCACAGAAATCTGTCTTATCCTGCAGGAAAGTAAAAAGAGAAGGGGAGAGATAGATGGAGGGGCAGATTGGGGGAGGGACTGGGTGAAAGGAGAGAGAGAATAGAATAAATGGCTGTGGGGGGAATAGGATGGAGGTAAATATAGTAAGCAATAGTAACTGAAAAAAAAACTTTGAAGCAAATTTCTCTGATAATAACTCCATTTCTTAAACATATAAAGAATTGAGTCAAATTTATAAAAAAAAAAGAGCCATTCCTCAACTGATAAAGGAACAAAAGATGTGATCAGTCTTCAGATGAATTAATCAGAGCTACCTAGAGCCATATAAAAATATTCTAACTCATTGTTGATTGGAGAAATGCAAATTAAAATAATTCTGAGGTACTACCTCATACTTGTTAGATTGTCTAAAAAGACAAAAAAAGGTAAATGGCAAATGTTGAAGGGTTTGTGGGAAAAATAAGACATTTATGTACTGCTGGTGGAGTTGTGAACTGATTCAACCATTCTATAAAGCAGTTTGGAGCTATGCCCAAAGTGCTATAAAATTAGGCATACACTTTGACTTAGCAATACCACTACTAGGTCTGTATCCTAAAAGAGATTAAAAAAGGAAAAAGGTCCTGTATGTATAATTATATTTATAGTAGCTCTTTTCTTAGAGTAAGAAAAAAATGTAGAAATTGGGGGGGGTGCTCATTAATTGGGGAATGACTGAACAAGTGGTGGTATGTGATTATGATGGAATACTATACTACTATATTAGATGATGAGCAGGATGCTCACAATAAAAACCTGGAAAGACTTGAATGGGCTGATGCAAAGGGAAATGCACTTTTTCCAGAGTAACAGCAATATTGTAAGATCATCAATTGTCAATGACTTAGCTATTCTTAGCAATGCAATGATCCAAGACAATTCTGAAGGATTATGATAAAAAAAAATGCTATCCATCCACAGAGAAAGAACTTATGATGTTTGAATATGGATTGAAACATACTTTTTTATTTTTATTATTTTTCTTGAGTTTTATTTTTGTCCATGTTTTCTTTTACAACATGACTATTGTAGATATGTTTTGCATGATTACACATGTATAACCCATATCAAATTATTTGCCTTCCAATAAGGGGTGTGGGGAGGGAGGAACAAAGAGAATTTGGAAATAAAAGTTTTACAAACAAATGTTAAAAATTGTTTTTATGTGTAACTGGGGACAATAAAATATTAAATGAAGACAAAAATGTTAAATTTGTCACAACAGGACTGTTAGTATTGAAAAAAAAGATTGCAAGATAATTAGTGCAAATTGAGAGAATGTGTACTACATATATAACAAATATAATTTGGATTAGATAATATGCCCTAATTTTAAACAAAACAAACCAAAAAACTTCCATAGTCTGTGAAGCATCTATTTTAAATTTTATGCTCTTTTTAGTTGCTTTTATGATAACAGATTTTCTATAGGCAATGCAATTGGACCCAGGAAGATAGTATTTTAAATGGATGCTTCATAAATTGTGAAGCTCAGGACCCACAGGCACAATTCAGGGTAATGATATTTCTGTAACAGGATAGACCTAGAGATCCTTTTTGTGTATGCAATGGCCTATGGACTTTATCAAGCAGAAAATAAGATAAAATAAACTCAGTTGTCATTAGTTTGACTTTCTCACTCTGTCTACTGATAAAACAGGTTGACAAATTGACTGTGAATCAGGAAAATAATGACTTATTAGACAAGTGTTAGAGGCAGAAGGAAAGAGCATGAGAGAAAAAGAGTCAAAGACAGTGACAGAGAGATAGGGGAAAAAAAAGATGAGGGGGAGGAGGGAATAAGCTTGTACCAGTCACAGAGTAAGCACTTTCCCAAATATTATGTCATTTTATACACATAATAACACCAGGAGGTAGGTGCTGCTATTGCCCTCATTTTACAATTAAGGAAAATTAAAGCAGACAAGGACTAAATGATTTGTTGAGGGTCACACAGGTATTAAGTGACTGAGGCCAAATTTGAATTCATATCTTCCTAACTGCAGGTCCAATATTCTATCTACTCTGCAACTATTGTCCAGAGAAACAGAAAGACAGATATAGACAGACAGTGACAGAGATACAGCTATCTATCTGTCTGTCTGTTTGTCTATCTATCTATTTATCTAATTATCTGTATATCTATCTACCTATCTACTCCACATTATTAGTGATATGGCTATCTAAAATGAATTATTATATGTGCATTCACATGAAATAGGAAGAAAACAAAACCTGTGGAGTACTTTCTTGTGTTAAGATTTTCTATTGCATTATCATTTACTATTTTCTCAGAAAGACTCAGAAAAGAAAGCAAGCCACAAAAAAAGAATATGGAAGATGTTGCTTTTGTTAGCATCACAGTGAGAAAATACACTGTTTTTATTCTTATTTAAAGATAAATTGTGCTGAGGCACTGGGCAGAGTAAAAAGATGTCAAAGGTGTGAATTAGTGAGGATATGTTTTCCAAAGGTTTAGACTGCAATACTAATTCTATAAAGAATGAAGAAGAGAACATCATTTAAATATTTCTTCTGATATTCTTGAATAGTATTTAATTTATAAAACAGCTTAATTTGCTTACCATTTTGCAGATGTTTTTGTTTTCTTCTCAAGTTATACAGTAATTAAGAAGCCTCCAAAAATACACTCTCTAGAAGAGCAAGATCCTAATTTACATTCTTTTTCTTAAAAAAAAAAAGTCTTGGAATTTTTTTTGGCAATTTATTCACTAGCAAAGAAAAAAATATGTAAATTGTAACTAGATCATCTATAATGACATATTGATATCTATATTTTTCATACCTACATCATATTCATCCCAACATTTATATTCATTTATATCTACACGTATACCAATGTCTATGTCTATGTCTGTGTCTATGTCTACATTTATATCTGTCCACGTCTAGGTTGATGGAATTGTAAATAGAGCACTGGATTACAATTAGGAAGATAAGAGTTCCAATCCAACCTCAGACACTGACCTTGGGCAAGTCACTTAACCCTTGCCTTGATTTCCCAATCTACAAAATGAGGCTAATAATGATACCTACTTCCAAAGGTTGTTTGAAAGATCAAGTAAGATCAAAGGAGATAATATTTGTAAAATACTTAGCACAGTGTCTGGTATATCCTAGTTGATTAATAAATGCTTGTCCCCTTCTTCCTATTATCTAGATTGATATTTATTTCTCCATTTGTTACTTATAGATAATACCATTAGTGTGATAATTAGACATTATCTATCTTCAACAAATCATGATCTGGATGCAGTGTTCTTTGTGGTCTTGTGATGGTGAATATATGTGCAATTTAAGTATATTTAGAGGAATTCATTAAAATAATGAAATTAGGAGACAGAGAAGATGTTTCTAGACTTATGATTTTTTACTTTCATAACTTTAAACCACTAAGAAAATTATTAATTTGAATACAGGAGCTTAGAATTATGAATACTATAGCTTATATAGGATGTCTTCAAATTTTGCATATATTTGGATCCCCAGAGCTTAACATAATGCCTGACACTAAGTCTTGGATATAATGGGGTAACTTGATATGATAGCATAATTTACTTTGACAAAAGATATAGTCAGAGAGATGCTTGTTTTGATAAGATCATTGGTTGGTCATGAGAACAGAGTTAATATATGCAACCTATACATTCCATTAATAAAGAAGTATGCTTGGTGAAACCTTGTTTTGTTGGAAACATATTTTGGCAAGAGATATACAGAAAAGGAAATAAATGATAGTTCCAAGTGAATAAAGAGGATGGATGAGTTGTTATCCCCATTGCTAAAGGAACTATCCACATACTTTAAGGTTTTGAAACGTGTTGCTGTATTTATTCTTGCACAGATGAACTTTATATTCCACAAACACAGTTCAAAAATAACACTCTCAAAATGTAATTAGTAAAAAAAATGTAGTAAACTCATAATCACAGCACTTTACAGTGACAAAATATTGTATCTTGTTTTATTGTTAAAATAAACCTTTGATTCTGGAACACTGTAGTGTCAGATTATTTCAATGCATTGTTTAGTTTGGATGAACTGTGACTTTGAAGTTTAGTCTATCTCCTTTTTATTCTGTAGTATGGTTAGGGAGTAGGATAGTTTAGTTTTGAACCCATTCTTCCCAAAATTCTGTTGACATAGGAGTATTACCCCATTAGTTGGAGTTGGAGGTGATTGTTTTCACCTTATATGAGTAATACAACTTCAAAGTAAATATCCAGTCATAAAAGATAATAGATATTAGTTGGTTAAAGTGAACTGGGATTCACAGATGGATAACACTGGTGTGACATGAAAGTGAGAACATATATAAATAACATTAGAGAAAAAAAAACCTACTAACATCTCATGGAGTACTCGTAGAATCATGAAGGTGGAGTTGTAGTCAGTTATGTTGTAAAAAAAAAAGAGCATCACTATAATAATTTGTTAAGTTATGCCTCTCATAATAAAAAGGGAAAAGGACCCATATGTACAAAAATATTTATAGCACCTCTTCTTGTGGTGGCAAAGAATTGGAAATTGAGGGGATGCCCATCATTTGGGCAATGGTTGAAGAAGTTGTGGTATATAAATGTAATAGAATAATATTGTACTATAAGAAATGATGAGCAGGCAGATTTCAGAAAAACCTGTAAAGACTCACATGTCCTGATGCAGAGTGAAGTGAGCAGAACCAGGACAACATTGTACACAGTAATAGCAACATTGTTTGATGAGTCACTTTGATAGACTTAACTCTTCTCAACAATGCAGTGATGTAAAGGCAATTCCAAAAGACTCATGATGGAAATTATTATCCACATCCAGAAAAAAAAAAAACTATGGAATCTGAATGCAAAATGAAGCATACTATTTTCCCTTGCTTCTTTTGTCCTTCTCATGGTTTTTCCCTTTTGTCCAGATTCTTCTTTCACAATGTGACTAATGTGGAAATATGTTCAATATGATTGTGCATGTACAGCCTATATCAGACTGTTTGCTGTCTTGGGGAGTGGGAAAGGGAGGGAGGGAGAAAAAAATCAAACTCAAAATATTATAAAAGTGAATGTTGAAAGCTATTTTTACATGTAATAGGTAGAAATAAAATACTATTAAGTGGGAGGGGAAGAAGAAAAAGAAAAAAAGAAAACGACAAATTTTGGAGGGGATGTTGGAAAATTGGGAAACTAATTCCACCTGGATAAAGTTATGAACTGATCCAACCATTTTGGAGAGCAATTTGGAAATATGCCCAAAATGGCTTAAAACTGCATGCTTTTTGAGCCAGAAGTACCACTATTAGGGTTGTATCCCAAAAAGATTTTAAAAAGGAGGGGGAATGTCATATATGTATGAAAAATATAGCACTCAATAGCTGACTTCTGGGAGTCAAGATGACAGAGTAATCAGTAAATCACTATAACTCTGCCATATTTACCTCCAGACAACCATAAATTAGCACCCCAAAACAAATCCTGGACCAGCAGAACCAACAAAAAGATGAGGTAAAAAAAATCTTTTAGGTCAAGAAACATGAAAGATTAGCAAGAAAGATACAGCTTACTTGGGAAAAAAGGGAGCACAGTCCAGAACAGGAAACATCCCAGCAAGCCTTAGCTCAGCAAATCAGTGGGAGATCCTGAGCAGTGTGTGTGGTGGAGCAGGCAAACACTAACACCAGGAAATCCCGCCATCCTTAGTATACCCGGGGGATTAGTCAGACTCCAGTTCTAAGAACTACCATGTGTTTTAGTGTATACCTGAGCAAACAAAAAATCCCCCAGTGCCAAGACCTCCAAATGCTTCAGCACAGCTCCAAGCAAGCAGGTATCCTCCAGAGGCCAGAACACCACTTGCTTCAATGCAGCCCCAGGGAAATGCAGAAACAACTCACCAGACCTCAGCACATACAAGATAACTTCACAAGGACCCCATATCATCACCAAATAAACTGTCAGACCATATGGTGTTTAGCAGCTCCAGCCACCCACTTGACCCCTTTAGCTCAGCACTAGACACAAGGGTCCCCCATGGGCCTCAGGGCAACATTTGCACAGCACCAGCTAAACAGCCAGGGACTCTAACCACTGGCACAAGAAGCTTGTGTCCCTTGCCCCTTGGGTGAAGAGCTAATTTTTTTAAAGGAAAAAGGCTACAAAAATATTTGAAAAAAATGAATCTGATCATAGGAAGTTATTGTGTTGACAGGGAAGACCAACACACAAACTCAGAAGAAGACAAAAATATGAAAAAATCCATGGTAAAATTCCAAAGAAAAGTAGGAAATGGTCTCAAGCCCAGAAAGAACTCATGGAAGAGCTCAAAAAGTAGCAAACAAATCTTATAATAGGAAGGAAAAATGGGAAAATAAATGACAGCAATGAAAAATAATTATGAAAAAGAGTCATCAGCTTAGAAAACTGTTTTAAAAGTAGAATAGGCCAAGTGGAAAAGGAGACCCAAAAATCCACTGAAAACAAACAACTTCTTACAGAGTACAATTGATCAAATAGAAAACAAAGTACAAAAGCTAATTGAGGAAAACAACACCTTAAAAGTGAGAATTGTTCAAGTGGGAGCTAATGACTCTATGAGACACCAAGAATCAATCAAACAATTTCAAAAGAAAAAAATGGAATAAAATGTAAAATACCTCATGGAAAAAACTGACCTGGAAAATAGATCCTGGAAAGCCAGTAGCAGAATCATTGGACTATCTGAAAGTCATAATCAAAAGGAGCACCTGGGAAGCAAGAAATTATTAAGGAAAACTGCTCTCATATTCTGTAAATAGATGGCAAAACAGGCAAGAAAGAATCCACTGATCACCTCAAGAAAGAGATTCTGCCCCCCAAAAAATCCAAGGAATGTTATAGTCAAATTTCAGAACTATCTGGTCAAGGAAAAAAAATACTACAAATGGCCAGGAAAAAAAATCAAATACCAGGAGTTACAATCAGGTTTGCAAGGCACTTGGCAGCTACAATGTTATAGGAACCATGGTTATGGAAAATGATATTATGGTTGGCAAAGGAGCTAGTAATACAATCAAGAATCACCTACCAGACAAATTTACACGTAACACTTAAAGAAAAAATGGTTATTTGATGAAATAAAGGATTTGAAGCTTCCATAGGGAGAATACCAGAAGTAAACCAAAAATTTGGCTTCCAATAGCAAAACCCAAGAGAAGCATAAACAGGCAAAAAGGGAAAAGAAAACAAGGGATTCAATAGAGTTAAGCTATTTAATGCTTACATGGGATGATGATATTCATAATTCTTAAAATTTTATCACCAATGGTATAGCTAGAAGGAATATACATGGCGAGGGTATGGGTATAAGGTGAATTTGAGGAAATGACAAAAAAATTAAGGGATGAAAATAGGAAATACACTGGGTGCAGAAGAAAGGGAGTAGAAGATAATAGGGTAAATTATCTCACATGAAGAGACAAGAAATACCTATTACATTGGAGAGAAAAATGGAAGGGTGGGTGATAAGCATCACTTCAACCTTACTCTCATGAGCATTGGCTCAAAGAGACAATGGTATACATAATAAATTGAGTATAGAAATCTATCTTCCATGACAGGGAAGTAGCAGGGGAGGAGATGAAGTAAAGGAAAGGTGGGGACTAAAAGAAGGGAGGGAAGATCACAGCAGGTGGCAGGCACAAGCAAAATACTGATGATGAGGAGGAAAATACACAGATAGTAATCATAACTGTAATGTGAATGAGATGAACACTCCTATAAAATGGAAGCAGATAGCAGAGTGATCAGAAACCAGAATCCTACATGTTGTTTTCAAGAAACACACCTGAGGTAGAGAGACACATAGAATAAAGTTAAGGGACTGAAACAGAATCTATTATGCTTCAACTGAAGTAAAAAAAAAGAGAAGAAGAAGAAGAAGCAGGTATATCAGTTCTTATCTCAGACAAAGCAAAAATAGGCCTAGTTAAAAGAGATAAGGAAGGAAATGACAACTTGCTAAAATATCCTATAGAAAATGAAGCAATATCAATACTAAACACATATACATCAAGTGGTATAGTATCAAAATTATTAAAGGAGCTGTTAAGTGAGTTACAGGAAGAAATAGACAACACAACTATATTAGTGGGGGACCTCAATTGTACCCTCTCAAAACTTGATAAATGCAACCAAAAAATAACCAAGAAAGAAATTAAGGAGATAAATAGAATATGAGATATGAGAGACCTTTGGTATTATTCAGACATAAAGGGTAACACCATAAGTGATTTAGAACAGCAAGGTATTGTCTACCTGTTAGATCTATGGGGAGGGGAAAATTCTTGACCAAACAAGAGATAGCATGACAAAATATAAAATAGATAATTTTGATTATATTAAATTAAAAAGATTGTGTACTAATAAAACCAAGTCAGCCAAGGTTAAAAAGAAAGCAGAAAATTGGGAAACAATCTTTACAGCAAGTGTCTCTGATTAAAGCCTCATTTATAAAATATATAGAAAAATGAGTCCAATGTACAAGAATGTGATCCATTCCCCAAGTGATAAGTGGTCAAAGGATATGAACAGGCAGTTTTCAAATGAAGAAACAAAATCTATCTACATGCACATGAAGAATTGCTCTAAATCACTACTGATTAGAGAAATGTTAATTAAGACAACTCTGAAGTACCATCTCACACCTATCAGATTAGCTAATATGACAGAAAAGGAAAATAATAAATTCTGGAGAAGATATGGGAAAATGGACACTAATGCATTGTTGGTGGAGTTGTGAACTGATTCAACCATTCTAGAGATTAATTTGAACTATGCCCAAACTGTGCATACCATTTGACCCAGCACTACCACTACTTGGTCTGTATCCCAAAGAGATCATAAAAAAAACTGGGAAGGAACCTACACATGCAAAAAAAATTATAATAGCCCTTTTCATGGTGGCAAAATATTGGAAACTGAGGGGATGCCCAACAATTGCGGAATGGTTGAACAAGCTGTGTTTTATGAATGTAATGGAATACTATTGTGCAATAAATAATGATGAATAGGAAGGTTTCAGAAAAATGTGGAAAGACTTGTATGAACTGATGCAAAGTGAAGTGAGCAGAACCAAGAAATCATTATAACAGAATCAGCAGCATTGTGTAATGTTCAATAATGAATAACTTAGCTCTTCTCAGAAACACAATTATCTAAGACAAAAACAAAGGACTCACAAAGGAAAATGCTACACATATCAAGCTAAAAAATTGATGAACTGTGACTGAAGATAAAACCATATGCTTTCTCATGTTATTATTTTTCCTTTTGATATGTTTCTTCTCTCTCAACTCTGCTAATATGGAAATATGTTTTACTTGATAGCACATATATAAACTATATCAAATTGCCTAGGATTTTCAGAAGAGATGAGGGGAAGGAGAGAGTAAGAAAAAATTGTAAGTCAAAATCTTGTGGAAATGAATGCAAAAAATTAACTTGACATGTAACTGGAAAAAATGAAATACTATTTTAAAAATTTATGGGTCTTTGAGACAAGGCCAGGAGAAGAATTAGAAAAGATTGGTGATATGAATAGAAGTCAATAAAATATATTTTCAAAATCATTTTGTGATGAATTGGAAGTTAATTACAAATGAGAAAATTAAATCAGAAAAGTGAAGTGACTTAACCAAGAAATATCACACCCCTAAAGTTTAGTAAAAATTGGACTCAAATTCAGGTTGTCTGACTCCACTTCCAGAACTTTTTCTACTACTTGATATTGAATTTAGGAAGGGAGTTGTTTTTTCCACCCAGAATTCTACACATTTTTCTTTAATTTTTAAAAGAATATTTTATATTTTTCAATTTCATGCTAAAATAATTTTTAATATTTTAACTTTGAGCTTCAAATTATATCTCTCTCTCCATTTACCCCTTGCTAAGATGGTAAGCAATTTGATATACCTTATGTAAGTGCAACTATGTAAAACATTTCCTTATAAGTCATTATATACAAGATGACAAAAAATTTAATTGAAAGAAAGTGAAAAATAGTATGTTTCAGTCTGTATTCAGATACTATCATTTCCTTCTCTTGAGGCAGATAGCATGTTTCATCAAAAGTCTTTTGGGATTTTCTTGAAACATTGTATTGCTAAGAATAACTAAGTCATTCTCAGTTCTTCTTGCCCAAGGTTTCTCCCTACAACTAAGTCCATACTGAAACAAGGCAACCCATTACTCAGGGTAATAAAATTCAGTAAGCTACATATAGCTGTTCTCTAGTAAATATTCTCTAAAGTAAGTGTTTAAGTATTTATATGTAAAGTTTTGCCTTGCTAAGATGCCAGCTGCATGAAAATTAAGAGCAAATCACTAGAGTCTGAAATCAACAAAACAAGTAATTAAGCAGAGAACTGTAAAGACTGAATGGCTGATACCTCTAGTTAATGAGAGGGGTTTATATTCTAATTTCAAATTGTTTTTCTGTCCTTGGACATGAATTCTGTATGAATTTGCTATTTAATTCTGTCATCAATGGCCTGGTAAAAGTGTAATGCAACTATTATTGCTGAACAAAAATATGCTTTTAAGAATGATAAATCTATAAAATTATTTGCAGTTAGCAGGCAGCTAGGAGGCCACCTACCATGGCTCAGTGGATAGAAAGCCCAGCCTGGAGTCAGGAAAACCTAAGTTCAAATCCAGCCTTAGATAATTACTAGCTGAATGATCCTGTGCAAGTCAAATTACTTCTGTTTGCCTCAATCCACTGGAGAAGGAAATGGCAAACCATTCCACTATCTTTTCCATGAAACAAAGAATCAGTGAGTACTAATTCAACTGAACCACAATAAAAAGTTATTGATGTTATTCCTCAGATTTTTTTAATGTGAATTGTAGTCACCCTTTCCTCAAAAAAAAATCACATTAATGCTGGTAGAATAATAAAAATTAAAAAGTAATATTGTTGGATTATTGAAATTATATACATATGCATGCATATATATGCAAAACTTTCTTTCCTTTTTATTAATTTATTTTGATTTATCAACAATCACTTCCATAAGCTTTTGAGTTTAAAATTTTTCTCCCCCTTCCTCCCCACCACCCTCCCCTAGATGGTGCACAATCTGATATAGGCTATACATATACTTTCCTATTAAACATATTTTCACATTAGTGATGTTGTAAGTAAAAATTAGAACCAATAGGAGGAATCATCAGAAAGAAGAAATAAAACTCAACAGAAGAGAAAAAAAATTGCAATTCAACTTCCATAGTACTTTCTTTGAATGTGGAGAGCATTTTCCATCATGAGGCCTTTGGAGATGTCGTAGATCCTTGTATTGCTGGGAAGGGTTAAGTTTATCAATATTAGTCATCGCACAACGTGGTTGTTACTGTGTACATTGTTCTCTTGGTTCTTCTCACTTCACTCAGCATCAGACCATACAAGTCTTTCCAGGTTTTTCTGAAGTCAAACTGTTCATCATTTCTTATAGCACAATAGTATTCCATTACATTCATATACCACAACTTGCTCAGTCATTCCCCAATTGATGGGCATCCTCTCAATTTCCAATTCTTTGCCACCACAAAAAGAGCTGCTTATATGCAAAACTTTTAGTGATAACCTTTATACATGTGCAAAAAGTTTTATATTATTTGGGTAAATATAATTATAAGCTAACTCTCTTTGGATACTATCTGGTGTTTCAGTTACCATTCCCAAAGACATATTAATGAGGTAAAAGCAAATAAACAAGCACAAACAGACAGAAAGACAGAGATAAATAAATCAATAATTACCCTGATAATTCTTTTAAAAATAACTGTCACTATGATTTGAAATAATATCATAACTCATTTTGTTCATCATTTTCGCATTTAGCAGAAGGATCCTTTGAACAAATTTGTTGGCTTTAAGAATAAATATTAATATTCCTCCATTCAACTCATTTGAGAAGAATATTATTCTAAAGTAAATGGATATAATATTCAACTGAGAGAGTGTTTAATTAGAATAAAAATAACTCTCACATTCATTGAGCTATGTATTAGAAATATAATGTGGGAGTTACAATGATACAATTAACAAACATGTTTCACAAACTAGCTTTATTATGTAATATTAGGGGAAAAAGATTGAAACTTCAATTACAAGCTACAAAAAAGAGAACAATTTGATAGTACTCATAACTGTTATGAAATCATTTATGCATTGACTTTTACTTATTAGATTTTTCATCTTTCACTGGTCAACCATAACAGGAATATTTTCACATGGGAAGACAGAGACATGAATGAAGATGTCTAACTTGCTTCATGCATTGCAGGAAGTAATTTAAATTATTATAATATAATTAGTTTAGAATGGAGAACTATCAATACAGAAACTATATCAAACTTCATATTTAAGATTTTACATGTCTTTTCCTTCCTAGCTTGGATTTAGATGGAGAACTATTCTATAAAACATGAGACTTTAGCATTTTATATTAGACCCTGCAATAGTCCTTGTCAATGTTGTCATTATGATAATCTAAAACTTTTTTGTTCTTGTTCAGTCATTCAGGCTTGTCCAACTCTTTGTTACTCCATGGACCATAGCACACCAGGCCTCTCAATCCTCCACTCCCTCTCTAAGTTTTTTACTTCAATCTTTACTAAAATCACAGTCTTTTCCACTGAGTCCCATCTTCTCATTATGTGAACAACACATTTAAGCTTCAACTTTAATATTGACTCTTTCAGTGAGTAGCCTGAATTAATTTCTTTTTTCAAATTTTATTTAGACTAATATTTTATTTTCTCAATTGCACACAAAAACAAATGTAAGTTTCATATATTTTAAATTTTGAGTTCCAAATTTTCTCACTTTCTTTCTCTCCTCTCCCTCCCTAAGACAGTAAGCAATTTGATGTAGGTTATATGTGTTCAATCATGCAAAATATGTTTCCATATTAGTAAGGTTGTGAAAGAAAATGAATTGATTCCCTTGATATTCTTGACTTTTTCTTCCAGATGAATTTCATTATTTTTTTCTAGCTCCGTAAAATAGTTTTTGGTAGTTTGATTGGTATGGCACCAATAGATAAGAATTTAGGCAAAATTGTCATTTTTATTATATTAGCTCAACCTCCTTATGAGTATTTGATGTTTTTTTCCAATTATTCAAATCTGACTTTATTTGTGTGATAAGTGTTTTACAATTATGTTCATTTATTGCCTGGTTTTGTCTTAGCAGGTAGACTCCCAAATATTTTATAGTGTCTACAGTAACTTTAAATGGAATTTTTCTTTCTATCTCTTGCTGTTGGGCTTTGTTAGAAATATATAGAAAGGTTGATGATTTATGTAGGTTTATTTTATATCCTTCAACTTAGCTAAAGTTGTTTATTATTTCAAGTAGTTTTTTAGTTGATTCTTTAGGATTCTCTAAGTATACCACAACATGATCTGAAGAGTGATAGATTTGTTTCTTCTTTGCCTATTCTAATTCTTTCCATCTCTTTTTTCTTCTCTTCCTGCTAAGCCTAAAATTTCTAGTACAATATTAAATAGCACTGGTATTAATAGACATTCTTGCTTCACTACTGATCTTATTGGAAATGATTCTAGCTTATCCCCATTAAATAGAATGCTTGCTGTTGATTTTTGGTAGATGCTACTAATCATTTTAAGGAAAAATCCATTTATTTTTATTCTTTCAAGTGTTTTTAATAGGAATTGATGTTTTATTTTGTCAAAACCTTTTTCTGCAATCTAAATAATCAGAAAAAAATATCAATTGCTCTTGAGTAGGCTAAGCTAATATAAAAAATGACAACTCTACCTAAATTAGTGCTCCTATTCAGTGCCATACCAATGAAACTACCAAAAAATCATTTTATAGAGCTAGAAAAAATAATAAAATTCCTCTAGTAGAACAAAATGTCAGGAATATCGAGGGAATTAATGAAAAGAAATGCAAGGGAAGGCAGCCTAGCTGTACTCGATCTTAAATTGTGTTTCAAACCAGCAATCATCAAAATTACTTGATACTAGCTAAAAAATAGAGTGGTAGATCAGTGGAATAGGTTAGGTACACAAGACAGAGTAGTCAGTGACTATAGTGATGTACTATTTGATAAATCTTAAAACTCCAGCTTCTGGGATAAAAACTCACTATTTAATAAAAGCTCCTGGGAAAACTGGAAAATCATATGGCAGAAACTAGGCATAGACCAAAATCCTACACCATATACAAAAATGAAGTCAAAATGGGTATATTATTTAGATATAATTGCTGATACTATAAACAAAGTAGGAGAACAAGGATGAGTTTACCCATGATATCTGTGGAAAAAGGATAGAATTTATGACCAAACAAGAGATAGAGAACATTATGAAATGCAAAATGGATAATTTTGATTATATTAAATTGCAAAGTTTTACACAAACAAATCAAGTGCAACCAAGATTAGAAGGGAAGCAGAAAGCTGGAAAATATTTTTAATAGCCTGTGTCTCTAATAAAGGCTTTACTTCTAAAATATATAGAGAAATATGTGTAAGAGTTAAATTTGTAAGAATACACATCATTCCTCAATTGATAAATGGTCAAAGGATATGAACAGGAAGTTTTCAGATGAAGAAATTAAAGCTATGCATTAGACAAATGTAAATCAAAACAACTGTGAGGTACCACATCACACTTATTAGATTGACAAAAATAATAGAACAGAAAAATGGCAAATGTTGAAGAAGATATGGGAAAATTGGAACACTAATGCATTGTTGATGGAATTGTTAATTGATCCAACCATTTTGGAGAGCAATTTGGAACTATGCCCAAAGAGCTACAAAAATAGTCATAAGTTTTAACCCACCAATACCACTCCTAGGTCTGCATCCCAAAGAGATCATAAAAAATAGGAAAAGGGCCCACATGTAGGACAATATAGCAGCTATTTTTGTGATGGTGAAGATAAGACATTGAGGGGATGTGCATCAATTGAAGTGCTGGCTGAACAAGTTTTTGTGTAATGTAATGGAATACTATTATTTTATAAAAATAATGAGAAGGCAGACTTCAGAAAAACCTGGAAAGACTTACATGAACTGATGCTAAGTGAAGTGAGCAGGACCAGGAGAACATTGTACACAATAACAGCAACATTGTGTGATGACTAACTTTGATCGATTTATCTCTTCTTAGCAATACAAGGATCTAAGATAAATTTGGTTTTCTTCTTATTTTAAATCAAATTAAACAAAGCTTAATATACTTTATTTTTTGCATAAAACCAGCTTTTGTTTGATGTATGAGTTCAATAATTTTCTTAGTTTCAATTTTATTAATATCTCCTTTGGATTTCAAAATTTTAATCTGTATTTAATTGGGGATTTTTAATTTTTTTAAATTTTTTTATTGCATGCCCAATTAATTGAATTCATCTTTCTCTATTTCATTCATGTAAGCATTTAGAGGTATAAAACTTCCCCTAAGAACCACTATGAGTGCATCCCATAAATTTTGGTATGTGTGTCATTATTGTCATTCTCTTGGATGAAGTTACTGATTCTTTCTATGATTTGTTGTTTGACCTGCTCATTCTTTAGGAATGGATCATTTAGTTTCCAATTGATTTTAGTCTATCTTTCCATAGCCCTTTATTACATGTAATTTTTATTGCATCATGATCTAAAAAAGATACATTTAATATTTCTGCCTTTCTGCATTGAATTGTGAGGTTTTTATGCCTTAGTATATAGCCACTTATTGTGTATGTGCCATGTACTGCTGAGAAAAAGTATATTCCTTTCTATCCCCATTCAATTTTCTCAAAGGTCTACCATATCTAACTTTTCTAAAATTCTATTCACCTCCTTGACTTCTAGCTTGTTTATTTTGTGGTTAAATTTATCTAGTTCAGAGAGGGTGAGGTTGAGGTCCCCTGCTAGTGTAGTTTTGCTGTCTATTTCTTCTTGTAACTCCAATTAACTTCTCCTCTAAGAATTTGGATGCTATACCACTCATTGTCTATGGTGTATTTTAGCAGGATGTATTTTCCTTCCTTATCTCTTTTAATTAATATGTTTCTTAGTTGAAATTTGAAGTCCTTCTTGAGTTCTTCCAAGAAGACTTTTTGAGCCTGAGACCAGTTCATATTGCTCTTTGAGGTTTTGGATATGGGTACATTGACAATGTTTGTCCTCTTTTGAATTGGTGATTTGATCTTTTGTTTCCCCATATAATGGTTTATATAAATCCCCCATCTATGGTCATTGTCTATTTCTGCTTTTTGTTCATGATGTTTGCCTATTTCCTGGATTTTAAAGTTGAACTCTCTTGCTGGAGGACAGGGTGTACAGTCCCTAACTTCTTGTCCTGGGTGTCTGGTCACTAGCTTTTGTGCCAGGCCCTAAGGTACTGGCAGCTGGTGGCTGTAGGTGTCTGGCAGCTTACCTGGTGCTAAACTGGGGTTCCAGTGGTGGTGTCTTGCATGTGCTGATGCTAGGTGGGTTTTTTCTGCTTTTCCCAGGGGCTACACTGAAACTTTCCAGTTGTTATCTGGGACTTGGAGGATGCTTGCTCCCCCAGGCTGCACTGAAGCATGGAAAGGCTCAGCTGCTGGAGTACACCACACCATTGATGCACATGATGGTTCTCTGAGCTGGACTGTGCTGGTTTCTCTGAATACACCAAGGCACTAGGGGAGGAAGTGGGAGAGGAGTCCTGGTCTTTGAGCTTGCCTGCTCCACTGCCCTGGGGCTCAGGATGCCTCAATGATTTGCTCAAGTGGGGGTTGTGGCTGACTTGCCATGATGCCTCCCATCCTGTACTGCTCCCCTTCCACCAGAGTGAGAGTGACATTTTCTGTTAATTCCCTAAGCCTTCTGGGCTAAAATAGTGTTATACTCTGTCTTTTTGCTGCCTCCACTGTTTCAGGTTTTTTTCCCCCTATGGCCGATATTTTCTGGGTTTTTAAAGGTCAATCAGGGTGAGTGAAAGCGGCTTACTGCTTACTCTGACGTCTTGTCTCCCAGAAGTGGTGAATGAATCTTTGGAACAGTTTATATGGTAAATGTGATTGAGAATTCCTTTGGGAAATATTCAACACAGATATTCCTATGACTTTAAATAATTATCAGAAGTTTAGGGAGGTTTGCCTTGCAAAAGGGGACAGTTAAGTTTAAGTAGTACAATTTTTTAATATTTCACACATTGTGGAAGTTACTACAAAATTCTTCTTTCTCTTCTTGGAAGGTAATCCTTGGTTCTTTGTTATTCTTCTTTTTCCTAAATAAATATTACCATGTATTTATTAGTGCCTCTGCTAATTTGTTTCTAAGTTCCATCAATTTTTGTGGTTTCAATGAGGGAGTGTGACTATGAGAAGGTACTTCAAATATTAAATTGAACCTAAGCTAACACATAGTTCTACAGTACCTGTTACCTTAAACACCAGCTCAGGTTGCTTAGTCTTTACCATTAGTCATCTGTGCCTTGCTAGACACAAGTGGAATTATCACAAAATCATTTAAGCTGCTAACATACATTTGTGTCTGAGACAAAAGTTACAAATACAGTACAACTTCTTGTCTTTCAAAACTGTGCAATGTTTGCTAAGAAGCTTGAAATCTAGCCTTTGGAGGATTAATGATATCATAAAAATAATTAGGGTTCAAGGAAGTATCTAAAAGACAATCTCCTTGGAATGCAAATATTTTACATAGGAAAGAGAAGACAGGTTGTAGGGAGGGTGTTTCCATCTTATAAAGTCCAATCTAATAAGCTTGGTCTAATTTTTCTCCCCCTTTAACAGGGGAAATTAATTTCAATAGGACATCTGCATACTGAGAGGTAGTACGGTAGTCAGATTCAGTCCCAGACAGAAGCAAGCTATTTTATACTTTGAGAAAGAAAACTAATGTTTTTCATACAAACTAGTCTTTACTAGTTTACCAAATTTTTTTAAAAAATCTTTAAAATTTGAGGACCCCATGTTTTAAAAGGACTCCTTGCACAAAGCAGTTAGTCTCCAATTGGTTTCCAAATCTGAAATGCAGCCAGTATGGACTCTAAACATGCAGATGTGGTTTCCTCCTACCCTCACCTTCACTGAGATGACACCCACCCTGAAAAGAATCCATAAAAATGACTTCAAAGCCCCTCTAAAATTTCAATAGTGCAGCAAAACCACAAGTAAACAATGCCTGGTAACCTGTAATTTCAAATATAGACTGAAAAGTCAACAGGCATATTTTGTGCAATTTTTTAACAACCTTTTAAAGTTGAAATATCAAATCTGCACAGTGCTGTCACTTCCCAGAAGGCAAGGAACTGATAGTTCATCATGTAGGAGGTCGTCCTCGGTGCTGTCGTTTATAAAAGTATGCCTCCTTCAGAATTTGGTTGATGTGGAAGTAAGGGCCTTGGCATAGTGCAGACTGCTCCTGTAAGGACTGAGGGGTATTAGGGCTGGATCCGGTAATTATCTGGTTTAAGCTGCTTTCTTGAACACTTCCCCTGTCTGGGCTATTGATGCTGCTGCTGGTACTACTGCTGCTGCTGCTACCACCACTGTCACTGCTTGAAGACTCTGTATCCCAGGAGTCCTGAAAGACAGGGTTTCTGCTACTTCGTTTGGTCTGGTGGAGATGACTGTCTTCTTCGTTCCCATTCTTTCTCCTTTTCCTGGAGCGGAGGCGTTCGCTCATGGCAGCTGCTGGAGAGCAGAGACAGCACGTCGCCAGGCGGGGAAATCGGTGGGGAGGTCTTCGGTTCAGGCGGCGGTAGTGGCGGCCGCCACCCCCACTCCCTCCCGCTCTGGTCCTACACCTCACTACTCGTTCTTTGTCATTCTTGTTAATAGTTGCCCAATAGACATGTTCTAAGTTTCCTAATAACTGTTTTACTACTTTTTCACTTCATTTGTGTTTTATCACTTGTTAGTATTTGGTTAGTCAAACCACATAACTTCCATTGTTTTTGCCAACATCATACTCTGTTCTACCAATTTTTTAAAAATCATGTTGCCTTACAAACTTCCTCCTGATTACTTTATTTCTACTTCTTCTTTTTCATTTTTTCATCTATTCCTCTCTTTTTTTTCCTCTTCCTCCTGGGGTACTCCTACTTCAACTTTAGTTCACTACTAACTCAATGCTTTATCAGCTTATATCTCCCAAATTTCATCTCCCTAAACTCAACCTCTTCCTTCTTTATGATTTCAACGTTCTCTGTATCTTCTAAACAATTGAGTCATCTTCAGTTCATTTTTCTCTAGTTCTTTCTCCTACATAATGTTCATTACTCACACATAGAATATTGTCCTTAGGCCTTGGTTCCCACACTCATTAATTGAGGATGTTGTGCTAGATGATTTATGTGGACTCCAACTCCATAAATTATATTAATGTATAAAATCAAAGACTTCATTTTAACTTCAGAATATGAGCTGCTAGTGGATTGTAATGTCAACCAGTTTGTTGCTCCTGACTCGTCTTCTTGTGAGAATATATGAAGTTCAATTCTTGCTTTACATTTGTGTGTTTGGGGCACAGCTGACTCTCATAAAGCAAGCAGAGTCATTCTTTTTCACCAAATTATATTACGATTAATAAAAGAAAGAAGTAAAAATGGAAAGTTAATGAACATATTGATTTGATCCTGACACTCTTATGGTTCCTCTGTACTCTCTTGGGTAGTATCAATCTATTATTATTTTTGTCTTGAGCCTTATTCCAAAGGATTTCCAACATTTACCCATCTTATGTACTTGACCAGTGAAAATGCATTGAACAGAGCCAGCAGACAATTTCTTTCAAGTGAAGGTACATCTTAAGTTGCTAAAGTGAGAAGTGGGAGAGTAACTGGCAAAGTTCCAACTTAGATTGGTCTGCCAGAAAACTGTTGCTATTTTTTAAACCATTTCTTCCTTGCACAACTGAACTCCAAAATCTTGGTTAATAAACATTAAGGGAAGAGCTTTTAGCCAGTGTTCAAATATTTTAAAAAGCATTATTGTGGTCAATCCAATTTGCTGTCCATAATAGATGTATGATTCAAAGCCAGAAAAGAGATAGGAGCCATTTTAAATTTGGTGCCATAAAATCTGATTAAACATTACTGAGTAGATGGCCTCAATATTGAACTTTTGATGTACCATGGAGTAGCAATAGTAGAATTGTCTTTTTGTGGGTTAGGTTACTGAAAGTTTGCCATGAATTCAAGGTTTATTTCAAGGTCTTCGCCCTTCTGTCCAATTATCTATAATTTTGTATCTGTTGCTTATTATATTTAGGCTAATTTGCATTACTCTGTCAACATTAAATTTCATTTGCCACATGCCAACCTATTTATGTAACAAATTTAAATTTTATTAGAATCTAATAGTTGCAAACAGGCCACATATCTGAAATGACTATTGTTTAAATCCCCTGATTAACACAATAACAACTGAGTGTCAGAGAGATACAAATGATGAGGAAAATGATACCACTTTACCTTCCTTCCAATGTAGGGTATGAAGAGGAACAAATGGACAATAATGAGGGGAAAATAATGCCTCTGAAGTTTGGATAGTGACTACAACACAGATTTTTTTTTTCTTTAAGAAAATAGCATAACTTTTTTACTTCTCTCCTTATTTTCCTGAATAATTTAAAAGGCAGTCAAAAAGTGAAAAACAGAAATAATTAATGATTCTCAAAGACATTAAGGAAACTGGTAAAATAAATGATGAAGATGATTTTTAAAGGCCTATGAAAAAGTCTATAAATATTAGAGATAGAGGATGAAATTAATAGATACAATATGAACACACTATTGAGTTGCTTTTGATGTTTTGCTTTTAATAAAAAGTAAAGAAACAAGTTTCAAATAATTAGTAAGTAATGATGATTATAGAAATAGTCATTTATCAAAAATTATAAAAATGCTATGAAATATAAATTAAGAAAATTTAATTTGTGAATCCTTTAAATTATAACTAATGTTCTTCTCAAACAACTCAGAATTATATCTCAGAAGCCATGGGAGTATATATTCTTAAAGATTAAAAAATGTGACAAAGATTCATTATTGATTAATGTATATATATATACAGAGAGAGAGATAAATGTATATAGATATAAAATGTAAATATACATGTAGACATATACATGTGTATATCTTCATTATTTGCAGTGATTATTAAATTATTCAAATCTTAGTCACTAAAGAAAAAAAATTAAAAATTAAAAAATATTGAGCTAAGGAAAAAAAAAACCTTTAATCTTAGAAACAATAATGGAGTCATAGGTCAATTAATAGATTCTGGAAAAGTTTTAACCTAATGTAACTTGGAGTACAATTTGGCCTGATGTATTTTTAAGTAAAAAGAAATCCCATTAAAATCACATGTTGGCAGAAGACTCATATAATTAGTTAAAGGAAATATAGGTTATGCACTCAATATAAATATATTTGGTAAGTCTCAATTACGTATCTGATTATTTATCTATCTTGTCCTTTATGCTTGCTGGCCATGTGATGGTGAACAAGCCAAATAACTTCACTAACCCTTAGTTTCTGCATTTGTCAAATGTCAATAATGATATATACCTTTATCAATGGATCAAATAAAATATTCTATGTAAAGTATGTGAAAAACCTTATAATTCAATCTAAATATCTGTTACTGTCATTTTTGTTACAATCCATTCTTCTCAGTTCTGTTTTTCGTCTTTTACAAATAAGGAAATTGTAGACCGAAAGAAATCACATAATTTACCTAAGGTCACATAGGTATTAAATGGCCAGAATTCCAACTCAGCTTCTAATTGATTAGAATCTACCATTCTATGCAGATGGAAGCATGCTATTTGCTTTTTTCCTTTCTTCTGTTGAGTTTTGTTTCCTCTTTCTGGTGGTTCCTCCTATTGGTTCTAATTCTTACTTACAACATCACTAATGTGAAAATATGTTTAATAGGAATGTATATACATAGCTTATATCAGATTGTGCACCATGTTGGAGAGGGTAGTGGGGAGGAAGGGGGAGAAAAAGCATATGGAAGTGGTTGTTGATAAATCAAAATAAATTAATAAAAAAAGAATCTAGCATTCTACACTGTACCACAGTGCCTTTTATAAGGATATCAAAGTAATTTGAAATACAGTGATAGTTTGAGAGCACACAAAGAATATACAGCACATTTCATTTATAATGTCCATGTTGGAGAACAAGACTAAAATCTGCTTCATGGACCAATTGTATAACACAGGACTATTCCTGTGTATAAATGCTCTAGTTGTGGGAACATGATTGTGTCCTTAGTGTGTGTGTTTCCATGTATAATGAGCCAAGAGACCTAAGGCTTCTAGTGGACTTCTTCTGGATGCAATGAGAAAAATATATTTGTCTGAAAATATTCTGTATCCAAAGATTGGAAACAATTCCTTCTGTCTGAAAAGGTGCTCTTAAAAGTGCTTGCAAAAAACATGCTGCAATTGTAAAAACAACATGCCATTAAAGACATGGGCTACAGCATAGTTTCCTAAGGTAACAGATGAAGGTCTAAGGGTCCAATAAGACTGAACATTGGGAAGCAGTACATTTTTAAAAAAGATAAGCCCTCACCAACCCACTGGTATAAGAAAGAGGATGATATTCTTCATACATATGATCTTCTAATTGTCAACAATTTCGATTGCAAGGCTATTTTCAGTGTCATTTGCTGTTTAATGAAGCTGTCCTATTAGTATCTTGTGAGTCTCTGAATTGGGGTCTATCACACATTGATCAATTGTTTTGTGTAACATTTCTGGCTTAAAAGATTCAATTATATGTATGACAGGCACCCAGTAGCAAAACAAAAACACAATTCTAACAACTCACATCCAGTCATCTTTACAACTCAAATCTTCAATCACCCCTCCAAAACCATTTCCATTCTGTTCAGGTCTCAGCCATGAGCTTTTCATCTAATCATTACCATTGTTCTATGTCCTCATCAGAAAATCAGATAAATTAAAGTAATAATAATAATAAACATTATTAATCACTAACATGTATATATGTATTATAGTGTGCCCAGAGCTTTATTATTTTTATTTCATTTGGTCCTCACAACATTGGAAGGTAGTTGCTATCATTATTGTCATTTTAAAGAGAAAACTGAGACAAACAGAGGTTAAGTGACTTGTCCATGATCAAAATTACTGTCTGAAGCTGAATTTGAACTCAGATCTTCCCAATTCCAGGCATGGCATTTTATCTATTGTGGCACCTTTGTTTCTCCCTACCATTTGAGAACCTTAAGGCCTTAGAATCCATAACACTGAATTAGAATCTTCCAGGCTTGGTTTATAATCCTAGCTCTGTTGACAGCTAGCTGTGATCCTCTGAATCTTATTTATGCTTCTCTGGCCTATTTCCCCAATTTTAATTTATTGACACATTATACCTGCCCCTACCAATATCAGGAGGATAATGTGGAAGGTAATGAATAAATAATTTTTCAGCTCTGCGGAACATAGACATGGAAAACTAATTAATTGGTGGTCAGAGGAATGGAAGAGGGGAAGAACTGGCTAAGTTAAAATCTTGAGAAATCTTATGTTCCTTGAACTTTATTTTCTTGTGTATAACTTTTCCTTCCCATTGTTTCCATTCATGGCCCCAAAGTCTATTTTAGGGATACACAGTTGATATCCTAACTCAAAGACAGTGCCTTCTTTCAAGTAAAGGAGGAGAAAGCTTCCTAACTAGTACCACTTGAGGGGTGTTATCTGATTCCCTTTATACCTTAAATGTCTTTCCTACCATCTGTCACAGTGATTCCAATTTGCCAAATAATATAATTTTTAAGATTTCTTTTGCTTCAAAAGTTTCCTCTTTTCAAAATGCAAATAAACCTGGGAGTAACAAATTAAACCTAATTAGTACACATTTTTCTCAATAATCTCATAACCACTGTCTGGGGAAGAAACTTTTGTTGGGAAGAGATCAGCTATATAACAACTTCCAACCAACTACAAATCACAGAGCAAATGAGCCAGTCTGGCTGAAGCAACAAGGTATCCAGAGAGAAATATAGGAGACACTATGTGCCTAGGTAAGTCAAACCACTGCACAACCCCTTAACAACTATCTCAACTGAGACTCTGATGAAGATAGGCAAAAAATCTGAACTGAACAACCTTGGAAATATCAACGTCCCTTGAACCACCTGTTTCCAGCCCAGTCCCTACAACCATCATTAAGGAAAGAAATCATTCTGGATCCAACTTTCTCATCACCTCAAGCAACAACTGCTAGTTGAATGCCACCAAGAGACAGATAAGCTCAAGAATCCTAGAAATTGAACACCCCCCTACAAGCACAGTAAATAATTCTGCTTTCAACCCAGTCCTCATAAACATAATCTTTGAAAATATTCTGTGGAGAAGAGGACAGCCATTCTCATCAACTGAAATTCACAGAAGAGGCAAACCAGTTGGCTAAAGCAGCAAGGTATCCCAAAGAAGAAATAAGAGGCAACAGGTAACAGGCAAGTCAAACCACATTACCATCTTGAGTCCAATCTCGTCTCAGACCATGGTGGAGATAATCCAGGAACCTGAACTCATAAACTTTGAGAATAGCAATGCTTCCAGAAGAGTGCCCACACTAATAAACCTGGAAAACAATCTCTATGAAGATATATTTTAGGAAATATTCCTTTTTTAAAGTATTTTATTATTCCCAATTACATGTCAAGACAATTTTTACCATTCATTTTTACAAGATTTTTAGTTCCAAATTTATATCCCATTCTCCATCCCCTCCCCTCTTCTGAAAATGGTAAGCAATTAGATATAGGTTATATATGTGTTATCATGTAAAATACATTCCAATATTAGTCATTGTTGGGGAAGAACAAACAGATCAAAAGGAAAAAATGAAAAAGAATAAAATAAGTAAGAAAGTGTGCTTCAATCTGCATTCAGTCTATCATTTTCCTTCAAGAGTCCTTTATACTTGTCTTAGATCATTGTGTTGCTGAGAAGAGCTAAGTCATTCATAGTCGTTCATCACATAATGTTGTAGGTACTGTGTGCAATGTTTTCCTGGTTCTACTCATTTCACTTTACATAATTTTGCACAAGTCTTTCCAAATTATTTTTCTGGAATCTGCATGCTCATTATTATTTATTGTACAATAATATTCCATTACAGTCATATACCACAGCTTGTTCAACCATTCCCCAATTAATGGGCATCCCCTCAGTTTCCCAAATTTTGTCACTATGAAAAAGATGACTAATTTTGCACACGTAGGTCCTTTCCATTTTTTATGATTTCTTTGGGATATAGGCCTAGTAGTGGTATTGCTGGATCAAAGGGTATGCATAGTTTGGTTGCACTGTGGACATAGTTCCAACTATAATACAGAATGATGGGATCAATTCATAACCATTATGCCCACCAAGAGGGCATTAGTATTCCAATTTTCCCACAACCTCTCCAACTTTTATTATTTCCCATTTTGTCATATTAGCCAATCCCACAGGTATGAGGTGGTACTGTAGACTTGTTTTAATTTGCATTTCACTGAACAAAAGTGATTTAGAACACTTCTTCATATGCCTATAGATAGCTTTGATTCCTTCATTTGAAAACTGTCTATTCATATCCTTTGGTCATGTATTATTCGGGGAATAGTTTGTATTCCTATCAATTTGACTCAGTTCTCTATATATTTGAGGAATGAGGGCTTTATCAGAGACACTTGGTGTAAAGATTGTTTCCCATCTTTCTGCTTGCCTTCTAATCTCGATTGCATTGGTTTTGTTTGTATAAAAGGTTTTTAATTAAACAAAATCAAAATTCCCTATTTTGCATTTCATAATGCTTTCTATCTCTTTTTTTGGTCATCAATCTGTAACTCACTTAACTTTTCCTTTAAGAATTTAAATGATCTATCACTTGGTGCATATATGTTTAGTATTGATATTGTTTTGCTGTCTATGGTAACTTTTAGCAAGATATATTTTCCTTCATTATCTCTTTTAATTAATTCTATTTTTGCTTTTGCTTTGTCTGAGATCCAGCTTGCTACTGCTGTTTTTTTTTTATTTACTTCAGCTGAAGCATAATATATTCTGCTCCTTCCCTTTGCCTTTATGATGTCTTTGTGTGTGTATGTATTTCCAACCTTATATTGTCTAGTTACTCTAAATAGTCTAAAACAATATTGATTTACATGGCTGATAAAGTGTGTAGTTTCCTTATTTGTTTCTCATGATTAAATGTATTTTAGCTTTAACTTTGTCTGAGATTATAATTCCTACCCATGCTTTTTTCCCCTAATAAGTTTTACTCTGATCTTTATTTTATATTTCTGTGTATCTTTTATTTCTTATCCCTTCTAACTCCTCTACTTTACTTTTACTTGCTCCTTACCCTCCTATTACTTACCCTACAGCTATCCAAGGATTTCTCCCTTATGCCCTTATCCTCTCTCTCCTGCATATCACTTTAACATTTCATTTCTTTCCAAATTTAGAAGATTTTTATATCCTTCTAGTTCTATGTGTATTGTTCCCTTATAAACTCATTCCCAATGAAAGTAGGATTCCATAAGTACTAGCCCTCCTCCTTCATCTAATTACTCTACCGGTTCTTACTCTCTCACTTCATATGTACAAAATAATTAGTCATTTTATGTATTCCTAAATGGTTCTACTTTTCAAAATTATGTCATGTAGAATATATTATACTTCAGCTGAAGTTAAAAAAAAAAGCACGGGTAGCAATCCTGACCTCAGACAAAGCAAAAACAAAAATAGATCTTATTAAAAGAGATAAGGAAGGAAACTACATCCTGCTAAAAGGCACTATAGACAATGAGGTAATATCATTAGTAAAAATATATGCACCAAGTGGTATAGTATCCAAATTCTTAGTGGAAAAATTCAGGGAGTTACAGGAAGAAATAGACAAAAATCTACACTAGTGGGGGACCTCAACCTCCCCCTCTCTGAACTAGATAAAACTAACCACAAAATAAACAAGAGAGAAGTTAAGGAGGTGAATACAATTTTAGAAAAGTTAGATACAGTAAGGTTCTGCTTCAGAGAGCCAAGATGGTGGAATAAGAAGTTGTTCTCACCTTCCCCAATTGACCTCTGAAAGTCCAGAAAATATCACCCCAGGAAAAACACTGGAACAGTTGAACCAGCAGAAACATGGAGGCAGCAGTCCTGTAGTCCAGGAAGCTTGGGGGAGTAATAGGAAAGTTGCTCTTGCTCTGGGGGAGGGGAACAGTAAAGAACAGGAGGTATCACAGCAAGCTAGCTCAGCATACCAGGCAGAGATCCTGAACCCCAGGTGGTGGAGCAGGCAAGCACCAACACCAGGACCCTCAGGTGACTTAGTACAGGGAGGGGAACCAGTGGAAACCAACTCAGAAAATCACAATGTGCCATGGAATTCTCTGGCAGCCAAGTCTCCCAGTACCTCAGAAAAATGCTGGGAAGCACAACTCCAAGAGAAAAAGCTCAAGGTGGAGAAACATCCTGCAGTAGCGAAACATCCATTTGCAAAGCCCCACAGAAAGGAGCGAAAAGACCAGAGTTGTTCAATATGGTACTGGAAACATTAACTTTAGCAATAAGAGAAGAAAAAGAAATTGAAGGTATCATAATAGGCAAAGAAGAAACAAAACTATCACTCTTTGCAGATGATATGATGATATAATTAAAGAATCCTAGAGTATCAATTAAAAAACTACTTGAAATAATAAACAACTTTAGCAAAGTTGCAAGTTATAAAATAAACCCATATTAATCATCAGCATTTCAATATATCAACAGCAAAGCCCAACACTGACATAGAAAGAGAAATTCCATTTAAATTTTTTGTACACATTATAAAATATTTAAGAGTGTACCCTCTGAAACAAACCCAGAAACTATATGAGCATAATTGCAAAATACTTCTTGCACAAATAAAGTCATAATTGGAAAAAAAAAACCATCAGGTTTCTCATGGGTAGGCCAGGCTAATATAATAAAAATGACAATTCTACCTAAGCTAATTTACTTATTTAGTACCATACCAGTCAAACTACAAAGAATTATTTTACAAAGCAAGAATAAAATAATAACAAGATTCATTTGGAAAACAAAGGTCCAGAATATCAAGGGGAATAATAAAAAATTGCAAGAGAAGGCAACCTAGCCTTTACAGATCTTAAATTGTATTATAAAGCAGCAATCATCAAAACTACTTAGTACTGGTGAAGAAATACAGTGGTGGATCAGTGGAATAGATTAAGTGTGCAAGACACTGTAGTCAATGACTATAGTAATCTACTTTTTTTAACCCAAAGACCCCAGCTTCTGGAATAAGAACATAGTATTTGAAAAAAACTGCTGGGAAAACTGGGAAAGAGTTTGGCAGAAACTAGGCATAGACCAAAATTTCACAACATATACTAAAATAAAGTCAAAATGGGTTCATGATGTAGATATAAAGGTTGATACTATAAACAAACTGGGAGAGCAAGGAATAGTTTACCTATCAGATTTATGGAAAACAGAAGAATTCATGACCAAGAGGAGATAGAGAACATTATTAAATGCAGAATGGATAACTTTGATTACATTAAATTGAAAAGATTTGTACAAACAAAGTCAATGCAACCAAGATTAAAAGGAAAGTAGAAAATTGGGAAAGAAATCTTATAGTCATTGTCTCTAATAAGGGTCTCTTTTCTAAAATATATAGAGAATTAAGTCAAATTTATAAGAATACAAGTCATTCCTCAATTGATCAATGGTCAAAGGACATGAACAGAAAGTTCTCAGATGAATAAATTAAAGCCATCTATAGTCATATGAAAACATGCTCTAAATCACTATTGATTAGAGAAGTGCAAATCTAAACATCTCTGAGGTAACACATCACACCTATCAGATTGGCCAAGATGACAAAACAGGAAAATGATAAATGTTGGAGAAAATGTGGGAAAATGGGAAAACTAATGCATTGTTGGTGGAGTTGTGAAATGATCCAACCATTTTGGAGAGCAATTTGGAACTATGGTCAAAGGGCTATAAAAATGTACATATCCTTTGACCCAGCAATCACACTTCTAGGGCTATATCCCAGGGAATCACACAAATGGGAAAAGGACCTACATGTACAGAAATATTTATAGCAGCTCTTTTTTTGTGGTGGCACAGAATTAGAAATGGAGAGGATACCCATCAACTGGGGAATGACTGAACAGGTTGTGGTATATGAATGTAATGAAATGTTACTGTGCTATAAGAAATGATGAACAGGTTGATTTTGGAAAAACCTGGAAAGACTTGGATGGTCTGATGCTGAGGGAAATTAGCAGAACCATGAGAATGTTGTTCACAGTAATAGCCACATTGTGCGATGACTAATATTGATAGACTTAACCCTTCTCAGCAATGCAAGAATCTAAGACATCTTCAAAGGCCCCATGATGGAAAATGCTATCCACATATGAACAAAGAACTGTGGAGTTTGAATGCAGATTGAAGCATATTATTTGATATTTTTTTTCTATTGTGTTTTGTTTTCTCTTTCTAGTGGTTCTTCCTATTGGTTCTGATTCTTACTTATAACATCACTAATGTGCAAATGTGTTTAATAGGAATGTATATGTACAGTCTATATCAGATTGCTCGCCATCTTGAGAGGGAGGTGGGGAGGGAGGGAGAGAAAAATTTAAAACTCAGAAGCTTATGGAAGTGATGGTTGATAGTTCAAAATTAATAAAAAAATAAAAAGACAGTGTAATCTATGCTTAGCTCTTCCCAGCAATGCAAGTATCTAAGATATTTCCAAAAGTCTCATGATGGAAAATGCTATCCACATCCACAGAAGGAACTATGGAGTCTGAATACAGTTCAAAGCATACTATTTGCTCTTTTTTGTCCTGTTTTGTTTTGTTTTTTGCTTTCTTGTGGTTCCTTCTATTGGTTCTAATTCTTCTTTACAACATGACTTACGTGAAAATGTTTAATAGGAATGTATATGTAGAGCCTATATCAGATTGCACACCATCTGGGGGTGGGAGGTGGGAATGGAGGGGGAGAAATTTAAAACTCAAAAGCTTATGGAAGTGAATGTTGAAAACTAAAAATAAATTAATTAATTACAATAAAAAAAGAGTGCCTGAAAGTCCTCTTTTTCTCTGAATGTCCATTTTTCCCCTGAAGGTTTATGCTCAGTTTTGCTGGGTAAGTGATTCTTGGTTATAATCCTATCTCCTTTGACCTCTGGAATATCATATTTTAAACCCTCCCATCCCTTAATGTAGAAGCTGCTAAATCTTGTGTTATCTTGATTGTGTTTCCACAATACTTGCATTGTTTCTTTTTGGTTGTTTGCAATATTTTCTCCTCGACCTGGGAATTCTGGAATTTGGCTATAATATTCCTAGGAGTTAAATTCTAATTTTTATGGTATTATTTTCTTCATTGAGCTTTCGTATTTCTTTTTTCCATTTGGCCAATTCTGCTTTTTAAGGAATCTTTTTTTCAGTGAAATTTTGTATATCATTTTTCATGAGGCCAATTTTGCTTTTTATATTGTTCTTTTCAGTAGAATTTTGTGCCTTTTAACATTTGCCCTATTCTAATTTTTAAGGTGTTATTTTCTTCATTATATTTTTATGCTTTCTTTACCAAGTTGTTGAGTCTTTTTTTTCCATTATTTTCTTGCATCACTCTCATTTCTTTTTTTCAATTTTTCCTCTACCTCTCTTATTTGATTTTAATGTCCTTTCTGAGGTCCTACAGGATTTTTTTTTTTGGCCTGTGAGCATTTCACATTTTTTTGAGGCTTTTGATGTAGCAGTTTTGATATTGTTGTCTTCTTCTGAGTTTGTGTTTTAATCTTGCGTATCACCATAGTAACATTTTATTGTCAAATTGTTGTTGTTGTTGTTTGATCATTTTCCCGGCCTATTTCTTAACTTTGGACTCATGCTAAAGTTGGGCTCTGCTCTTAGGGTGGAGAGGCCACTGTCTCAACCTTTAGCTTTTTTATGTAGCTTTTTTTAGAACTGCTTCTGTGCATCTGTATATTTTCAGTTCTTCTATGGTAGAATGATCTAAGGAGATGTGTGTTTACTGTTCTCCTGGTCTCCATTCTGGCTTGTGAGTTACCACAAGCACTCTTTTCTGCCCTGGAACTGTGATTAGAGGGGCTGTTCTGCTATTACTGCAAATTCTGTTGTTCTAGTGCTCCTCCTCTTACTGGTACTGGGACCCAAGACTGCAACCCAGTTCCATATATGGGCAATGCAACAGAGTCCTGAAACCAGCCCCAGCAAAGGGACCCCCATAATCTCCTTCTGAGAGCTCCAGACACTGCTAGTGCTGATTCAGTTGTCTCCAAAGCCTGCTCCTGGTTTGCTGGTGCCCAGCTTCTAGTCATCACCTGTTCTCTATTCTACCCACGTGCCACAGACCTTTCTTTCCAACCTTCTAAGTTGTCTTGCATTTGAAAATTATCTCACACCAACCTTTTATGGGTTCCACCACTCCAGTATTCATATTGTGGTGTTATTCAACATTGTTTAGAGGGAAATTTAGGAGATCCCAGTGTAGACCATGGCTTTTCCCCACCATCATGACTCTATTTTATTGCCTCATTCAAGGGCTTTTTTTTTTTTAAACCATATCTTTCTGGGAGAGGCAGCATAGAATAATATACTGAAATGTGGCATAAAAGACAAGAAAACTTGGTCTAGTGTCTTACCTCTGTCTGTGATTTTTGGTTGAAACCTTATGAATTAAAGGTTAAGGTAAATATCACCCATTCATCTTTGCTCACTGATTAAGCCAATGCAGTTGAAATACTACTTGCTCTCTACTGTCACTTCCAAGTTCCTCTTATACCTCAGTCATTTAATAACCCCTCCTTTCCTGTTCATACAATTCATATTTATATCCAATCAAGATTGTGGTTGCTTTTATTAAAAGATCATCAAATCACTCTCCTTTCTTCCTCAATGAATTCAGCACGTGGCTTAAAATTTTATACTCCTCCCTAACTCTTGAATCCATAAAAAGATACTTCTACATAAATACTGACTCTCAAATATACTATCTACTCAGTTCCTCAACTTAATCTCTTTTTACAAGTTCCTGCTCTACATCACCTCAAAAATTGTCATTCCATCCATTTTTCCATCACCCAGAAATATATCACCTCCTTGTTCAAGAATTTTGAAATCCCCTCATTTGCCAATAATCTATTAGCTTTTCACCTCTTCTTCTACTTTCTCTTAAACACCCTGTACTTCCTTTCTATCATGACCTCCAATCCTTTGACTACCTGAATTCACTCTTACATCATTTTTTTCACACATTATCCACTCTCTCCTCTTTTCCCACTCTTGACTCCTTGGTTAATCACCTCCACTGAACACTCTCCTTCTTTCTTGAATACCTAGCCTTCTTAAAATTTGGCTAATTATACTCTGGCAAGCCTCCTTCTTTGATCACTTCCACCATTTATTGCCTTTACTCTTAAATACATGCTGCTGAATGAAGATGGAGAAAACCATACAACTTGAATGAGTCCAAAATAAATTTATGTTACACAATCTCAACTGTTCCCTGATTACTGCTAAGCAATCTTTTATACCCACTCTATCAAGTCATTATTGCACTCTGCATAGCAGCAATTCAATCTCTCTTCAAATCTCACATGGCTTCACCCACACCCTTTTCAAATGGCAATCTTGCCTCATATTTTACATAAAAAATGAAGTCATTTGTCATGGACTCCTTATTTCTCACTGTTCTTCAACTCCTACCACTCATATGCCTTCTCCCACTTTCTCTTCCTGCATCCCTGTCACACATGATGAGGTAGACTTTCTTTCTACTTACCCTTTAACTTCCTTTTTAAATTTTTTTTATTTTTAACATGTGTTTTTAAAACTTTGGGTTACAAATTTTCTCCCTTCCTCCCTCCCCACCCACCCTCAATGAAAAGGTAAGCATCTCGGTGCAGGTAATAGATGTGTAGTCATGCAAAACGCTTCCATAGTAGTCCTGTTCTGAAAAACTAAGTATATTTCCCTTTGTCCTATCCTACCCCCCATTTATTCTATTCTCTCTTTTGACCCTGTCCCTCCTCAGAAGTGTTTGCTTTTGATTATCCCCTCCACCAATCTGCCCTCTCCTCTTTCAACCCCCTGCTCTCTTCTCCCCTTCCCCACTTATTTTCCTGTAGGGTAAGATATATTTCCATACCCCATTGTGTATGTTATTCCCTCCTTAAGTCAAATTTGATGAGAATAAGATTCACTCATTCCCTCTCACCTTCTCCCATTTCCCCTCCACTATAAAAGCCTTTTCTTGTCTATTTCATGTGAGATATTTTACCTCATTCTACTTCTCCCTTTCTCTTTCAGTATAATCTGCTCTCACCCCTTAATTTCATTTTCCAGATATCACTTCTTCATCTTCAACTCACCCTGTGCCCTCTGTCTATTTATACATACATATAATTTTTTCCCTCCCACTACTGTAACACTGACAAAGGACTCATGAGTTATAAATATCATATTTCCCTGCAGGAATGTAAACAGTTTAACCTTAATAAGTCTCTTATGATTTTTCTTTCCTGTTTACCTCTTCCATGTTTCACTTGAGTCTTATATTTGAAGGTCAAATTTTCTATTCAGCTCTGGTCTTTTGCACAGGAATGCTTGAAAGTTCCCTATTTCATTGAGTGACCATTTTTTACCCTGAAGGATTATTTTGCTGGGTAGGTGATTCTAGGTTGTGGTCCTAACTCCTTTGCCCTCCTGAATATCATACTCCATGCCCCCTGGACCCTTAATGTAGAAACTGTTAAATCTTGTGTTATCTCGATTGTATTTTCAAAGTACTTGAATTGTTTCCTCCTGATTGCTTTCAAAATCTTCTCCTTGACCTGGGAATTCTGGAATTTGGCTACAATATTCCTAGGAGCTTTCCTTTGGGAATCTCTTTTAGGAGGTGATCAGTGGATTCTTTAAATTTCTGTTTTGCCCTCTGGTTCTAAAATATCAGGGCAGTTTTCTTTGATAATTTCTTGAAAGATGATGTCTAGGCTCTTTTTTTGATCATGGCTTTCAGATAGTCCAATAATTTTTAAGTTCTCTCTCCTGGATCTATTTTCTAGGTCAGTTGTTTTTCCAATGAGATATTTCACATTCTCTTCTATTTTTTCATTCCTTTGGATTAGTGTTACAGTGCCTTGATTTCTCAGATTGTCCCTAGTTTCCAATTTCTCCATTCTAATTTTTAAGGAAGTATTTTCTTCAATAACCTTTTGGACTTCCTTTTCCATTTGGCCAATTTTGCTCTTTAGGGCATTCTTCTCCTCATTGGCTTTTGGGACTTCTTTTGCCATTTGGGTTAGGCTATTTTTAAGGTGTTATTTTCTTCAGTATTTTTTGGGGTCTCTTTTAGTATCACTCTCAGTTTTTCCTCTACTTCTCTTACTTGCTTCTCAAAATCCTTTCTGAGCTCTTCCACGGCCTGGGACCAATTCATATTTTTCTTGGAGGTTTTGGATGCAGGAGCTTTGGCTTTGTTGTCTTCTTTTGGTTGTATGTTTTCTTTGTCATCAAAGTAAGATAATATAGTCTGACTCTTTTTGCACTGCTTACTCATGATCTCAGCCAATTACTTGCGTTATAGACTCTTTGTTAAGGTAGGAGTCTGTTTCCAGTGTGGAGAATGTACTGTCCCAACCTTTAGGGGTTTTGTGCAGCTGTTTTCAGAGATACTTCTAGGGACCTATATATTTTCAGTTCTTCCAAGGTGCTATGATCAAGGGCCAGGTGTTTACTCCTTTCCTGGCCTGTCCTCTGGTCTATTAGCACTCTTTTCTGTCTTGGAACTTTGAGGAGTGTTTCCTCTCCACAGCCACTACAAGCTCCACCATGCTAGTGCTCCTTCTTGCCCCAGGACTGCCACCAAGAACTGTGACTCAGATCCAAGCATAGGCAAAGCAAGAGTATCCTGCACCAGCAGAGAGATATCTGCAATCCCCCTCTGATCAGCCACTGGATTCCCCCTCAGTCTGTGGGCTGGTCTGAAGCAGCTGCCACCCCAAGGAATGGGACTGGGACCCTGCACTCCTCTCTCACCACCATAGAAACAGACTTTTCCCACTGACTTTCTAAATTGTCTTTTGTTGTTCATTGGTTAAGAAGTCTGGAAACCACCACAGCTGCCTGTGATTCAGCCCTCTGAGGCCTGTTTCTGGTTCACTGTGGCCTGTGTGCCCATGCCAAACTGTGCTCCTCTCCCTACCTGATGTGATACTTCTTTCCAATAAAACATCCAGGCTGTCTTGGACTGGAAATTTGTTTCACTCTGTCTTTTTGTGGGTTCTGCTGCTTTAGAATTAGTTTAGAGCCATTTTTTATAGGTATTTGGAGGGGTTTGGGGAGAACTCTAGCAAGTCACTGCTTTTACTCCACCATCTTGGCTCCGCCCCCCCTACCCTTTACCTTCTTAAGCACTTCCATTCTATCCCATCTCCTAAAAAATGTCCCCTTGTTCCCACTCTATGATTTACTTTTTCATCTCTCCCTTTCAGTTAGATCGTTCCCTACTGCCTACAATCATGTTTTTGTCTCTGCCTTCCTGAAAACAGTCATCACTTGATCCTTCAATTCTCTCTCTCACTCAATATCTCTCCTGAATTTTGTAACTAAACTCTTTGAAAACACAATCTATAATAGATGTCTCCACTTTCTCTTTTCTCACTCTCTTCTTAATCCCTTATAATCTATCTTCTGACTTTATCATTCCACTAAAACTCTTCTCCCCAAAGTTAACAATGTTCTCTTAGTTTCCAAATTCAAAGGCCTTTTCTCAGTCCTCATTTTCCTTAGCCTCTCTACAGCTTTTAACAGTGTTGATCACCCTCTTCTCCTTGATAATCTCTTTTCCCTGGGTTTTCAAGTCACTTCACTCTCCTGATTCTCCTCCTTATTCTTTGTAGTTCCTTCTGTCTCTTTTCCTGAATATGCCAGATCACACCCTGTAACTGTAGGGGTCCCTTAGGGTTCTGTACTGGGTTCTCTTCTCTTCCCCCTTTATACTACTTCACTTGGTGGTCTCATTGGCTCCCAAGGGTTTAATTACCATTTAAATTATGATAATCCTAAAATCTATCCATTGGACCTCATCATCTCTGTTGACCTCCAATTTTGAATTCCCAATTACTTCTCAGACATCTCAAGTGAATGTCCAGTAAACATATTGAGTTAAATATATACAAAACTGAACAAATTATCTTTCTATTTAAATATCTACCTCCCCCACTTTTCCTAGTACTGGAAGAGGGAATGCTATCCTCCCAGGTTCTCACACCTGCAAACTAGGAATTATCCTCTTTGCTTCACTATCTCTCAGCCCCATAGCCAATCTGTTGACAAAGTCCATTAATTTCACCTTTCCTACTTATCTCACATATGTACCCTTCTCTCCTGTGAAAATGCCACCACTCTAGTGTAGACTGTTATCACTCCATGGCAGTATTATTACAATGGTCTGCTGGTGGATGTGCCTGCTTCAAGTACCTTTCAACTTGATTTCATGCAATCTTTAGCTACTAAGGGTATATTCCAAAAATGCAAATGTTTCAATGTCTTACCCTACCTCACTCAATAAATTCCAGTGATTCCCAAAATACCCAGAATTAAATTCAAAATCCTATGTTTTGTCTTGAAAGCGCTTCATAATCTAGCCTGCTCCTGTCTTCACAACTGACCTCTTTGTTCTATGAACAACACTCTCCCTATTAGATTTGGCATTTTTCCTGACTGTCCTTCATGCCCAGAATTCTCTCCCTGCTCAACACCTCATACTGACTTTCCTTACCTGCTTTACATCCCAAATAAGATCCCATATTTTACAGGAAGCCTTTCTAATTCCCCTTTATTCCCCTCTCTTAATTTATTTTCTGTTTATCTTCTATATAGCTTGTTTGTATATATTTGTTTATACATTTTCTTTCTCATTATATTGTGAGTTCCTTGAGGATAGGAACTGTCTTTTACCCCCTTTTGTATTCCTAGCACTTAGCACAGGGTGTGGCACATAGTAGGCATTTAATAAATGTTTATTAATTGATATCAATGTTCAGCTCACTTCATGAAAAGGCTAACAATTGTAATATTTTCCAGAATATTTGTATAATCCTTCATACTCAAGAGATATTGTATCATAAGCTAAAATTATCTTCATGGGGAGGAGCTTTTTTCCTGTGGTTCATAATTAGGGATGAATGTATCCAATTAATTATATTTCTCATTGCCTTGGGGAGAGTTCTGAAGCCACTATCTCATGTGTTTGCTTCTTCGAGGAGAAATGGTTAGCCAACTATCCATTTTTTGTATCATCCTTGTGTCTCCTCTTTTTTAATATAATATGTATCAATATTTATATGGTTCATTTGCTCCAGTAATATAACAACTCAGTCATTATTACAAAATGTTGAAAATATCACACTTAGTGTCTTCTACTTCCATGGTGTCTGAAGATACAAAAGTCATTTCCATTAAACCAAGGGCCATTTTGTATATTATTTGTTTCATGAGTTGCCATGGATAAAAAAAAAAAGTATCTTCTTTTGTACAACTTACCACTGTTAATCTGCTTCATATTTAGGTGGGATGATGCTTTGATATTTGGAGAAATTAGAGTTACTCACTTGATCTATAACTGGATTCTTTCACAATTTCTAGAATTTGCCAGAGTATATACTTTGTTGACAAAATTATTAAGAATTCAGGGTAACACTAATGGATTTCACTTCATAGAATTTCAAATCAAAACTTCTAAACTATATTAAATGACCATTTTCCTGAGATCTTTTGTTTTAAACTTCAGTATATGCACAATTTTTGTTTGGCATTACTATTTTACCCCAATGATGAGTATCATGCATTTCAGATTTTTCCATTTGACAATCATTTGGGTATTATTCTTTTTTTTTCACAAGATTTTGCCTTTTAATTACACATTATTTAAATTATAAATACAACATTTTTATTTTGACTTATCTTGATCCATAATATATAGAAATATATGATCTAACATCTTCAAATATAATAACTAATACACTTACATTTAAATTAAGTGGCAAATTTTATTTATTAATTGATGATGAGTTCTCCAAGTTATATGATTTTATTTATATTATATGATTTTTTCAAACATCATTATAAAGAAAAGGATAGATGGGATTCTTATTCCCATTTTAAATGAGAAAAGTAAGGCAAGAGAAAGTGAAGTCAATTTTGGGTTGCTTAAGGTCATGTCATAAATACATGTAAGGGAGGGAGGGAATAAGCATTTATATAACACCTACTATGAGCCAGGCACTGTGCTCAGTGCCTTAAAATATATTCTTTGATCCTCAACACAATTCTGGCAACTAGGTAATGTTATTATCTCATTTTAGAGGTGACAAAACTGAAGCAAATCATGGTTAAGTTACTTGCTATACAACTGATAAATGTTCATGCATGGATTTGAACTTACATATTTCTGACTGCAGACCCATCACTCTTTCGCTGGGCCACTTGCCTGCTCATACATATACATTTAACTGCAATATTCCACTCATCCAACTAATTTGGTAGACAAGATGTTCTTTGAGATTGATTCTAAGGAACGCTATTATTGGTGGTGGTAGCATGTGCTTCTTGTTCCCCCAATTTTAGAAGTAAAATACTTTATTCATTTAAACAAATGGGAAAAATGTATCATTCTTAAGAGAGGATGCCATGACACATTTCCACAAGACTGTATACATATATGATATGAAACATGGAAATCCCTTAAATTCCCTTCTAACTCAAAACACTATGACCCTAGTATTCCCAACATTTGCTTAGGTAACCCAGAGGTTATTTTTTTTAAGTATTTCTGTTAGGTGCAGATTTAACAAAAAACATTTAATGTAGTAATGAATGCCAGCTCCCTCCATTGTTCTTGCCATGATATCTCTCCAACCCAAATTTAAAGGCTACCTGGTGAATGATACAATGGCAATAACTCAGTCAGAATCTTTATCCACCCAACATTACCTTTTATTAATACCAAAAAAAAGAAGAAAGTGAGAAAGTAAGGAATATCCTTTACATCTGTTCCATTCACCTAATGCTGACAGATCATTGCCAAAGATGGCAACTGCAACTGGTAGACAATATGATATTATTTCTTATGAGAACTCTCCATTTAGTGAGTGATTTTTTAAAAAAAATCCATCTTGTAAGTGGAAGTGTACAAATGAACAGCTAGTTTGGTGAAATTGGAAGGGGAATTCTATCTCTAAGCTATTTTATTATATCTTCAGGAAAGGTGAGTTGGTCAATGTCACTATTGTGGTGCAAACTAAACTAATTTCATGATATTTTCAATCATGGAATGATGAATCAGTCCTGGACTCAAGTGCAGAGTGTCTGTAATACCCTATCCCCCTTCAAGGCAAAGGCTTTTCATTTTATAGCTTGAATAGAGCAATAATGTCACAGACTGGCAGGGCAGTGAAATCAATCGATGAGCTGGATATGTAGTGGAGGCACCCTGGGATTTGACTGACAACTGATGAGATATCAGTCATTTTCTTTTCTTCTCTTACTGCTTCTCTATTCAAGCTTTTCAATAGAAGACTGGCAGAGTATAGAACAGAGAGAGAAAGGGGAAGGAGGGAAAAGAAGGTGAACTTTGAAAAATAAAAGCAACAATGAAGGTGAACTGCCTGACCTAATAGAAAAAAAAAAATAAAGTTGGGTACAATGTATTGTCATGAAAAAATCTTTAGAGGAAAGTAGAACAGAGTTTATTTTGGCAACCAATCATAGTTTTCTATATATCCTCCTTGGCCAAAATTCTTCACATAATCTTGTGCCTCATTTCGGTACAAACTCCTGGCATTTTGGGGGTGCACTAAAGACTTTACTCAATTTTCAGATAAACAATATTTCTCACAATGGTGATAAGAACCAAACATACATAATTTGTATGTATGTAAATTTCCCCATAATTTGGGGAACCATCAAGTTGAAAATAAAACTCAATAGTTTAGTTCTCAAAATACCTTAAAATTTACAAGAAAGAAAAGGCAAAGAAGGAAGAAAAAACAATCTACATAACTGTATTATTAAAGTGTGAATAATTTCTCTCAAGTGTAGAATAATGTATACTATTTGTATTCAATGAGAAATTAGTCTTGTGCAATGTTATACAGTCTAAGATACCTATTCAAAAGTTTTATTTTTCTATGTCATTCTTTTATTGTAATTGTTAAGAAAATTTTCATGGTTTAATTGTGTAATGAGACATTGGAACTTTTGAACAAATGAATATCTGGGCTGCACGTGCAGCTACTACTTTCTCCTTTATTTCTTTGGATTACTAAAGGGAAAAAAAGATAATCTTTTGCATTACTTATTCTTCCTAAGGTACAGCTAGGTGGCACAGTAGAGCACAAGGCCTGGAGTCAGGAAGACCTGAATTGAAATCCAGCCTAAGACACTTACTAGCTGTATGACCCTGGGCAAGTAACTTAACCCTGTTTACCTCAGTTTCCTGGTCTGTAAAATGAGCTGGAAAAGGAAATGTATCTTTGCTAATTTTTTTTTCAAATGAGGTCACAAAGGGTCAGACACAACTGAATTTGAGGCTTGTGCTGTTTCAACACAAACTTCTGTCAGATGCAGCTAGTCTAACTTCCAAAACACCATGCACAACACACTCAGATAGTGATGCAACCACCAACACAGTGTCCACCCACCATGGTCTTGCAGGCTTATATTTGATATTTGGAGTGTTTTGAGGGGGCTGGGAAGAGGAAGCATGAATAATATCAGAAATCAGAGTGAGTAAGAAGCAGCATGGGTACCATGGGAAAAGAGGGTTCCGTCAAAGTTGTTCAGCACTAGCCTGAACATGCCATTGGTGCATACTCATATATCAAGGGGATGTTCACTAGTAGAAATACCTGGTAGTATCCAATGATGGGGTCTTCATAGTACTGAGCATACAGCTGCCAAGGGTGGACTGGTGGTCCTGAGCTGTGATGGTGTGTTGTATTTTCTTACATGGAAAACTAGACAATTTCTCCATGATGGCTACTTTATGTTGGAAGTTATGCCCTTCCCATGTAAGGAAAGATGCATCTATATATATATTTCTGCTAACTAGGATCTGTCATTATCAAATAATGGTAGTAATGTTGCACAAAGCTGGATCTAATCTGTTCCCAAATCAGCTTGTCTCCCATTTTGGATGCTCACCTATCAGTAAAAACTGTAAAATGGCAGCATTGAATTAGAAGATATTTAAGTTCTTCAGCTCTGTAATTAATACTAGTTTTCTGGGAAAACACTGTAGGGTGAAGTCTGACAGGCTAGCATGATGGCAGCAGTGGCATGGTCCTGGATTGATTGTCACTCTCCTCCCCCTCCACATACATACCTCCTACCTTCCCTCTCCCTTCCCAAGCCCTAAACCATTCTTTATTTTGTTAAATAGTTATGAGTTCAAGTTGTGAGGATTGAAAAAAAAGCAAATGTCCTCTATCACAAGGAGGATATTGTATTTTCAGGAATTTACAATTGTTAATAAGTATGTGCTTCTTTAGATTTTTTTTTAAATCAAACTCAGTTCTTATATATATATTTATGGATATACTTATGAATGTCTGTGAAGGCAAATGCATGTGATATACGTGTGTATATACACAAACACATATACACACATTTGTATTTGTATGTATATGTATATATGTATATAGATACATGTATGTATGCATATATATAAAATGCATGCACACATATTCATACACATTCCTGTGTGCATTGCATGTATAATAGATGATCATATCTTGCCCTCTCACCTCTCCTAATTATCCTTTTACTTTAATCTTGGGGTTTTGAGGATTTCAAGAGAAAGTACAGTAATTGTCAAAGGAATTTCTCATGAATTTGGAAAACAAAAAAGACTGATGGTCCTTCTCCTGGGAGTCTCTGGGTGTGTGGGAAGAATGGGCAATGTCAGGAAGCCAAGTAATGGTATAGAGGACATGAATCCTGTTGCAATAAATAGTTTTGGCTTCCTGTTTTCTTCAAGGTAGGTGCTATTGTCATTCTCAGTAAATAGATAAGGAAACTGAGGCTCAGAGACTCTAAATGACATGTCAAAGGTCAAACAACTAATCAATGTCAGAGGCAGGAGAGAGTCAAACCTTGGTATTCCTGACTCTATGCTTATCATTTTTTCCAAAGGTCTTTGTTGTCTCCACATGATTATAAGATAAACTCTGTCAAGTTCTTAAAGCTTATGGATATCTGATTTTACAAAAAAAGAAAAGGTGAAGTCTCAATATGCAAAATGTCAACACAATTTAAAGAGCTGAAAGCAAACCTACTTTGATCTCCCAATACTCAGTCTTGGTCAGAGCCCTCTGAGTCACACACGCACTGATTTCATTCTCACACCTATATCATTAATTTGTTCTCTGGTGTGAAGACATTAATGCTTTCTTGGCACATACGCAAGCATTCAGAGTAAATGGTCAGCTCTGTTAAAACAGTGTTTATTTCACATTTTGTGTAAAATTAAGTACTGCAAATAGCATCTGAAACTACAGACTAAGTAATGATTTTTATGTGTGATGTAAAAAGAAGCCATTATCACTAGTGTTAACTTCTATAAATGAAAAGAAGGGACAAAAGATAAAACATGGAATAAAAAAAAGATGATTGAACCAGGGTTCATTTCATCCTGAGAACCTATAGTATAGGTTCTATAGCAAATCCTTTTATTAAGGGGATTAGTTCTATGGAGTTTGGATTCAGTCAAAGGGCCATGCTTGAGGACCTAGAGGGCCACATGTGGCCTCAAGGCTGCAGGTTCCCCACCCCTGAACACATTGTATTCAAATTTCATATTTTTTTTTCCCTTGAGAGATAGTGTTTCAGTCAGAAGGCTTTCATCTCAGCTCTTACTTTCTAGTCTCTCTACAATTTCTAAGCCTTAATCTCTATACATAAAAAGTCAGACTATTAATTTTTACACCTCACCTCCTAAGGTTATTTAAGAATATAAAACTTTATAAATAAAGTAGAACATGAATTAAAGTGGGATTATTTTTGCATATTTGTTGTTGTTTCAACTAGACCTGCAATTGCATTGATATAGGCAGCTTCCAGGGATAAACATCTTATGACAATGCAAATCAGCATATTCTCTGAAATTTACAACATTCAAGAATTTCCTAGGACATTGAAAAATTAAATAATTCAGCCAAGGTCACAATTCAGTACATACAAGATTTGAACTCAGAACTTTGAGCTTCATGGTCAGTTCTCTCGATATTTCACAAATATAATGAGTAAAATTATTTATAAGACTATGAATATCAGCAATTATGGGTTTACTTATTAAGTAATCCTGCCAGTTGCAACTGGCAGGCAATTAATAGTAAATGCCTCCTGTCTCATCTTCTCATTTCTCAAAAGAGGAATCTAAGGCCCAAAGAGGGAGAATGACTTGCTTGCTAATACACAACTAAGAAGTGACAGAGCAAGCAACCAGATCCTGAACTGCCAACTCCAAATTCACATCTCCTGACAGTATTCTGTTCTGAGGTCATGGGAGACGAGTATAAGATAAATAGAAAGAGTTATGAAGGGCTTTTCATGTTACCGTTGCTGTTCAGTTATCTTTCAGTCATGTCAAACTCTTTGTGATCCTATTTGGGGTTTTCTTGGCAAAGGTACTAAAATAGTTTGTCATTTACTTCTTCAGCTTATTTTACAGAACAGGAAACTGAGGCAAATGGGGTTAACTGACTTGCTCAGGGTCACACAGTTATTAAGTATCTGAGGCCAGATTTGAATTCAGGTCTTCCTGACTTCAGATGCAGTGCTCTATCCAGTGCCATAGAGCTGCCCCTTTCATATTACTACAGATTCATTGTTTGTTTAATTGTCTTATTTTTAAGAGAGAGACTGTGCTTTTAAAAAGGGCAAGGAAACTAAAAATATCTAAAGTGTGAACCTGTTAGAGATGTTTAGCACTGAGGGAGTTAAATTAGTGTTGAGCACTGCGTGTAGCTTTCATCACTATTCTAGCAGTCATGCACTATGAAAGTAAAAATATTGAAGCAACCTTTTCAATTGGCTTTAACTGATGTAAGCATGCATGAAATAGCTTGCAATTTGCTTCCTGGAATATCAAAGATTAAATTCACTTAAGGACTTTGCTTTTTTTCTTTTAATCACTTCATATTTTGAGAGGTCATTTAAGAAACATTGTTATGCCTTCCTATATTTTTTATAATACATGTGACATCCATGTCAAACAGAAACTCTCATAACTAATAATAATATCAAGGTAGCCATCATGAAATAGGACATTAAACAGGATCATTATATTAAGCCAAAACCACGGTGACTCCTAGCAACATAGACAGAACTGGAAGGAACCTAACAGATCACATAACTTTGTCTTATTTTACAGAGAATGAAAATGTCACCCACAGAGAAGAGAAGACTCAACTAAGTGTCCAGAGGTGACTAATGAAAGAGCTGGGATTGAAACTCGGATCCTTGGAGTCAAAAGCTGGCACTCTTTCTACTGTTAATTACTACACACACACACACACACACACACCTATATTCATATGCATATGTTTATATATACATTTACACATGTATGTGTACTTATGCATTCATGAGGATTTAATATATGATATGAGATGATGCAATGTGACATATAAAATAGCATAATGTAATAAAATAATATAATATGACATAAAACAATGTCTTTTGTTATGATATAATATAATGTAAGGTCATGTAATATAATTATGATATAATACAATACAATACAATACATACCAAAAAGAAGGGAAAAAATCTTATTGGCCCTTTTGTTAATCTACCGCCAATCAACTTTCTTACCCTTATATCCCATAACTCCCCTATATAAACAATCTGGTCAATTTGTTATTATTATAATAGGCTTTTATTTTTTTTAATTGGGATATAATAAAATAGCATTGTTAGTCAGCCTTTCACTATTTTTAATCAATAACAGGTATATAAAAATTAGCCTTGTTTATACTGCTTCCATCATGTTAAAAGGTTTTTAAAAAATTATTATTATTATTATTATTATTGTTATTATTATTATTATTTTGGCTAGGCAATGGGGTTAAGTGACTTGCCCAGGTCACAGAGCTAGTAAGTGTCAAATGTGAGAGGCTGGATTTGAACTCAAGTCCTCCTAACCTCCAGGGCCAATGCTCTATCCATTGCACCACCAGTATTTATTTTTTTTTAATAATTCTACTCCTGTGGCCTGAAGGCTGGCTTATTAGTGCCTGAAATATTGCCAAGGATGCTGATTTTTTTGTAGATATCAATCACCTCATGCTGAAAAAGATAGACTCTGTTCAATATGGGTCATTTTTCACCTACTGATATACCAATCCATTTCTCATCTACCAAACACATGTGACCTGGCCTCTGAGTTTGGTCTAAAATAATATTACAAACTTGAATTCCCTGTCCTTTTCCTTTCCACCTATCCAAATCACATTCATCACCAAAACCCAGGTTAAATCCTAATTGGTAAAGTAATAGTTTGTCATCTCACCATTAAAAAATTATAGATTTTTCTCATCTGACTCTTGGTTTAATACTCTATTTCTTAACCCTTGCAGAAACCTGGCTTCTTTCTGACAATATTCATTAATAGTTGTCTTGTCCTGCAAAAGGGAGGGGGAAGGAAGGGAGGAAAGAAATCGTAAGGGTAAAGGGGAAGAAAAGGAAGGAGGCTAATAGAAGGGACTGAGGGAGACAGTGGTCAAAAGCAAAACACTAGAGAGGAGGGAAAGGGAGAAAAGAGAAAGAAAAACATAAACACTGAGGATATAGGATGAAAAGAAAGACACAGTAATCATAACTGTCAATGTGAAGGGGATGAACTCTCCCATAAAATGGAAGCAGATAGCAAATTGGAATAAAAACTATAATCCTACAATATATTGTTTACTAGAATCACATTTGAAACAGAGGGACACACACAGAGTAAAGGTAAAACGCTGATGTAGAATATATTATGCTTCAGCTGAAATAAAAAAAAAAGCAGGGGTGGCAATCCTGATCTCAGACAAAGCAAAAGCAAAAATAGATCTTCTCAAAAGAGATAAAGAAGGAAACTACGTCTTGCTAAAAAGGCACCATAGACAATGAAGTAATATCATTACTAAACACATATGCACCAAATGGTATAGCATCTAAATTCTTAGAGGAGAAGTCCAGGGAGTTACTGGAAGAAATAGAGAGCAAAACAATACTAGTAGGGACCTCCCCACTACTGAATACTGAATACTGAATACTGAAAACCAAAGGGGAGATTAATAAAATTAAAATTAAGAAATCTGTTGAGCTAATAAATAAAACTCAGAGTTGATTTTATGAAAAAATCAATAAAACAGATAAAACTTTGGTTAATTTAATTAAAAAAAGAAAGAAGAAAACCAAATTACCAGTATCAAGAATGAAAGTGGTGAATCCACCACCAAGGAAGAGGAAATTAAAACAATAATGAGGAACTATTTTGCCCAACTGTATGCCAATAAATTTGGCAATCTTAGTGAAATGGGTGAATATTTACAAAAATATAAATTGCCCTGATTAACATAAGAGGAAGTAAAATACTTAAATAAGCCCATCTCAGAAAAAGAAATTGAAAAAATCATTGATGAACTCCCTAGGAAAAAATCTCCAGGGCCAGATGGATTTACAAGTGAATTCTTTCAAACATTCAAAGAACAATTATTTCCAATGCTATAGACTATTTGGGAAAATAGGTGAAGAAGGAGTCTTACCAAATTCTTTTTATGATACAAACATGGTGCTGATACCTAAAAAACCAGGAAGAGTCAAAATAGAGAAAGAAAATTATAGACCAATTTCTCTAATGAATATAGATGCAAAATTTTTAAATAAAGTATTAACAAATAGATTACAGCAACTTATTACAAGAATAATTCACCATGACCAGGTAGAATTTATACCAGGAATGCAGAGCTGGTTCAATATTAGGAAAACTATCAGCATGATTGATCACATCAACAACAAAATTAACAGAAATCACATGGTCATCTGAATAGATGCAGAAAAACTTTTAACAAAATACAAACCTATTCCTATTAAAAACACTAGAGAGCATAGCTATAAATGAAGTTTTCCCTAAAATAAGTAGCACCTTCCTAAAACCTTCATCAAGCATCATATGTAATGGGGACAAGCTAGAAGCATTTCTAATAAGATTGGGGTTGAAGGAAAGATGTCCATTATCACCATTCTTGTTCAATATGGTACTGGAAAGGTTAGCTTTAGCAATAAATGAAGAAAAAGAAATTGAAGGTATTAGAATAGGCAAAGAAGAAACAAAGCTATCACTCTTTGCAGATGATATGATGTTTCTTTTTTAATTAATTGATAAAAATAATTAATAAAAAATCCTGTTTTTCATTGCACATATTAAGAGAACTGTGCTATTGTTACAAAATCAATATATTACAGATATTTCAAAAGTATATTTTATGCTAAAAAATCATAACATCGACCTTTATTATTGTGGGAGAGGTGGTAATACTCATGCAATTCCCCATATTAGTCATCTGATTTTAATTTTCAAATTTCATAAACATTGTTTCTAAATAAACACCCAAAATGTATACTTTGGGAATTTCAAAAAGTACAATTAAAATTTACCTTTCTCATCTAATTATTTTCAACTTTCATTTCCCCCTTCTAAACTGTACATTCTTCTTAGGTTTCCAAATACAATCCATCTGTTAAAAGTTAGAAAGAAAGAAAGAAACCGAGAGTTCTCCAATTTCTGCTAAACTCAGTGTTCTCAATTCTGTAGAGGGCTGTCAAAGTTTGATTAAAAAAAAAACCAAGAATTAATATTCATTCTATCAGATGAACAGTGAAACTCCCTAAGTTTCTCCATTTATGAACTGCTTTCATCAAATTTGAAAGAAGTGAAAATATATATAGTTGATATTACTCAATTCTACTTTCTGCACTCACTTCTTTCATCAATATTATACCAATTTCCTCCACTGCTTGACAATGCTTTATTGTAGCTGTTCCAGAGTAGTCCTTGGCAATAATGAATACTACAGACATATTGTGTCCCATTTTGAAATCTGTTTTTATTTTCTAAAATGTAAACTTGGAACTCTGAAATTCACATTGAGCTTTCTTGTCACTTGATGACTACATAATATATTATAGTTAATGAAGCATTGGGGCTAAGGTGGTTGATGGCATAAGTACCTGTAAAGTTTCTTATAAAGAAACAACTCTGGGCTGTGAAACAATTAGTTATTAATAAACAGCTAAACAAAAATATTTTTGTAATGCTTTTCAAATAGAATGTATTCTCGTTGATTTTCCTGGTGACTTAGAATTCATAATGTTGCATTGAGGAATACCTCTTCACAAATAGCTGTATGTATATATGTGTATGTACATACCAGCTGTGGATATATTCTGTCAAGTATGTTTTATGAGCCTTCTCATAGGTCCCATGGATAGATTTCAATGAGGTCTGTAAAATTGTACAGGATTTAAAAAAAAAAAACTAACATTAAACTGAAATTTCCTTTAATTATTTAAAATGTATTACCAAAGGGATCCATGACATTAAAAAAAAAGATTAAGACTCCCTGGAATAGATAATGTTTAGCTCTAGCTTTCTATAAAACTCTATAATCTGGTGCAGGTCAGAACCAATGAAAGAAATATCTCTTCAGGATTATTAAGTTTGGAATTTCTGAATGAAATCTTTGGATACACTATAAGTATTCAATGAATGCTTAGTTAGTATTTGTGTAAGTACTTTATTAAAAGAAAAAACATATTTTTACAATCTGGCTTAGTACATAAAACTAAATTACTCATAAATCTCAGCTCCTTTTAGAAGAAGTTTTCTCTTTTTGTTTGTTTTATTTTGTTTTCTGACCCAGGATATGTTTAAAGCCTTACAGCTTATCAGTCTGGATGGATCAGGTCAGTTCATATTACATCAGATGTGAATTTATAAAAAAGTTGATGGAAATATCTTGATGTAAAGTGATTGTGAAACAGCTTAATTTCAACTTAAAACATACATTTGGCATTTTCCTTAAAATTTATATCCCCTTTAACCAAGCTCTTTAATCAGGTATATAGTCTTTAAACTACCAGAGGGTTGCTAGAAGAAATGGGAAACAAAAATCTTTTTTTTTTCTTTTTGGCCTGCAGTCTTAGAGTATAATAACTGGCACAAATATGATAGAACATGGAATAGTGACATACAGTATTAATAAGGAAAAGAAGACATGAAAAATATTTTAGCTAACCAAATCATTTGGTGATAAAGGTTATATGTAAAATTTATTCAGGGCATATCAAAACAGTGTCATTAATGTTATCCCTGTCACTAAGGGCAATTGCTATTTAAAGTGACTTTAAATGTTACTATTCTTAATAAGCAAAGAATCATTAATAATGCCAATATATTCTTACTGCCATGTTCAAATGAACTAACATGTTAAGCAGATCATCAATTCATATTATCACATTTCATATTCTAGAATATTTTATTCATGCCCAATGAAACAGGAAGAAAAATCAGAAACACAGTGCTGAAAATTAAGCAAAAGGTTAATGCACTGTATTTTTTTTTCATACCTGAATATACATTCAGAGCTATAGACATAATGGAGCAGGTACATGGAACAATTTCTCCTGACTATTCATCCATGCAGAATGGTATTCACGCTTCCATTTATTTAATAGAGTTGATAAGTCTTGCTCCTTTGCTCAGGTGAAAGGAACCTGACAATCTCATGAGAGTGTTCTGGGACCAGGAGATTGAGAAAAACACCAGATGGAGGTAGCTAACTACTGTCATAATGAATACAGTCAATGCCAAGAATTTTAACAGACCGTCATTTCTCAATAATTCCTTTTCCAAAGAGACTTTTTTATTAATAATGTCTCCTCTCTGTCTTGCATTAGATGGAGAACTTTAAGGATGGCTTTGAGAAGCATTTCCAGTTAATTAAAATGTACCTGGCTCATGGGTGTGCTCCTGTGTCTTACCTGTTTACATCCAGATGTTACTGTCACAGTGATACATGCTAGTAATTTCACTTGGGACTATGTATAAATGGAGATAGGGCTTCTTCTAGCTCTCAAAAGTACTATGAAGTGTCATGTCATTAAAATGTAGTCCAAGATCAGTTGATCCTTGTCTGTTTGGAGGAACCTTCAAACATTATTGTCTTTAAGTTGAGAAATAGCATATACATGGCTCCTCTTCATTGTCAGTGACGTAGAAGATACCTTGGTATCAAGTGGTTTCCCACAGTATACTTGGATGAGTTATATAGGTTTTCATGCTTACTGAGTCCAAGAAACATATAAACTATGTTGTTTGTGTAAGAGACAAGACCTTCTTTATTTCCTCTACAGATTTTATCGTCCAAAAAGAACATATAGAAGTAAAATTGTTTGTATCCCAGGTTCCTGCGGACCTTAGAAAGGTATGTGAATCTACCAAAAGTAGATTTCTTGATGCTAGAACATTTAATTCAAAGTGATTAAATCAGAGTTGTACATTTTTAAATGAAGTTGTAGTTTTTAAATGAAAACTTTGTTTTCCCTGTGCTTCAAATCCATGTCTTTTTTCCCAATGGTTAGTGATAAATAGTTTTATTTCTGCCCAATAACATATATGACTAAGCAGTTTGTGCAACATAAGACACATTTTATTTGTTTGAAGCAGGGTAACCAAATATTTGATTTTATTATAAAATCCTATAGATATTAATGTGAGGGTGTTTTCTTTACCTTTGTAGCTCTCTCTAAATTTTAAAAGAGATGGGAACTAAGAATCACACTCAGACATGTGGTGTACCCTGTCTAGATTGAGGCTAGTTCTGTTAGCTGTTCTCAGTCCCCAGTAATTTAACAGGCTCCAGTCCTATTTGCCAATCCATCCTGTCTCCAGAAAGCTATTAAGAATAGTTTCTGCCCTCTTACTAAAGAAGCATAAACTTTCCAGTTGCTCAAATTGTGTCAACACTGTTTCCTTAATTCCTTTTGCCAATTTTCACCTAAGAGGAAGGAGAGTAGAGAATGTCAGACTCTTGAGCTAACACTCTGCTATGGCCTTCTGGTGCACTCCATGGATGATGAATTGGAGGCTTTCTGCTATTGTTTACAACCTCCATCCATGACTTCTTTTCATTCTTTATACTTTTAAGTGTCTAAACACAATTATTGTTGTCCTCTTGTTGAACTTCCAAGTCATTTCACTTTGTGGCTCCTGTGAAAAGTCTAGGTCCTTCTGATTCCATCTTGGGCATCATTCTCTCTCCAATGCAAGTCCCTCTAATAACTTTCAATTTTCCCTGACTATGAATAGGACCAATTATATAAAGTGCTAATATTCATAATAACTATAATACCACCTGATTTTCTATGGTTCTACTCACTTTCCCTACAACCCTTACAAACTTCATATCTTTCTTTGACTACTGCTATTCTATATATGTTGCCTTCCCCATTAGAATATAAGACCTTTGAAAATAGGCATTGCTTTCACTTTTGTTTTATTTCTCCAGCATTTAACACATTGTGTGGCATACTGTGCCAACCAAGTTTGATTTACTCACTTTGTGCAAAGCTATTTCTACTAATTGGTAACCTGAGCATAATCACTACCTCTATTACACTTACACAATAGTAATAGTAGCAGGAAAATTAGTAGTATCATCAATCATTATTTATAATAACCTTCTAAAAGTCTAAAGTTTCATCCGTGAATGAAGCTATGAGGTTGAGGGTGTAACAAACAACCACATAAAGTAATAGAAGGCAAGGTACAGTAGCTGCTAAGGCCTATCAGCATCTTTGAAATGCTGATTAATTCTCCTCTTGTAATAATCTGATTTAATGGATTAGCACATCAGTCAAATGTGGTGTCAAAGAAATGTTTGAGACAGCATGTGGTTGCAGTGTGACTGTATTTAAATCATCAAGATGATTATGAATTTGACAGGGAGATAAGTGGAGTGATACTCCTTTGTGTTCTGATAATAGAAGAAGATTGGAGAAGGAAATTGCAAATCACTCTAGTATCCTTGCCAGGAAAACCTCAGATGGGGTCACAAAGAGTTAGACACAACTGAAATGAGAGAACAACAACAAAAGAAGACAAAATTGTAAAATAAAAAATTGGAGATACCAATGTCTCACCTGTTGGATATACTTCAATGCAGTGGCCACTAAACAATAAAACATGAAAACTATGAGTGTGCATAAAACACTTTGAATATAAGGACGCTTTCATTATGTTGCAGAACTAGATATTAATAAATATTATTTTTTTTTTATTAAGAAGAAGCATTTTTAAGAGATTGTCATATGCCATGCATTGTGCTAAGTGCTAGGAATACAAATATAAGCAAAAATAAAGACTTTGCCCTCAATGAGATTACATTCTAATTGAGTAAGATTTATGAATAAAAAGGAAACTGAAAATGGAAGGGGGAGAGATGAAAGTACTTAGAGGAGAAACACTATACAGAAAGTCTGGGGGAGTCAGAAAGGAATCCAGCATGTAGAAGACTATAATAATAGTAAAAAATTTGTTTAGTGATTAAAAGGTTTACATATGTTATCTAATTTGAAACTCTCAATAACCCTGTAAAATAGACATTATTATCACCAATTTGGAAATGTGGAAACTAATGCTGATGGTTTAAGTGAACTGGTCAAGATTGTATAGTTAGTTCATGAGGCAGGTTATGAAAGTAAACCTTCCTGATTCAGAGTCCAACACTCTTATCAATTACATCATTTAGTTGCTTCAGGACAATAGCACAATTGGAAATGTTGCTCACTATTTTTAGCCAAGATCCTCAGACTAGATTCTTTTCCTCTGTTTGTTGTTGTTATTGTTCTAAGTTATACAATAACATACTGCTAAACAATGCTGATCAATCATAAAGAAAACTTTTTCTCCCTATACCCAAAGTTATGTGGCAAACACAAAAAAATTCAGGGGTTATCAAATTCTAAAAGTTAAAAATTGAAGAATCTGGGAATATTGCAACTTTTCACTTAAACAAAACATCAACAATTTTACCTGGTGATAAAATAGATGACAAAATACACTCATGTCTCAGGTGATTTAACGAATGAACAGGTCTACCACATAGGAAGGTTTTAATATAGACTTGTTGATTGATGGGGAGAGAAGAGATAAAAATACATAACAGCACAATTTTAAAAGCCTTTCTTGAGTTTGAAAATATAATCCAATGAGAAAAATAACTATATTTAAGCAAAATAATTTAAAAGCTGACATTTTATATAAACACAATCAATGAACAGATTTTCCATCAATGTTTGATAGAAAGTGCAAAAAAATACATCTCAGAATCTGCACATAACATAATTTTGATAAACTGTTGATAGAATAATTATCATATAAGGAAAGTTGACACTATTAAAAACACTCTTAAAGGCAGGTGCCAAATACAACCCTCACAGAAGTGGATTGAGAAAGCTATTGAAGATTTTCAGAAAGCCATTGAAAACCTGCACCAAAATAAAGCTGAATTGCAGAGTAAAAAAACTTGAATACCTCAATATCAAATTTAAGACAATTAAAAAGGGTCATACTGGGGCAGCTAGGTGGCACAGTAGATAAAGCACAGGCCCTGAAGTAAGGAGGACATGAATTCAAATCCGACTTCAGGTCAAACACTTGACACTTAATAGCTGTGTGACCCTGGACAAGTCACTTAACCCCAATTGCCTAAAAAAAATAGGGGGTCATACCTTAATCAGCAATTGTGAGTGAAAGTCAAAAAGTTAGCATAATGCAAATAATGAAAAGAACAAAATAATAATTTCAATATCCAAATAAAATATTAAATAGGACTGAGAGGAAAGGAAATCAATGGAGAAGGAATGCCTGAAGGAAGATGTGGAAAATTTCTACTTATCTATATGATATGAAGAAGTGAAAATTCAAGTCGGATCAAATGAAAAACAAAGTGTGAGCAAATTTATATATAAATAATGATCCCAATTATGTCATGGGAAGTGATTGAAACTCATATTCTTTTCAGAGCTGTGAAGAAACCAACAAAACAAATCCATAATTATTAGTTTAAATAATTCACAAAGTTGCATGTATTATTAACAGATAATTTTAACAGCTTTCTTTCAGACACAGGACTAATTTTGCTTTTCTTAATAGAATGAATCCTATATCTATAACCAAAAGATGTGAATATCAGTGACATTTCAACATAATGACCAATTACATAATATGTACATACACATATGTGTATATGTATATATTGTGTGTATATGTATATATTGTATATATAATGTATATATTATATTTATCACTCATAACTTTAATCAGTATAAACATAATAAATGAGAAGAAAAAAAAAAGACTGGTTCAAAATTCCCTAGTTATAAGGACCTCAGTATTATTTTTGTACCCTAAACACTGAAGCCCCAGGGAAGGCAAAACACTATTTGTCATCTAGTCAAAGCCATACCTGTGTTAATAGCCAAAAGTCCCTTTTTCCACTAGCAAAGATTTTGAATATATACTAGTCTGGCAATTTCCTAGAAATTCTTTAGATCATTATTCAGCAACAACCCCCAGTCTCAATCAGCACACTTAGTCTAGAATCTTTGTTCAAATGTTCTTGCTTGACACACATAAGAATAATATTAAAAAAAAATCAGGCTTTACGAATTTTGCTGCACTTTTTCAGTGGGTACCCCAGTCTCATCAAACCTATTTGCTTCTGCTCCAATGCCCTGCCCTATTATACTGTCTTTCCCCTTAGTAAATCCATTATTCTTTACTTCTTGCTTTTTGACAACTGTCTTATGATTGTTTCAGTGTTATTGTGCCTTCCTTATTGGCCATGTCATTTTTCTCCTGTACATGTAACATCCATTTGTGGGAGGAGTGGGGTGGAATTTACTTCGTGAGTATCCATAGAATCTATTGAAAGTTACATTTCTCTATGTGAATTTTACTAGAAAAATTGTCCCATTTTAATGATGGTGTAAGCATTGTGTAATTAATTGCACAGCATTGATATTTTCTAGGTCTTCTCCAATTATATCTTTAATCCCATAACATATGTAACATTATAAAATAATGCATTTTCAGAAATCATTGTTATGTGTATATAACTTAAATGATTTGGAGTGGGGGGGATTGTTATTCTCTCTTTTTTTGAACTAATGATTTCATTGGCCCAGAGAACACCTGTTAAGAATTTCCCCTGCTGACAGATTAAAAAACTTCTCTGCATAATGTTTTCTTAGGTCCATGGGGCACTGAGTGATTTTGTGGCTTACTTACTGTCTTAGAGCCAATAGTTGTTCCTGAGCATGCTTGAACAAATGTCCTATTGACTCTGAGGAAGACATTCTATTCATGACTCCATGTTTTCTCTCTTTCCTCATAAAATTAACAATCAATATTTAAAGTAATTTAAATAATTTTACTTTCAATTTTAAAATATTACTGATAAAATGATATATTTTGGAGCATATATTTTGAACTGATATAAGATTTTCAAAAGTATTAATTCTACCCTTACTTTATAATGTCAAAGGTTATAGAGATAATGAGTGGCAACTAAGATCTCACACAAGCACTCTGACTAGAAATATTGAACTCTTTCTAGGACACCATGCATATATATTACATATTTAGATATCTGATTGTCACCAATCACTGATTATTGGGAAAATGTTTCACATCCATAACAAAAAGTAGAGGGAATGGGATATATGATAGGTTTAAGACAGAGTTACAGAAAGAAAATTAAAGAATATTTTGGTAGGCATCTTTTTTGTTTTAATTCCTTTTTCTGATTATTTAATCATCATTCTACTATTTCTGTTATGAGATTGTAAAGACAGGGGGGTTTGAGGTGGCAAAATATTTTAAAACTGTATCTTCCATACTTCTTTTCTGATATTATATAGTTAAAAATAAATACAATTTTAGTAGCATAAAAGAATCATGAAACTTCCAAACATGAAATAAAATACGTATGCAGAAAACAAATTAAGTCGAGAAACCTAAGTAAATGCAAGCAATGATATAGTGTATTCATATTTGCTTAATATAACTGGAATAAATATCAATTATTTTCGTATAACAAAGCCTGATTATTCTTAAGCTAAACTTCAAATCATGTCCTTTTAAAGCACAGAGTAATGTAAAGACATTCAGCAAACTTTCACATTTATTACTCCATGTAACTTCCTTAAGTAGCTGCTGAGATTACCTTGCAGCGCTAACATAGATGCCAACTTTCTTTAAAGTATACACACATATCCATATGTACACACATGTGTATCTATGCATACATGAATGTGTATGTATGTATATGTAGATATATGCACATGTGTATACTTTATATATGTATAATTTATGTATGTATTATACTATAATATAATGCAGTGTATATAAATATATGTATTTTGTGTATATATGTATACACACATTGAAGTGTATGCATGGATTTACTACACAGTACATATTTATTCATGTATATGTACATATACATGTGTATATGCACATGCATGCATGTGATATTTGATTACATATGTAAGTTTAGTGATTATATTTATATATATATGTATATTTATGTGTACACAATCTTATTATACAGACATAGATATAAATATATGTGTATATGTATGTTCATACACACAGTAGGTCATTTTCCAATTTCCTTCCATCCTTATAATTTCATAGATATTGCTCATCTCTTAATTAATTTACTAACCAAAATAATTTATTTCCTGTCTATTATGAATCAGATGCTGTGCAAAGATCTGGTGGCACTGAGACGAAAGTGCAACAATTTCTTTTCTCAAAGAGTTTACAATATAGCTAGAAGGGACAACATGTTTATATATGGGTATTTATAAATTAGATACATGAAGATAGATTTTGGGGGATACAAGGCATTAGGATCTGAAGGAATTATAAAATGTTTCTTGTAGAAGGTGGACCTTGAAATGAGCCTTGAAGGAGACTGGATAAGGCATGGATTCCATGAATACAAGACAATGCAAGGGTATAGACATGGGGCATACAGTACTGTATATAGAGTAAAAAGTAGCAGTTCAGCTCTATTTAATTGTCTATGAAAGGGAATAATGTTTACCAAGATTGGAGAGGCAGGTTAGAGTCAAATCTTTAAATAACATAGGACTTTATAGATTCTCCTAGTGGAGTATACTAAGTCATGGTGCAACAAGTTCAGGTGAATAATTTATGAAAATCAGTCCAGCAACTATGTAGAGAATGTATTTGAACGGCAAAAATATGAAGAAATCCACTATGGTAATTCAGGAGAGAGGTGATAGGGGCCTGAATTAGGCTGGTGGCTATGTTTCTTGAGAATAGGAGATAGATGAGAAAGATGGTGTGGAAGTAGAAAAAGCAAGATTTAGCAACTGATTGGATATTTAAGATGAGAAAGACTGAGGAGCTAACTCCTTTACCAAGAATGTGATTCTGAGTGACTAGGGAGATAATATTGGTTTCAGCAGACTTTGGAACATTCCTAAGCAAAGTAGATTTGATCTTCCTCAAATGTTAATAATGTTTTCATAAATCTTACTAGTAATTGCTTACTTTTATCATATAGTATTTTTCTTTGTTTTATAGGATGTGATGGACAAAAAAAAAAGAAAATCATCTAGCTTGCTGGTGATGAACCTCATTACATTTGGCTAAATTGGTTCTTGGAATTCACATACAATCTATCAAGGGACATATACTTGAAACTTTTTCAGCTTGGCAGCCCTTGCCTTAGCTTGATCTACTCCAAAATAGCCTTCTCAAAGTCATAGTGTTGCTACAAGGATACATCAAATAATACTAATACTTACTGACATTTATATAGTGCTTTAAATATTTCAAAGTACATTGCATAAATCACAGTAGGCCTAAAATCAAAAATGTCTACTCCCTGTCTCTGGGCAAAAATTAAATTCAAAAGAACATAGATTTAGCAAAGAAAGGGAATTTATATGTCATCTATTCCAATTTTCTCCTTTTGCAGAGGTGGAAGAAAGTGGGGCCCAAGGAAATTAAGTATTTTGGCCAACAGCCAAATTGAGTCCAGATGCCAATGCAGATCACTTTTTCTTATGACCACTGTTTATTTTGGGCTTTGGAGCAGCCATGAAGGCATACCCCCTGCTCCCAGGCCTGCCCAGAGGAGGGGAGGGCGATAAAGTGCATGGGGAGTGAGGGAAGGCACTAGATACCAGATTAACCCCGTGGGGGCAGCATGTGATTGCTGACATGTTAAAGCATGTAACAAGTATTTGCAGGAGTTCCAGTAGGCAGTGGCAGGTATATTAGAGCATGTGGTATGTTTACAAGAATGCTGGGTGGAGCTGAAGGGGACAGCACATTGGAGCATAAATATTTCTAAGGAGGTTGGGAATCAAGTTAGAGCCTGTGACATGTTTACATTGGTGCTGAGGGGGAAGCAGGTAGTTAGTTGGCACCTTCCGGAACTGGGAGGTGGGGGTTTGAGTGAGTGGGGAGCAGGGGCTCCTTGATGGTGACTATGTTTGTACAGGCGGGGGTAGGAGGGGCACCCCAGGAATAACAGCGTCAGTGGCTGGTGGTGTCTGTGCCAGAGGTTTCTCATGTTGGGCTGAAATCCACAAAACTGCAGGGGAGGGGGAGGGCAGCTTCCTGGAAATCTCTGTCCTGGGTGGGGGAGGGGAACTGATTACCAGTCAGGTGGACAGACGCATGGGCCTCAGGAGTACATGGTCAGCTGCAGCCAGTGTTGGATGTTTACCAGGATCTGCCCACTGCCATCCTTGTCCAGAGACTTGAAGGTACGGAATATGGCGTCCAGGCTCACAAGACAGCTGATGAAGTTATCAAAATACGTATTTCCGTCCTCATAGAAGTATCGCCGAATGATCATCTGGAACAGCTCTGGGCTGAGCTGGAAGCCTTAGCTGAAAAGGCTCCTGGAAGCTCATTGCTGCTGATGGTCCCTGAGTAGTCTACGTCGTACTGTTTGCAGATGGCCTGCCATTTCTTTATGTTCTTCCAAACGTCCTCAAAGCCAAATTTGCCAGTGGTTTCACTGTCCATGACAGCAACCATGCTCAGACAGGTGTCGATGCCAAAACCGTCAGTCTTCAGGTCAGGGTGTCGAGTCACCACCTTATTTAAGATGTTCTTGAGTTCAGAGGTACTGACTTCCACGTCCTCTCCTCCCAGCTGGGCAAACAGCCTCCTGAACTGCCCGACCTTCTCACTCTCATTGGCCTCGATGTTGGAGAAGTGGGATCTAGGGGGCGGGGGATCTGGGTTATAACTGGCTACAGCTTAACTGATGGCGCTGATGACACAGCCTAGGAAGCCTGCGCCTCTGCTGAGCAGCCCCCTGATGATACTGTCTATACTTCCAGCATCGACCCCTCCACTGAGCAGCAACCCCTCCCAACCCCACCACTCTCGAAAGCTCTGCCTGCGCCTCGGCTGCCGCTGGCGCCGCCGCCGCCGCCGCTCTTCCCTGCCCGGGAATGAATTGGAATACGTCTCCGCGACCCTGGTTTCGGCCTTGGCCTCAGTTTCCCCGGCTCAGGGCTTGCCTCCTGCCCTCCTCGCTCTCTTGGTTCTAAATTGAATATATTGTGCGCTTCATTTCAGAGAGCACAGAACACTATTGGCATTACACATTTATAACAGCATATAGCACAACCCAGGGATCTTAACTGATTTTAAAATATATGCATGCAGTAGAAATATGAGGAATCCCAAGCAAACAATTTCTATGTGTATGCAATATACCTAACCCCTATGATTTTATTCCAACTCATATCTAGGCCCTTTGTTTAAATCCTGGCAGCTGGGTAACACAGTGAATAGAGTGTTGGAATTGTAGTCACAAAATTCTAAGTTTAAATTTTGGCCCAAACATTAGTTGTGTAACCCTGGACAAGTCACTTAACTTCTTTAGGCTGTAGTTTGCTCATTTATTATATAGGGAGAATAATAGCACCCACCCCCCCAAGATGTTGTGAAGTGCTTTGCCACCTTAAAGTGCTTATAAATCGTCATCAGCATCAGCAGTAGCAGCAGCATGACTCAAATTCCCTGGTGATAATTTTCAAACATAAACCCTCAGTAAGCTTAACTCAGCTCTCTCTTGCTTAAATGAGCTGAATTCTCAAGTAGAAGTATATCTAAGCAAATCTACTTTGACACCCTTTGTTATTAATGCTGGCTAATATAACCTGTCTCTATCTGCTAGTCAATAGCACACACACACACACACACACACATGCACATGCATACAAGGTGTGTATGTAATATTTACACATGTATGTTTGCATGTGTGAGACATAAATCCATAAATACATGCATTCTTTTAAGTGATGCATAATTAATGATGCCAATCTTAGGAACATTTTGCATACTTGCTTCTCATTTATATGGATAATCCTTCCAGGGCGCTTATTGTAAGTCAGCAATACCTTATCATCTTGTGTGATTCTTAGGTATATACATTCCTGAATGTAATACAGAGAACCTTAATACCATCCTGGAAAACATTCTTATACTTGAGGGATTGGACATTCTGCCTGTCCATTAGTTTTTGTTTTTGGCTACTTGACTAGCTAACATCCATTTCTAACTATAAAAGATATCCCTTATCCACCAAACACTGTTATGTGCTCACTAAAAATAGAGTACAACTCATATGCACCTAAAATTGCCTTTGGGGTATTTTGTTGATTCTCTCTCTAGATTCTGCTTTTTTCAAGATTTACATTAATTTATCGTCCTTTTCTCTGGAAGAGCTATGAAATTTCTACTAATGGGATAGGTTGGAATAGTGATACCACATTACATTTAGCCAGGCCAAGAGTCAACATTGTTCCTATAATCTGGAGATTTTTCAACATGCTGCCAGGTACATGGCATGTAGATGTCTCTCTTCCTTCTATCTCATGCTCTGGTAACAAAAATCAAATGAAAATTAATACTTATTTCCAATAAGTGCATTTCTGTTAAGTACATTCTGGTAAGTGCCAATTCATCGTTGAAGTATTCTACTTGCCTTTATTTTGACTTCCCATACCAGAATTCCCCTGTCTGGCTTCCAAACTAATTAGATTGCAAGCTACTTATGCAAAAAGTCTAACTTTTTTATTTCTACGTCAAGTACTCATCGTGATGCCTGGGACTTAGTAAATGGTTCATAAATCCTTGCTGTTGTTAATGTTACTTCTATTGTTGTTTATTCACTTACTCCATTCATACCTTCATCCATTTATCAACTCAAGAACATTTGTGTTACAATTACATTTTAATTTCACTCAAATCTTTTCCTATTGGAATTCAACTTTGGTCCTTTAGATTCTGGGCTGTGGGTGAGTATTCAAATTGTACCACCCAGGCCTACTTTCTGCTTCCTGGCCATTACCAAGTTATGATACTCCGGGCATAACTTCTGCGTACCTCTTTTCAAAGTTTCCAAATCTGTTCCTTGAGAGTAGGAGTTTGTTGCTCTATTTCAGGAGCTCAACCCAGTACCTTGCATATAATGAAGATGAAATAAATGTATTTTTTCATCCTCCCTTCCTTCCTTAGTTTCCTTGTTTCCTTGTCTTCTTCTTTCCTCCCTTTTGAATTATTTTGCAACTTCATATTATAATTTTCCAAATGCAATTGAAATTGAAATACTACTTCTAATCAATTATAAGCGGAAGGCATTATCATCTACTATGTCCATCTCAGCATATGTTGATGAAGTAATTTAATTAAAAAACTGCCTAACTGCATATAATAGAATCAATAACAATAGTGTTTCATCCATTCATTTTTCCTGTGTGGATTATTAGATTGAATGTATCTAATTTTATTATTTTTTATTACATGAGTTTAGCTTTTCCATGTATAATTAATATATTTCCAAATAGTTATATATTTATTTTTGGAATAATATTTTATTTAGGTTCATGTAATTAAAAGTACATCTTCCAAGGTAAACTCCAAAGTATTTTATTAATTCTGAATTATTTTAATTGAATTTCTCTTTTTATTTTTTCCTCTTTGGTTTTGCTGGTTAAGGAAAGAAAAAAATTTATGATTTCTTTTGTCATTTTCTATCATTTTACTTTACTTATCAATAATTGATTCAACTAATTTTTAGTTAGATCAGTAGGGATAGTTAAATAAACAATATGTGAAATGGAAAAGCTATTATTTTCTTCAGTCTTTACTTAAGCTGTCCTGTTATCTTTTTTTCTATCACATTAGATACAATTTCTTGAATTATGTCATATAATAATGATGATGGTGGACATTTTTGCTTTACCTGATCTTGTTGGGAACATCTATAATCTTTTTTCCATTGAAGTTAATGATAATTCTTGATTTTAGGCAGAAAAAAATAACATAGAAAGGTAAGGTAAATTGGCTCCTACACTTTTTAAAATATTTTAAATACATGAATTTAATATTTGTCAAAAACTTTTTGCATCTATTGATATAGTCATGTGATATTTTGTTAATATGTTCTATTCAAAATTTTAATATTAAACTCAGCATTTTATTTAAAATGCAGCGTTGTCATACTTTATATTTAAAATATATATTTACATGGTCCCTGTTAATGATTTATTAGATATTTTGCACTTACATGTATTAATTACTGCTTTATACTTTTCATTCTTTGCTTAATATCTTCATGATTTGTTTATTAAGACCTTATTTTTATTATTTTTTTTGACTTATCAACAATGATTTGCATAAGCATTTGAGTTTTACGTTTTTGTCCCCTTCCTTCCCCAAGATGGCACACAATCTGATACAGGCTATACATATACACTCCTATTAAACATTTTTTTTCACATTAGTCATGTTGTAAGGAAGAATTAGAACCAATAGAAGGAACCCCAAGAAAGAGGAAACAAAAAAGAAACAGAAGAAAAAAGTAGCAAATAGTATGTTTTGATTTGCATTGAAACTCCATAGTTCTTTCTTTGATTGTGGATAGGATTTTGCATCATGAGACCTTTGGAGATGTCTTAGATCCTTGCATTGCTGAGAAGTGCTAAGTCTATGAACTTTAGTCATAGCACAACATTGTTGTTACTGTATACAAGGTTCTCCTGCTTCTGCTCACTTCATGCAGCATCAGTCCATAAAACTCTTTTCAGGTTTTTCTTAAGTCTGCCTGCTCATCATTTCTTATAGCACAATAGTATTCCATTACATGGATATACCACAACTTGTTCAACCATTCCCCAATTGATAGGCACCCCCCCAATTTCCAATTCTTTGCCATCACAAAAAAAGCTGCTATAAATATTTTTGTATATGTGGATCCTTTTTCCATTTCTACGATCTCTTTGGGATACAGCCCTAGAAGTGCTATTGCTGAGTCAAAGGGTGTGTACATTTTTATAGCCCTTTGGACATAGTTCCAAATTGCTCTCCAAAATGGTTGAATAATTTCACAACTACACCAACAATGCATTAGTGTTCCAATTTTCCTACATCTTCTCCAACATTTATCATTTTCCTGTTTTGTCATGTTGGCCAATCTAATAGGTATGATATGGTACCTCAGAGTTGTTTTGATTTGCATTTCTCTAATCAATAGTGATTTAGATCATTTTTTCCAATAACTATAGGTGGCTTTAATTTCTTCATCTGAGAACTGCTTATGCATATCTTTTGACCATTTATCAATTGGGGAATGATTTGTATTCTTATAAATTTGACTTAATTTCCTATATATTTTAGAAATGAGGCCTTATCAGAGACACTGGTTGTAAAAATTCTTTCCCAGTTTTCTGCTTCCCCCCTAATCTTTGTTGCGTTGACTTTGTTTGTGCAAAAACTTTTCAATTTCATGTAATCTAAATTATCCATTTGGCGTTTCATAATATTCTCTATCTCCTGTTTGGTCATAAATACTTCTGTTCTCCATAAATCTAACAGGTAAACTATTCCTTGGTCTCCCAGTTTGCTTATAGTATCTGCTTTTATATCTAAATCATGAACCGATTTTGACTTTAATTTTGTATATGGTGTGAAATTTTAGTCTATGCCCAGATTCTGTCATATTTTTCCCCAGTTTTCATAGCAGCTTTTGTCAAATAGTGAGTTCTTATCCCAGATGCTGGGGTATTAGGGTTTATCAAAAATTAGATTACTATAGTCATTGTCTATTATGTGTTGTGTTCCCAACCTATTCCACTGATCCACCAATCTATTTCTTAGCCAGACCTGGGATTTCTATGGTATAAAATCATCCTGCTTTTCATTTCAGTGCTAAAAGCATGAAATTACAGATTTAATAATAAAAATTGACATTTATATACAGATTTAAAGTTAGTGAACCCCTCAATGTATATAATCCCTTTTTATTTTTATATCACCCTATCACACTATGCTAACAATAATAGCTAGCTCATATAATATGTCTCATTTGCTCCTCACAACAACCCTGTGAAGTAAATGTAATTATTGGCCCCATTTTACAAATGTGGAAACTAAGACTGACAGTGGCTAAGTGAGTTTCCCAAGGTCACAAAATGGGAAATATATTAAGCAGGAGTTAAATTCAGAACTTCTTGACTCTAAGACTAATACTCTATCCACTTTTGAACATAAGGCACTGCAGGTATCGTTATCTCCATTTTACAAATGGAGAATCTAAGGATCACTGAGATCAAGACAATTCCTCATAGTTAAAGGACTAGAAAACATTAGAAATAGTAATTCAATTCATGTCTCTCTTGCCTCCATTTCTGCACTTCTTCACTGTGTTGTCTCACATTTATCAATCTTTATTGTTTAGGTGATATAGAAGAGAAGGAAAAAAAAGATTAGGTGGAACTATCTAAATTATGCATAATTTCAAGTATGCAGTATCAATATGCAAATGATACATTAGTCACTCCCAAGGCTATTCATTGATACTAGGGGGAAAATGTTTTACTTTAGTTCTGGGCATTTATAGAATACTTGTCTCTCAACCAGGGTTCTCCAGTGAAGAAAATTGAGAGTCCTCTGAACCCAGCTATAGCCACAGCCTGCAACTCTTTGCTTTCTCATTGACTACAGAAACAATCCCTGTGCTTGTAGGAAACTCTTTAAAGGGCAGATTATCAATATAGGACATGTACAATAGATGTAGTTTATTTGGAGAAGTCTCAAATCAAAGGCACTACTTATTATAGAATCAAGAGCTCAAGAGCCTCACACCTGAATTATCCAAACTCAATATGGTATCAAGTGTCGCTTTCAAAATCACCAGGCACAAATTTTATCTTATAGTGTATGTCTTCTGAGGTGCCATGATTGTTTGGTTCCTCAGTGATTTATTGGGTGAGATATAAGTGCCCTATTAATTATTATTAAGCAAACAGTAAGTTGTTCATTTTGATTATGAAATAAAGAAGTCTCATTCTATTGGGAATCTACTTAAGTGGATAGAATTCTGGGTAGTGCTTCTGTTTTAATAAATTTTCTTTTCCTCACATTTGTAGCAATTAGTCAGCCCTTGCTTAATATTTATTATGATGCATGATTAATTCCAGTGCAGTAGATCTAGGGATTTAAAAAAATATCCATACATCTAATTACCTGAAAACATTCCAGATGGCATGAAGAAAGAGTAATATTACTTAAAATTCCCAGTTACTCCAAGCTAGGATATCCATTTGATTTATTAATATTTTTAGAATCTAGAATACCACTTAACAAGTGACTTAAAATGCACTAAATGGTGATTTACTGAATACAAATAATTAATGAATCTAAAATGTTTTACTGACAACCAGGGAGTGATAAAAAATCTGAAGTTTTCAACATATGGATATTTTAATTTTTTTATATTTTTGAAAGATGAAATTAAACTCATTTTCTCACTTACCTTTGAACCTTTCTCCAGATTATGCTACAAACTGCCCATTCTTGTAATATTCAGTCACACCTGCTCAATAAATGTCTTTCTGTTTGGTAGCTCTAACCAGAATTTTGCTCTGTAGACATGAGTTTCATTTTTACCTAAGTATCTCTTTCCCCAAACTTAAAAACTACATCAACATCATGTTAATTCTGTAATTGGAAGGGAGATTAAAGAATATTTGCAGGTGTTGTTTTCAGAATTCAGACATATTCAGAGTTTTATCATTAAATTATTTTCAGTGAGGACTAAACAAAAATCAGTATCTCTAAACTTCAGATGTGTGAAACAATAATAACATCTCAACACTATTTCCAACTTTTGGGGTAAAAATTATGAAATTATTTCATATTTAAATATACTTATTCTATTAAGGGTTACTATTGCATGGTATTTAACTTAATATTCTGCCTTATATATTATGTGAGCTTGGCATATGGGACTTTACTATGCATCTATTATGTATAAGGCGCTATACTTGGAAATGCAAAGACAAAGCAAATTGTTCCTGTTCACGTGGAGTTCGCATTCTACTAGAGGGAAAATATGTAAAGAAATGAGTTTTTACATGATTATTTGAGGAGATAAACCACTAAAAGCTGCTGTATGTCTTTCATTTACAAGATGAACAATGACATCATTGGGTGATGTCTTCACTAGAGCAGATTGGATTTACCTGAGCCAGAGTTGCACAAAGTTGTCAGCCACAATCTTTCTTCCTGAGACATTCAAGTGCAGTGGCAAGACAAAAGTCAGAATGACTGACAATGGCCTGGGATGCAGTAGATGATTTTGGTGTCTTTCATGCCTGACCAAGTTCTAAGTGCTTCATAGCACCTACTTCAGCCACTTTCATGGCTTTTGGGACAAATTGTTCTCATCAGCTCATTCCGCTGAGGGAAGCTTTCACATGCTTGTAGTAGACATCTCCCTAACTCACCTGTTAGGGAGGCCCATTGATCACCCTCAGTCTGACTTAGCCTGACTTCCAAGACAGTTTTGCCAGGAATGTGGCTATTGCACGTGCTACAGATTCCTGGAGCCAGAGGTGAGGATTGGGTGAAGATGGACACCAAAGGCAGATGAACAGCCCTGAAAAGGGCTCAGCAAGCCCCCACACCAGAGATGATACTCTTTCCTGAAAACCCTGAAAACTAAGTAGAATAGGAAAGCATAAGGATATGGTAATGATAGTGATGATAATTGTAATAATGAGCATTGATTTAGCAATTTAAGTTTTGCAAAGCTTTTAACATATGCTAACTAATTTGATAGTAAAATAACTGAACTTAAAAGGAAAACAAAAGGACTCTAAAAGAAACAAAAATGAAAAAAAAATGTAAATCCAAATCTTCTTGGCATAAATACATGTGAAAAAAGAACATTTGGGTTAAAATGCTATTCCTTTCATATGTATGCCTATGGACAAGTTATTTAACCTTATTCAGGAGGCTTCTGCTAGTCCCCCCCCCCCCCCCCCGCTAGTCTGTCTTTCAATAAGCGGACTTTGAATGCAAAAATATTTTGTATTGATCATAGACATGATACAGAGCAACCTAAGTTTGTTGAGTATGGAGTGAGGGGTTGACCTGGTCTGGCTTATGCTGTAGGAAAATCACTGTGGCAGCTCAATAGAGGATGGGCTAGAATGGGGATCAACCTGTGTGTGGAAGCCCAACCATCAGTCTATTGCAATATTGCAGTCTAGATGTGAGGAAGTGAGTGCTGGAACTAGGGTGGAGGTAAAGGGAGCATATATATGAGAGATATTAAAAGAGTGATATCAACAAGCCTTGACAACAGATGGTATGAGAGGTTAAGAAATAATGAAGAGTTTAGGATGACAACTAGGTTGCAAGAATAGGGGGCTGGGAGCATCTTAGTGTCCTTGAGAGTGATAAGTAAGTTTGGAATGAGGGAAGACATGGGGTAAAGATTAGAAGTTCAGTGTCTTCCTCTCTGAGTTTATTGTCCATCTACTATGTTTATTTAGTTTATGTACCTATTTATATGTTGTCTCCCTCCTTAGAGTGAGAATTCATTAAGAATAAGATGCTTTCCCATTTTTGTATCCACAGAGCTTAGTATAGGGTCTGGTACACAGTTAGCAATGAAATGCCAGTTTATTGGCTGTGTGACTGATTGAATGACAACCTCTCAGGGACTCCAGAGTGGAAAAGCTAAATGCCTAAGTTTTAGAAGAGTTGCTGATGTGCATCATAACAGGAAATTTTCACACTGAGAGTTCTCAACACAGATGAAATAACTGGTGCAGGTCTATACATGTATACATACATATACATATTTGGCATTTCTTTCTCAGTGGTACCCTATACATTTACTATATGTACACTATAACATTCATTTGTATCTTTGTTGTTGTTGTTGTTGTTATCTTGGTCGCTATATGGACCCTGATTGGCTCAGAGTGAATGTAAATAGCAATTGTTTCTGTTAACACTGAGTGTCTTACCTTCCCAGATTGATTTTTTTTTTAAAGAGGTAAAGAGGGCATTCTATGCCTCATTTCTTATTTAGCCTTAATCACTGAATGGGTGCTGCTTCAGTCAAACTGAGACCAATTAAAGACCTTAGCTTAAAAAGGCCAATGTCCCTCACTGCATCCTGGGCCATCTCCACTTCCCCTCATCTATATCCTGCCACTGGACCCAGATGGCTCCAGAAGAGAAAGTGAGGCTGGTGACTTTGCATAGCCCTCCCTTACTTAAATCCAACTCATTAGCAAGTCTTGGCATCACCTTCTTGATTTCAAGTACAATATTGAATAACAGTGGTGATGGTGTGCATCCTTATTTCACCCTTCATCTTACTGAGAAAGCTTTCCTGGTATAATTACCAATTCTTCCCTGTTTTTATTCATGAAAAATATAGCTCCTCCCAAACAAAAAAAAAAAAAAACAGTCAAAAGAAAGACCTGTCATCATTCTAGAGTTCTGATATTATTTGGAGAAGTTAAACTTGTCTCTATGTAGTAAGCAATAATTATCCCTGAATGTGAGACAATCCTACCTACAGAATTCATTGCTAGTTCATACCACCCTTCCTGCATTGTTGTTTGTCCTCCTGCATACTGATGAAAATAAAGTAAAACCAGCAAGCAAATAAGGCCATATTACATCCTTCTGCAGTCCCCTCAGTAGGCTGTGTGATACTTCTTCATGAATAAAGATGGAGTAAACTACATTTGTAGCATAATAAGAAAAGATAATTAGTGCCATCTATTCACCATTGACTAGAGCAATTTGATTACTTTTATCACATTTTAAACTTTGAGTAAGATTTCAGCTCAGTAATTCAGTTAGTGGTGAAGTGTGGAGACTATAAGTCAGCTTCCCAATATGATTGATGAATGTATACCAGGAAGGGTAGGACTGTGAAATATATATACAGAGAGACAGAAAAAAAGTATTTTTAAGTAAAGTATACTCAAAAACTCAAATATATCTATGAAATGACCAATTTGGATAATTCCTATGATAAAGCAGAAAACAATCCATCCATCCCAGCTTATCAAAGGTGACTCTTGTCCATGTTCTGTCACGTTTTTTTCCATTAAAAGATCCACCTAAAAGGCAATGGGTCTTTTTTCTTTTTCCAACAATACCAATGGAGCACTCAGACTGTCCATCTGTCATTTCTCTTGCCAAATGACTAGCTTAACTTCTCTGTGCTATAATTACAATTATAAACAAGCATTTTAGAACCATTAGATATAATCATCTGCTTTTACAGGAAAGGAAAGTAAAAGTCAAAGAACCTAAAGAATTGTCAAAGGTCATATAGTTAGTTATTGAACCAGTACTTGAACAAAGGCTTCCTGACTACCACTCCAATAATCCTAAACATTGCCCAGTTTAACTAGTGCTCAAGAAACTGAATTGTGAATAAAAATATCATTGTTTTCTAATTCTGTAAGAACAAGATTTTTTTAAATAGTAGAGGGATTATTTAACTCCTATGTAGATTAAAATTTCTAAATCAAATGCAATCCAGTAAATATTTATTATTTACTATGTGTTAAGCATCTTCATTTAAAGGCAAAAATAATCAATGATCCACCACAATAAAGCAGATTATTAAATGTTACAATCATGTTTATGAAAATGATAATTTCTTTCTGGAATAATTTTTTTCTCATCAATCTTAATTCAAATGCTGGGTACTAGGTGCTAGCAAGAATAAAAGATTTTAGAGATAAAAAGGGTAATAAATGGGACTGTGCCCCAGCTTGGCATGTCCAGATCCTCTGGAATGGGTGATAAGACACTATGCATTAAAGGTAGAGGGGGCAGATGATAGTGATCTCCAAATTGGGAGCTTAGTTTTGATCTGATCCCTATTGAGGCTGTGGTTTGACTCAAAGAATGTGACTTTAACAAGTCTGAAGATGGACAAATGGGTCATATCCTACTCTTCTCATGATAACTAATTTTGGGGCTTATCTCCAACACAACTTTACACACTCTTATTATCTGACACACACTCAATACACCTAACTCTATCCACTACCAAAATTAAAATTCCATTATCTATAAAGAGCATTAGTCAATATGGGCAGTTAGACACTAATCTGGTATCCATGGCATCAGCTATGTAGTTATAATTGGGAAAATTCCTCCCTCAATAGCAACAAATGTGTAACCCTTATCCTCTCCTCCCAATATGGTAACTCAAGGCTAGCCCACTGATCTCCCACCAAAGTAAGCTTCTGTATTCCTAGGCAGTGACTACTGAATAAAAGCTTTGTCCCTTTCTTTTCATTTTGGAAAATATTAAGTCAAATAGAATAAACAGAAGTTAATTTGTTGCAATATTCATCACAAATTTTATATGTTACCATCTTACTCCTCCCCTAAGAAAAAGAGTCCATGGTTCTTCTAGCATTCTCTATTATTGTCCTAGGTACCACAATTCATCCAGATACTCTGATACAAAATTTAGTGGTATCATTATTTTTCTTGCTGCACATAACCAAAGAGTTATGAAATTTTTTCGTTTCTAATTCCATCACATCTCTTGAATTTCTCTCCTAATCTCTAACCACCCTTATTTAGACTTTCATCAAGTTTTACCTCCTATTGTTCTCTCTTACAAGTCCATCACCTTTTGAATCAGTCTACCACAAAACTATCAAACTGTCATTCCTAAGTTCCTATGTAACTATTTTCTTCTAATCCTTAACAAACTGCTTTGGATCCCTATCTTTATCTTTTCCTTTTCTAATTTATATGCTATTTTAAAATTAGATAACTCTTAGTAAAAGTGACTGTGAAGGTGTCTAAGATAACCACCTAGAATGAGCAGCCAAATGGAAAAATGGCCTAGACTCTGGTTACTAGTGTTTTTTGAAGGCACCCCAAATTCTACCTACACAATCAACTGAGAAGTCTTCTCTTAACCACCTATTTAATGGACTGGAACCAGTTACAGAATGTTTAAACATACCTGAATATCTTTCTACTTCTTTTACACGTCATCTAATAAGCATGTTGCCCAGATTCTTCCAGGAGAGAAGTGACATCAAAAGTCTCTGTACTTAGGCTGTCCCCAATATTCTATCTATAAAAAGCCAGAAATAATACTACCTTTACTTTATGTTACATTGAGATAGAACAACAATATAAATTTTATATCTATATATGTAAATTGATTGATATCTATTTAAATGTAGTATATTTGCATCTATATATGTTTATAGTTGTATATATAGATCTAGCTTTTTATCAAATGAGGATAAAGAAGAAGAACTTATTCCCTTGTTTAGAAAATGCAGATTCTGGGAAAAGGGTCACAGGCAATAAGAAGCATGTTTATCTTGAGAAAAATGAAATTTAGAAAAAATGGGACCTTGTTGTAATCTAGGAAGAAGGCAAAAGTGAGAAACAGGGTCAGTAATAACCAGATTCCAAGATGATTGTGGGGTTTTCTTAAAGGGGAAATGTATAGCTTTAACTTTGAGAGGCCAGAGACAACAGAATTAGGTTGTCTGAAAGGTAAAGGGTAGAATACTAGCCCATCTCCCCAATGTAGGTTGGGGTATTTCTTTCCCTAAAAGACAAGGAAGCTGTCCCCAAAACTTTATTAACCCATGGGTTTAATGATGTAACTTCCTATTAAATTGTGAGCTCCTAGAGGGCAAGTATGGTCTTTTGCCTTTTTTTCTATCTCCTGCACTTAGTAGGTATTTAATAAATGTTTGTTGCCTTACCAGCAACCTCTGGTCATATAGATATTGCATCCTAGTAACCTACGGACATATAAAAAATCACCCACATAGAGTCAGGTGACTTTAGAATTGACTGGTTTACCAAGGTTTGGGAAGTTGCCATACCACTTCTTCTTCAATCAGACAATGTATCCTTATTAGTTTTTTTCCCCTCTATGCTAAGACTAAGTAAACATTTTTTTCTTAACTCTTGTCAGACCTAAAAATGTCTTATATTACTTCAATGTCAAAACTAAATCACAAGGAAATATGGTTGCATTGTGTTATCCACTACAGAGGTCTGTTATCAAGTTACAAAATACAAATTTCTAGAGAAAAGACAGAGTTACAGAGTATATCTGCAGGCTAGTTAAGAATGGTTTATTTCAAATAGTGCATTTGTAAAATCCTAGTCAGCAGGAAAAATTGGACAGTAGTAAACAAGTGTCAGTTTTAGCAATAACCTAATACTAGGCATAACAAATGACTAGGGCTCAAAGAATGAATAAAATTTACTGTATTCTTCTCTTCTAAGGCATTTTGTGCCATTCTAGGTAAACAATTTGAACTTTCATATATTCTATAACTGCAGATAGTTCTTTTTTAAATTATAACTGTTTTTATTACTGTTTCAACACCATAAAGAGAAATTTCCATACATAATTTAAAACATGCAAAAATAATAGAACTGTATATGAAACTACTTCTTACCACTTGCTTTAAGTATATAATGCTCTATTTGCATTTCAAAGCAGTTCTGCTTGTCCTGTTAGTAGTTGAACTTCCCTTGTGTGAATTTATACAAAATATTAAAATGGCACTTTAAGACATCATTTTTACTATTATCATATTATTATTACATTGCTAATTCCATCTTTCATTAACCTCCCTTTCTTCTTCCCAATTAAGAACACAAAAAGGTGGGGTAGTGTGGGGAGTGGAATAGGGTAGAGAGTTATAACAATTAAATCCACAAAATGGTCATGTCTAAAATTGTATGCTTCTTCTTCCAACTTGTGTCCATCCCTCCGTCTGAAGGAGGATAACACCTCTAGAGTATTTTCAGGTTTTTGTGGAGACTTCATTATTAGAGTTTCAAAAGTTGTTTCTCTTTGCATTGTTGTTGTCAGGCCTTAAATTCTTCTGATTCTGTTTATTTCACTTCACATCAGGTCATACTACCCAGGATTCCATGAAATCACCTGTCATCATTTCCTTTCTAGATTTCTCTGAACTCATGTGTTTGTATTCCAAACTTCCTGCTCAACTCAGTTCTTTCTATCAAAAATTCTTCAGGATCTTCTATTGTGTTAAATATCAATTTTTTCCCGTATAGGATTATACCAAATTTTGCAGGATAGTTTATTCTTGGCTGTAAGCCCATGTTTTTTGACTTTCTAAATATTGAATTCCAAGATTTCCTCTTATTTATACTTGAAGCTGCCACGTATTCTGTGATTCTGACTGTAATTCCTTGACACCTGAAGTACTTCATTCTGGATTCTTGCAATATTTTCTCTTTGACATGAGAGTTCTGAATTTTGACTATGACATTCCTGGGAGTTTTTATTTGAGGATTTATTAAAGGAGGTGACCTATGGATTCTTTTTATGTTTATTCTGCATCTTGTTTCTAATAAATCTGGGCAATTGTCTTTTATGATTTCTTGAAATATAGTATCCAAGCTTTTTACTATATCAATGTTTTCAGGGAGCCCAAAAATTGTTATATTATCTCTACTTGACCAGTTTTCCAAGTCAGTTGTTTTTGTTACCAGATATCTAACATTTTCTTCTTTGAGTTTTTCAATCTTTTCATTTTGTTCTAATATTTCTTGCTGTGTTATGGAGTCAAATTTGATTTCTGATTTCTGTTTGAACTATTCATGTTTTCTTTTTTATTATTTGGATTTTTTTTGTGTGATTTTTTTATTTTCTTTTTTTAAATTTTTTATGGTAATATTTATTTATTTTTTTCGTTTTCAACATCTACTTCCACAAGATTTTGAGTTCCAAATTTTCACCCTATCTCGCCTCCCCCCCCCCCCCATGATGGCATGCATTCTGAATACCCCTTCCCCATTCTTCCTTCCCTTCTATCTCTCCCCCCTCCTTCTCTTATCCCCTTCCGCTTCAATTTTCCTGTAGGGCAGGATGGATTTCTGTACCCCATGTCCTGTATTTCTTATTTCCCAGTTGCATGTGAAAACTTTTTTTTAAAAACATGTGTTTTTAAAACTTTGGGTTCCAAATTTTCTCCCTTCCTCCCTCCCCACCCACCCTCATTGATAAGGCAAGGAAGTAAATATAGGTTATATATGTGCAGTTTTGCAAAACACTTCCATAGTAGACATGCTGTGAAAAACTAACTCTATTTCCCTTAGTCCTATCCCACCCACCCCCATTTCTTCTATTCTTTCTTTTGACCCTGACCCTTCTCTGAAGTACTTGCTTCTGATTACCCCCTTTCCCAATCTGCCCTCCTCTCTATCATCCCCCTACTCCCTTGTCACCCCCCCCATTTTCCTGTAGGGTAAGACAGATTTCCATACCCAATTGAGTGTGTATGTTATTCCCTCCTTAAGTCAAATTCTATGAAGATGATTCACTCCTTCCCTCTCACCTTCACCCATTTCCCCTTCACTATAAGAGCCTTTTCTTTTCTGGTTTGTTGTTTTTTGTTTTTTTTGTGAGATAATTTACCCCGTTCTACCTCTCCCTTTCTCCTTCTCCTAGTATAATCCTCTCACCCCTTAATTTTATTCTCCAGATATGATCACTTCATTTTCAACTCACTCTGTGCCCTCTATCTATAGCTATATATAGATATAGATATATAATTTTTTATATATATATAACATAATTTTTTCCATTCCAACTGCCCTAATACTGAGAAAGGTCTCATGAGTTACAAATATCATCTTTCCATGCAGGAATGTAAACAGTTCAACTTTAATAAGTCCCTTATGATTTCTCTTTCCTGTTTACCTCTTCACGTTCCACTTGAGTCTTGTATTTGAAAGCCAAATTTTCTATTCAGCTCTGGCCTTTTCATTAAGAATGCTTGAAAGTCCTCTATTTCACTGAATGACCATTTTTTCCCCTGCAGGATTGTACTCAGTTTTGCTGGGTAGGTGATTCTTGGTTGTAATCCTATCTCCTTTGCCCTCCGGAATATTATGTTCCATGCCCTGCAGTCCCTTAATGTAGAAGCAAGTAAATCTTGTGTTATCCTGATTGTGTTTCCACAATACTTGAATTGTTTCTTTCTGGCTGCTTGTAATATTTTCTCCTTGACCTGGAAACTCTGGAATTTGACTACAATATTCCTAGGAGTTTTCCTTTGGGGATCTCTTTCAGGAGGAGATCAGTGGATTCTTTCTATTTCTATTTTGCCCTCTGGTTCTAAAATGTCAGGGCAGTTTTCCTGGATAATTTCTTTTTTTTTTATGATAATTTATTTATTTTTTTTTGTTTTCAACATTTATTTCCACAAGATTTTGAGTTTCAAATTTTCACCCCATCTCGCCCCTCCTCCCACCCCAAGATGGCATGCATTCTAAATACCATTTCTCCTAGTCTGTCTTCCATTCTATCTCTCCCACCCTTCTCTTGCCCTCTTCCCCTTCAATTTTCCTGTAGGGCAGGTTGGATTTCTGTACCCTATTTCCTGCATATCTTATTTCCCAGTTGCATGTGAAAACATTTTTTAAACATGTGTTTTTAATACTTTGGGTTCCAAATTTTCTCCCTTCCTCCCTCCCCACCCACCCTCATTGATAAGGCAAGCAACTAAATATAGGTTATATATGTGCAGTTTAGTAGACATGGTGTGAAAAACTAACTCTATTTCCCTTAATCCTGTCCCACCCACCCATTTATTCTATTCTCTCTTTTGATCCTGTCCCTCCCCAGAAGTATTTGCTTCTGATTACTCCCTTTCCCAATCTTCCCTCCTCTCTATCATTCCCCTACTCTCTTATCCCCTTTGCCCCCCTATTTTCTTGTAGGGTAAGACAGATTTACACTCCCAATTGAGTGTGTATGGTATTCCCTCCTTAAGTCAAATCCTATGAGAATAAGATTATCTCATTCCCTCTCACCTTCCCCTGTTTCCCCTCCACTGTAAGAGCCTTTACTTTTCTGTTTTTTATTTTTTGGGGGGATAATTTACCCCATTCTACCTCTTTCTTTCTGCTTCTCCTAGTAAATTCCACTCTCACCCCTTAATTTTATTCTCCAGATATGACCCCTTCATTTTCAAATCACCCTGTGCCCTCTATCTATCTATCTATCTATCTATCTATCTATCTATCTATATCTATGTATATGTACATATAATTTTTTCCCTTCCAGCTACCCTAATACTGACAAAGGACTTATGAGTTACAAATATCATCTTTCCATGCAGGAATGTAAACAGTTCAACCTTAATAACTCTCTTGTGATTTTCTCTTTCCTGTTTACCTCTTCATGTTCCCCTCGAGTCTTGTATTTGAAAATCAAATTTTCTATTCAACTCTGGTCTTTTCATCAAGAATACTTGAAAGTCCTCTATTTCACTGAATGACCATTTTTTCCTCTACTGAATTATACTCAGTTTTGCTGGGTAGGTGATTCTTGGTTGTAATCCTATCTCCTTTGTCCTCTGGAATATTACATTCCATGCCCTGCAGTCCCTTAATGTAGAAGCAGGTGAATCTTGTGTTATCCTGATTGTGTTTCCACAATACTTGAATTGTTTCTTTCTGTCTGCTTGTAATATTTTCTCCTTGACTGGGAAACTCTGGAATTTGACTACAATATTCCTAGGAGTTTTCCTTTGGGGATCTCTTTCAGAAGGAGATTAGTGGATTCTTTCCATTTCTATTTTGCCCTCTGGTTCTAAAATATCAGGACAGTTTTGCTTGATCATTTCTTGAAAGGTGATGTCTAGGCTCTTTTTTTGATTATGGCTTTCAGATAGTCCAATAATTTTTAAATTCTCTCTTCTGGATCTATTTTCCAGGTCAGTTGTTTTTCCAATGAGATATTTCACATTGTTTTCTATTTTTTCATTCTTTTGGATTTGTTTTATGGTGTCTGGATTTCTCATAATGTCACTAGCTTCCAATTGCTCTATTCTAATTTTTAAGGGAGTATTTTCTTCAGTAATCTTTTGGACTTCCTTTTCCATTTGGTCAATTTTGCTTTTTAGGGCATTCTTCTCTTCATTGGCTTTTTGGACCTCTTTAGCCATTTGGGTTAGGCTATTTTTTAAGGTGTTATTTTCTTCATTATTTTTTGGGTCTCCTTTAGCAAGCTGTTGACTTGTTTTTCATGATTTTCTTGCAAAACTCTCAGTTTTCCCTCTTACTTGCTTCTCAAAATCCCTCTGAGCTCTTCCAAGGCCTGGGACTGATTCATATTCTTCTTGGAGGCTTTGGATTTAGGAGCTTTGGCTTCATTGTCTTCTTCTGGTTGTGTGTTTTGATCTTCTTTTTCACCAAAGTAAGATAATATAGTCTGACTCTTTTTGTGCTGCTTACTCATGATCCTGGCCAATTACTTGAGTTTTAAACTCTTTGTTAAGGTAAAAGTCTGTTTGCAATGTGGAAAATGTACTGTCCCAAGCTTAGGGGGTTTGTACAGCTGTTTTCAAAGATACTTGCAAGGATCTGAAAATTTTCAGTTCTTCCAAGGTGCTATGATAAGGGGTGAGGTGTTTCCTCTCCACTGCCACAACAAGCTCCACCACACCAGTGTTCTTCCTCGCCCCAGGACCACCCCTCAGAACTGTGACCCAGACCCATGCATGGGTAAAGCAAGGGATTCCTGCTTCAGCACTGGCAAAGAGATCCCTGCAATCCCCCTCTGATCAGACACTTGATTCCCACTCAGTCTGTGGGCCGGAAGCACGGGAAACTGCCTCGGCCTGGGCTGTGCTCAAGACTTGTGGCTGAGACCTAGCTCCTTCTCTCACCACAGTCACAGACTTTTCCCACTGACCTAAGTTGTCTTTGGCGTTTGTTGGTTGAGAAGTCTGGAAACTGCCACCACTGCCTGCGATTCAGTCCTCTGAGGCAGGTCGCTGCAGCGTGCACGCCCACGCTGATCTGCACTCTTCTCTCTGCCTGGCGCGATATACCTTTCTGATCAACCATCCAGGCTGTCTTTGGCTGGAAATTTGTTTCACTCCGTCTTTTTGTGGGTTCTCCTGGTTTAGAATTTGTTTAGAGACTTTTTTTATAGGTATTTGGAAGGATTTGGGGGGAGAGCTCAAACAAGTCACTGCTTTCCCTCCACCATCTTGGTTCCACCCCCTGATCTATTCTTGTTTTCAAAGACTCCATGCCTTGCCTAAGGTCTACGATCTTCGCTTCCCAGTTATCTATTCTACTTCCAATTATTTCCTCCAGGTCTTTTATTTTACTTTTGATTTCTTCCTTCATTTCTTCTAGGAATTCATGGAGTACTTGTGGAAAATCCATTTTTTTCTTTGAATATATGTTTAGGGTTGTTATGGAATTGCTTTCTTCTTTTGGAGGATCTCTAGATTTGATACAGGCTTATGTTTTCATCTTCAATGTATTTATCTCTGCAGGTTTAGTTTCTGAATTAATTGTGCTAGGGCTAGGTTATATCCCCTAATAACCTTTGGGTGGGCTGACTGATCAGGGAAGCTTTTACCCTCCATTCTCTGGATTCTTGAACTGACTTCCACATCCTGGGGATTAAGCCCCTTTGGATCTTTGAGATTTAGAGCTGAATGCTCAGGGCTGACTCTGTTGTCTCAAGACAGTTGTCAGGAAGCTCAGAGTCCCTGAGCCTGTACTGTTATTATGGCTGTGGGTGCCTACTACCTCATCATTCTAGCACTTCCAAGCACTCCACCCTAGGGATTTTGCAATGGAAAAAAGTGCTCTTGCAGGCTACAGTCTACATGAATCCCTTGGTTAGCCTGGGAGATACAGACCCTACTTTTGTTTGGAGGCCCCTGTTTTCTATTGCCTGGATTTTTTTTTTCAATTCTCAGGTGGAATAAATCACTGAATTCTAGTTTCTCACTAGATTTCAGCATAGAGAGGACTTCAAGGATTGTAGTACTAGATAAGCAGGAGGTAGGTGTTCTGCCTTGAGTATCAAAAGTCCAGACAGCTAATCCCAGATACTAACTTGTTGGAAATCTTGGAGATGGAATTCTTGTCCAGAAATGAGCTGGCTTAGATGACATCTTTGAACTATGAGACTCTTTAACTACTCAAAAGGAGTGACACTCATAAAAGTTCTTCTTCTCTCTGGTGTCGCATTTGTTCCCAAATTCGGTTTCCTCCAGGAGTCAGTACTATCACAAGACTAGACAAAGCTTGAATTTACCTCACTGTCTTCCTTAGATGAGGTAGGTGTCCTGAAGTCACTCTACCTCTCAGGAAAAGATTCCCTTCACTCCCTCCTCTCCAACAAATTTCTTTATCTACAATGTTCCCTCCTCCAGGCCAATAGTCTTCCAGTGCTCTAAAAGCAGTCCCTACTTTCAGTCCAGGGGAAAAAAGCAACTGTGGATAGTTCTTGATCACTACTGCTTTCTCCAGAATGACTCATAGATGTAACAGATAAGAATGACCTTGGGCATTCAGCAGGAAGACAAAATTAGCAAGGCTAGTCCAACAAGTGAAGTTCAATAGAAGTCAAATATCAAAGAGCCAGGAGAAAGTGTTTCTAGGTTAAGTAAAGAGTTTCTCACAAATTGCCACATAATGTGGTATAATACCCCTTTAGGTATTTAAACTAGGTATGTTATGGGAAACAGGGTTTGCCAGGGAGATTTTTTTTTTTTTACAAATAAACTTTCATTAACTCTAACTCATGAAAACCTCCACTACCTTGTGACTAATATGCACCTATTTTGGGGTGGCAGAAGAGAAGTGGGGAAACCTAAAACTTTATTGAACAAGTACCTTTTAGTATATAAAGAATTTATGTTTTTCAAGCTACTTGTCACATGAGTGATATTAATGGTTTGTCCTCTTTCAGAGATCACAAAAATGAGGGGATGGTAAAGATGGGATGAAATTAAAATTTTTAAAATGTTTATTTAGAAAAATAGCTATGAAGTTCATTAAATAATGGTATCATTCATAAATACATACTATGAAGAGCTTAATAATAATTTTTAAAAACCTCATTTCATATGATTCTGGTATACATATGCCAGAGGCCCCATATTCATCCAAAAGGTCTCTTGAGAACCTCCTCTGTGATTTTATTAATATGTTTATCACTTAAACTTTATTCAACTTGCCTTAAATTGGACTCTGAGAATAAATATTTTATGAACTCCATGACAATTAAAAATTAGTATTGTATTAAAACACCAAATAACATGATTTCATTGGAATCTTAGCTCAAGAACTCTTTTGACTGTATTAGTTAATGAAATATGATATTTCTTTTAGAGGTCTTCTAGTTAATATTAGCTAGAAGTCCTTAGTCTAGATTTGAGTTGGGGAAGAACTAGGAAGTGAAATTATGTTATGTAATTAATAATCCTAAATTGACACAAAAGGTGTACTAATGAATAAACAAACAAATGAAAACTATAAACACATAGAATAACAAAGAAACATACATGTACATACATATACATACATACATACATACATACATACATACATGAGTGGGGACAAATGACCTGAACTCCTAATTTATTTGTGGTGTCTACTACCATCTAGTGCTTTTGAAAATAATATTTATTAATTTTGTACTTTCTTAAAAAGTCCTCTGGCACAAAAATATTTCAAAATAATAAATAGCAATGTTCTTGAGCATTTTTATTGTTGCTGAAAATTTAATGTGAATTTTATGGATACACTTCCAAATAAGTATTTCAATCTATGCAGGCACTCCTCAGTAGTTACAATCCTTTGATGCAGTCATTTGGGGATAATTAAAATTTTTCACATGTGATTATTTTTAAAAATTCAGTAACTTTTCAGGGGTTCAAAGTTTGGAAATGAGGAAAGAGAAGGGTGAAGGGAATTATATTTATGTAGTACCTACTATGTGCCAGGTACTGTGCTAAGCACATTAAACATATCTTATTTGATTTATATGTAGAAATATTATCCTCAGTGATCTAATTTTTATTTTTGTTGATTGAATATTAATTCAGAGTTTATGATTTCAGAAAAAAATTTAATTCTAACATTTTCCTGAAATATTTGTGATTAAAATAACTAAAAATAGTCATCTTATTTAAAAATGTTTTAGCTTATTTTGTTTTACTTTCAGACAAATTTTATTTAGAGGTAACATATCAGAAATTAAGATATTATACTAATAGGGTGTTATACTAATAGGATATAATCTGTTCTAAAACACAAATCAAACTTCAATGCATATTTTCTGTAAGACCTTAAGGTTAGGGAACATATTATTCCAAAAGAAACAAACAAACAAACAAACAAACAAACCTATAAAGGTGGAATAGTAAAAAAGAATATTATATTTAGAGTAAAGAGAAACCTGGCCTGGATACTGATTAATACTTAATAGCTGTTGTATGGTTATGCTAATCTCATTTGTAGATGATGCAATTCTAGGATTTATAGCTAACATAATGGATGACAAAGTCAGGCTCCAAAAGTATCTGGGAAGCCTGGGGGGACTGGGCTAAATCTAATAAAATGATTTCATTTGGGATTAATGTAAAGTTTTGTACTTGAGTTAAAAAAAATTAAATTCTCCAATGTAAGATGGAATTGGCAAATATAAACAGATATTCTTGGGAAAAATAAATGTCCAAGTCTTTAAGTGGATTATAAGTTTTACAAATGTCAGTATCATCATGCAGTGGGCAAAAATATTGTCATCATGAGCTGAATTAAGAAAACTAAAATTTCCAGATACAATGTGATGGCACTCCCACTGTTCTCTGCAATCAAGAATTCATCAAGAATAAAATTCTCAGTTTTTGATGCCATGGTTTAATAAGTATATTGATGAACTGGAGAATGTTTATAGGAGAAAAATCAGTGTGGCAAGGTGTCTCAGGGTCTTCAGTCCATGTCATATGAGGTTAGGTTCAAAGAAATGGTCTCATTTTTTCCAGGAGTGCTATCTTGTAGAGGAGAGATTCAACCCATTCTATCTGAACCAAGAAAACAGAATCAGGAACAATGTGTAGAAGTCACAAGGAGACAAATTTAGTCCTGATTTGTATGGGGGAAATAGCAACAATAACAACAATCACAACTATAACGACATCATAAACAAAAATCCACAAAGGGGCATGATCTGTATCGAAAGGTCATGGGATCTCTCTTCTTAGAGACCTTCCAGTTGAGACTGAATAACACTTGATGGAATTGTTATAGTGGGAAATCCTTTCATATATAGTTTGAGTAGGATGTTTACTAAGACCCATCTAACTATAAAATTCTGTGATTCTGTGATTCCTGCAACAACAACAAAAAAAAAAAACATGTCTTCCTAATCAAGCCTTCCCAGATTCACCATATTAAGAATGATCTTTACCTTTGTACCTCAAAAAAAATTTTTATTTGTACTTAAGAAAGTGGCCAATAGGAGACTAAAATCCAGATAGTCTGACTTTAAAATCAAAGACCTTGCCAAAACACCATATCATGTGACATGGAAGGCAAAGAAGCTATTTCAGTCATAGGCTACATTAATAAAGACAATATCAGTTAGAGGGAATTATTTATGTTATTTGGCTTCTGGCTGATTGCATATTGAATATTATATCCAATTTTGGGTAAACCATATAAAATAGCTGCTGATAAATTGCATGCGTTACAATGAGGGTGACCAATATAGTGAGGATTCAGACAACCACAGAATGCAATGATTTATTGAACTGAATGGAAATGTTTTATCTATAAAAGAGAGTGATGTAGGGGAGATATGATATTGGTCTTCAAATGTTTTTTAAAGTATTTATTTATTTATTGTTAGTTTTCAACATTTAGCTTTACAAAATTTTGAGTTTCAAATTTTCTCTCCCTCCTTCTCCTCCTCTCTCCCCAAAACAGTGTGCAATCTGATATAGGCCATACATGTACAAGCATATTAGACATATTTGCATATTAGTCATGATGTAAAGAAGAATTAGAACCAAAGGGGAAAAATCATGAGAAAAAACAAAAAAGGAAAAATAGTATGTTTTAATTTGCATTTAGTCTGCATGGCTCTTTCTCTGGATGTCGATGGTATTTTCCATCATGAGTCTTTTGGAATTGTCTGAGATCCTTGCATTGCTGAGAAGAGGTAAATCTATAAAAGTTAGTCATTGCACAGTGTTGCTGTTCCTGTGTAAAATAATCTCCTAGTTCTGCTCACTTCACTCAGTATCAGTTCATGTAAGTCTTTCCAGTTTTTCTGGAGTCTGCTTGCTCATCACTTCTTATGGATCAACAGTATTCCGGTAAATTTGTATACTACAACTTGTTCAGCCATTCTGTAATTGATGGGCATCATTTCAATTTCCAATTCTTAGCCACCACAAAAAGAGCTGCTATAAATATTTTCGTACGTGTGAGTCCTTTCCCATTTTATGAGCTGTTTTGGATAAAGTCCTAGAAGTGGTAGTGCTGGATCAAAGGGTATGCAAAGTTTTCTAGCCCTTTTGGGCATGATTTTAAATTGCTCTCCAGAATGGATGGATCAGGGGCAGCTAGATGGCACAGTGGATAAAGCTCTGGCCTTGGAGTAGGGAGGACCTGAGTTCAATTTTGGCCTTAGACACTTGACACTTACTAGCTGTGTGACCCTAGGCAAGTCACTTAACCTAATTGCCTCCCAAACACAAAACAAAACAAAAGTATGGATGGATCAATTCATAACACCCAAACAATGCATTATTAGTATTCTAATTTTCCCATATCTTCTCCAACATTTACCATTTTCCTGTTTTGTCATGGTAGGCAATCAGATAGGTATGAAGTTGTGCCTTAGCTGTTTTAATTTACATTTTTCTAATCAATAGTGATTCAGAGCATTTTTTCATATGATGTTAGACAGCTTTAATTTCTTCATCTGAAAACTTCCTGTTCATATCCTTTCATCATGTATCAATTGGGGAATGACTTATATTCTTATAGATTTGACTCAGTTCTCTATATATTTTGGAAATGAGACCTTTATAAGAAACACTGGTTATAAAAATTGTTTCCCAGCTTTCTGCTTCCCTTCCAATCTTGGTTGCAATGGCTTTGGTTGTGCGAAAACTTTTTAATTTAATGTAATCAAAGTTATTCATTTTGCATTTCATTGTGTTCTCTATCTCTTGTTCAATCATAAATTCTTCCATTGTCCAAAGATCTGACAGGTAAACTATTCCTTGCTCTGTTAATGTGTTTATAATATCACCTTTATGTCTAAACTGTGTACTCATTTTGACTTTATCTTGATATACAGGGTAAGATACTCATCTATGCCTAGTTTCTGCCATACTATTTTTCAGTTTTCTCAGCAGTTTTTGTCAAATAGTAAGTTCATATCCCAGAAGGTAGAGTCTTTGGGTTTATCAAAAATTAGATTACTATAATCATTGACTACTGTGTCTTGTGTACCTAATCTATTCTACTGATCCAACACTCTATTTCTTAGCCAGAACCAAGTAATTTTTCATGATTTCTTCATTATAATAGAATTTTAGATCAGGTACAGCTAAGCCACCTTCTCTTGCATTACTTTTCATTAATTCCCTTGATATCCTGGAGCTTTTGTTCTTCCAGATGAATTTTATTATTTTTTTAACTATAAAATATTTTTGGTAGTTTCATTGGTATGACACATAATAGGTAAATTAATTTGGGTAGAATTGTCATTTTTATTATATTAGCTTGACCTACCTATGTTCATCTGATATTTTTCAAATTATTTAGACCTAACTTTATTTGTGTAAAGAATGTTTTGTAATTGTGTTCATATAATTCTTGACTTTGTCTCAGCAGGTACACTCCCAAATATTTTATATTGTCTACAGTTACTTTAAACGGAATATCTCATTCTATCTTTACCTGTTGGGCTTTTTTTATTAATGTATAGAAATGCTTATGGTTTGTGTGGATTTATTTTATATTCTGCAACTTTGCTAAAGTTGTTAATATTTTTAGTTAATTCTCTAGGATTCTCTAAGTATACAATCATATCATTTGCAAATAGTGATAGCTTTGTTTCTTCATTGCCTATTATGATTCCTTAAATTTCTTTTTCTTCTGTTACTGCTAATGTTAACATTTCTAGTACAATATTAAATAGCAGTAATGATAATGGACATCCTTGTTTCACCCCTGATCTAAATGGAAATCTGTCTAGTTTATCCCCGTTACATATAATGCTTGGTGATGGTTTTAGATAGAAGCTACTTATCATTTTAAGGAAAACACCATTTGTTCCTATATTCTCAACAGTTCTTTATAGAAAGGGGTGCTATATTTTATCAAAAGCTTGTCCTGAATCTACTTAAATAGTAATATAATTTTTGTTAATTTTGCTATTGGTATGGTCAATTATGCTGATAGGTTGCCTAAATATGGAACCAGCTCTGCATTCCTGATATAAATACCACTTGGACATTGTATATTATATTTGTGATAAGCTATTGTAATCTTTTTTCTAATATTTTATTTAAAATTGTGACATCTAAATTCATTAGGGAAATTGGTCTACAATTTTCTTTCTGTTTTGGCTCTTCCCAATTTAGGTATGAGCACCATATTTATATCATAAAAAAGAATTTGGTAGGACTCCTTCTTTGGCTATTTTTCCAAAAATTGTATTTCTTAGATTTAATTTTGGATGTTATTGGATTTAATTATTCTATAAATGTTTGGTTGAATTAATTTGTAAATCCATCTGGCCTTGGAGATTTTTTTTTTCCTAGGGAGCTCATTGATGGTGTGTGAAATTATTTTGTTTTTCTGGAATGAGGATTTTAAGTATTTTGTTTCCTCTTCTGTTAATCTGGGCAATTTATATTTTTAAATGATTGGGGGGGGCAGAGCCAAGATGGCAGAGTAAAAGCAGTAACTTGTTTTAGCTCTCCCCCAAAACCTTCCAAATACATGTAAAAATGGCTCTAAACAAATTCTATAGCAGCAGAACCCACAAAAAGACAGAATGAAACAAATTTCCAGCCCAAGACAACCTGGAAGATTGGCAGGAATGGTCTCTTGTTCAGGGCTAGGAAAGGAGCACAGTTCAGCGTGGGTTGTGACAGCAAAGACTGGGCCTCAGAGATCCTGGGTCAGTCCTCAGGGGATAGAATCATTGGCAGCTGTGGCAGTTTCCAGACTTCTCAACCCACAAACTCCAAAGACAACTTAGAAGGTCAGTGGGAAATGTCTATCGACCATGGTGAGAGAGGAGCTTGGTCCAGCCCCAGTCCCAGTGCAGCACCAGGACAGTGGCTAATCCTGAGCTCTCAGTCCACAGGAGGGGGGGGAGGCTGATCAAAGGAGGATTGCAGGAATCTCTTTGCTGGAACTGAAGCAGGATTCACTTGCTTTGCCTGTGCTTGAATCTAGGTTACAGTTCTGGGTGGTGATCCTGGAGTGAGAAAGAGTGTTGGCATGGTAGAGCTTGTGATGGCAGTTGAGAGGGAAGTAGAGGAAAAACTGGGAAGAGAATTGAGAGTGATGCAAGAAAATCATGAAAAAACAAGTTAACAACTTGCCAAAGGAGACTCAAAAAATATTGAAGAAAATAACACCTTAAAAATAGACTAACCCAAATGGCAAAAGAGATCCAAAAAGCCAATGAGGAGAAGAATACCTTTAAAAGCAGAATTGACCAAATGGAAAAGGAAGTCCAAAAGCACACTGAAGAAAATACTTCCTGAAAAATTAGAATGGAGCAAATGGAAGCTAGTGACTTTATGAGAAGTCAAGACATTGTAAAACAAAATCAAAAGAATGAAAAAAAATAGAACACGATGTGAAATATCTCATTGGAAAAACAACTGACTTGGAAAATAGATTCAGGAGAGATAATTTGAAAATTATTAGACTACCTGAAAGCCATGATCAAAAAAGAGCCTAGACATGATCTTCAAGAAATTATCAAGGAAAGCTGCCCTGATATTCTCAAACCAGAGGGTAAAATAGAAATAGAAAGAATCCACTGATCAACTCCTGAAAGAGATCCCCAAAGGAAAACTCCTAGGAATATTGTAGCCAAATTCCAGAGTTTGGAGGTCAAGGAGAAAACATTGCAAGCAGCCAGAAAGAAACAATTCAAGTATTGCAGAAACACAACCAGGATAACACAAGATTTAGCAACTTCTACATTAAGGGACCAGAGGGTTTGGAATATGATATTCCAGAGGGCAAAGGAAATAGGATTACAACCAAGAATCACCTACCCAGCAAAACTGTATATAATTCTTCAGGGGAAAACATGGACATTCAGTGAAATAGAGGACTTTTAAGTGTTCTTGATGAGAAGATCAGAGCTGAATAGAAAATTTGACTTTCAAATACAAGACTCAACAGAAGCATGAAAAGGTAAACAGGAAAGAGAAATCATAAGGGACTTATTAAAGTTGAACTGTTTACATTTCTACATGGAAAGATGATATTTGTAACTCATGAGACTTTTGTCAGTATTAGGGCAGTTGGAGGGGAAAATATGTATGGATAGATAGCTAGGTAGGTAGGTGGATAGATAGATAGATAGAGGGCACAGGGTGAGTTGAAGATGAAGGGGTGATTTCTAAAAATAAAATTAAGGGTTAAGAAAGGATTATATTGGGAGAAGGAGAAAGGGTGAGGTAGAATGGGATAAATTATTTCACATAAAACATACAAGAAAAAGCTTTTATAGTGGAGGTGAAGTGGGGGAATGAATGAATCTTATTCTCATTGGATTTGGCTTAAGGAGGGAATAACATACACACTCAGTTTTGTATGGAAATCTATCTTACCCTACAGGAAAATAGGGGGCAAGAGGATAAGAGGGTGGATGACAGAAAGGAGGACAGATTGGGAGAGGGGTTAATCAGAAGCAAACACTTCTGAGGAGGGACAGGATCTAAAAAGAAAATAGAATAAAGATGGGGTGGGATAGGATGAAGGGAAATATAGTTAGTTTTTCACAACATGACTACTATGGAAGTGTTTTGCATGACTACACATGTATAACCTATATCAAGTTGCTTGCTGTTTCAATGAGGGTGGGTGAGGAGGGAGGAAGGGAGAGAATTTATAACTCAAAGTTTTAAAAACAAATGTTAAAAATTATTTTTTTTACATGCACCTGGGAAAAAAGATATACAAGCAATGGGATATAGAAATCTATACTGACCTATAGACAAATAAAAAGAGAAGAAGATAAGAGAGGAGAGGTGGTAGAAAGGAGGGCAGATCAGGGGAAGGGGTATTTAGAATGCATGTCATCTTGGGGTGGGGGGTGAGGTGACATGGGGAGAAAAGTTGGAACTCATAATCTTGTGGAAGTGAATATTGAAAACTAAAAATAAATATTTGAATAAAAAAAGAATAATTTTTTTTCCATGTCCCTAAAATTGTCCAATCTTTTGGAATACAATTGGACAAAATTTCCTCATCATCGATTGGTGAATTCCAACTTTTCATTTTTGGTAATTTGGTTTTCTTCTTTTTTAAATCAACTTAACCAAAGATTTATTTGTTTTATTGTTGGTTTTTTTTCCAAAGAAACCAGACCTTAGATTAATTTATTAGTTCAATAGTTTTCTTACTTTCAATTTTATTAATCCTTTCTTTGATATTCAGAATTTCTAATTTAGTATTTAATTAGGAATTTTCATTTGTTCTTTAACTAGATTTTTTATTGCATACCCAATTCATTGATATCATCTTTCTCTATTTTATTTATGTAATCATGGGGAGATATAAAATTTCCCATAAGAACTGCTTTGGCTGTGTCTTATATGTTTTGGTATGTTGTCTTATTGTTGCTATTCTCTTGGATGAAGTTATTGATTGTTTAAATTATTTGTTGTTACACCCACTCATTCTTTAAGATTAGATTATTTAGTTTCCAATTAAATTTTAGTCTATCTTTCCATGGCACTTTATTATATGTAATTTTTATTTCATCATGATGTGAAAAAGGATGCATTTAATTTATCTCCCTTTCTGTATTTGAATGTGAGGGTTGTATGCTCAAATGCATGATCAATTTTTGTATAGGTACAATGTACTGCTGAGAAAAAGGTATATTCTTTTCCATCCCCAGTCGATTTTCTCCATAATTCTACCTTATCTAAATTTTCTAAGATTTTATTAACCTCCTTACTTTTTTTGTTGTTAATTGTTGTGATTCAATTTTTTTGGTTCAGAGAGGGGAAAGTTGAGACCCCCACTATTATAGTTTTGCTGTCTATTTTTTTCATGTAATTCACAACTTCTATTCTAAGAATTTCAGTGCTCTGCTGCTTAGTGCATATATGTTTAGTATTGATATTACTTCATTGTCTATCAAACTTTTTAGCAAGATGTAGTTTCCTTCTTTATCTGTTTTAATTAGATCTGTTTTTGTTTTTGCCTTGTCCAAGATCAGGATTGCTAACCCTGCTTTTTTATTTTCTTCTTAAGCTGAAACATAATATTTTCTGCTCCAGCCTTTTACTTTCACTCTGCTTGTAACTCTCTGCTTCAAATGTGTTTCTTGTAAACAACATATTGTAGGATTATGGTTTTTAATCCACTCTGCAATCCTCTTCCATTTTATGGGAAAATTCATTGCATTGAAATTGACAGTTATGATTTTGAACTGTCTCTGTCTTCATACTATTCTCCCCCCCATTTATGCTTTCCTTTCTCCTTTTTCCTTTTCACTCCTCACTAATGTTTTGCTTCTGATGACCACTTCCCTTAATTTGACCTCCCTTCTACAACTCCTCCTTTTTCCTTTACCCTTTCCCCTCCTATTTCCTGTAGGATAAGATAGATTTCTATACCCAATTGAGTGTGTATGTTATGCCCTCTTTAAGCCAAATCCAATGAGAATAAGGTTGAAACAATTCTCATCCCTTCCCTTCTTTCCCTCTAATGTAATAGATCTTTATGCCTCTTCATATGATGTAATTTACCATCTTCTGTCTCCTCCTTTCCTCTTCCCCCAGAACAATCTTTTTTTGCCACTTAATTAATTTTTATACTCATATCAAAGTCAACTTTTACCCACACCCTCTGTCTATGTATACCCCTTGTAAATGTCATAATAATAATACTTGACGATCAAATTTTCTGTTGATCTCTGTTTTGTTCTTCAGGAAGGTTTGTAAGTCCCTTATTTCATTGAATATCAATCTCCTCACCTGAAAGATTGTGCTCAATTTCTTTTTTCTGGATAGTTGATCCTTGGTTGTAATCCAAGCTCCTTTGACTTTTGGAATATCATATCCCAATCCCTCTTTTCCTTTAATGTAGAAGCTGCTAGGTCCTGTGTAATCCTGATATTTAAATTGTTGCCTTCTGGCTGTTTGTCGTATATTTTCCTTCACCTGATAATGCTGAAATTTGACTACAATATTTCTTAGTGTTTTATTTTTGGTTTTCTTTTTGCAAGGTGATCAGTGGATTCTTTCTATGACCAATTTACTCTCTGGTTTTTGGACCTCAGGGAAGTTTTCCTTAATGGTTAATTAAAAGATGCTGTCCAGGCTCTCTCTCTCTCTCTCTCTTTTTTTGATAATGTCTTTCAAGTAGACCAATAATTCTTAAATTATCTCTCCTGGACCTATTTTCTAGGTCACTTGTTTTTAGAATGAGGTATTTTACATTTTCTTTTATTATTTTCAATTTTTTAAAAATTTTGTTTGGTTGATTCTTGATGTCTCATAGGTTCATTAGCTTCCACTTGCTCAACTCTAATTTTTAAGGAATTGTTTTCTTCAATTAGGTTTTGTACCTCCTTTTTTATTTGGGCAATTCTATTTTTAGGGAGTTCTTCTCCTCAGTGAATTTTTGTACCTCCCTTTCCATTCAGGCAATTGCATTTTTTAAGGAGTTATATTCTTCAGTCAATTTTTGTCCTTTCTTTTCCAAGCTGTTGACTGTCTCTTGAATACCTCTCATTTTTTTCCCAATGTTTCTTCTACCTCTCTTATTTGACATTTAAATCATTCTTGAGCTCTTCCAAGTAGGCTTTTTGGGCTTGGGACCAATTAATATTTCCCTTTGAGTTTTCATATGTAAGTATATTGACAATATTGTCCTCTTCTTAGTTTATTTTTTGATCTTCCCTGTCACCATAATAATTCTTTATGATTAGTGTTATTTTCAGCTTTTTGCCCATTTTTACATATTTCCTGGCTTTTAAAGCTTTGCTTTCATGCTGGAGCACAGAGGGCACTATCCCAAGCTTCTTATACAGGAGTCACTGGCTTTGTGTTCTGGGGCCTCAGGTGCTGACAGCTAGAGGCTATAAGTGTCTGACAACTTACCTGGTACTAAACTGCAGTCCTAGTTATTGTGCCTGGCATGTGCTGAGGCCAGGTGGGTTTTTTGTGCATTTCTCAATGTTACACTTAACCACATGTAGATCTGGAGGATGCCATCCCACCAGGTTTATGTTGAAGCACATGGAGGTTCAGTTGCTTAAGGACACCTGACCACCTGGAGCCTTGCTAAGGCATGGGGTAGGGAGTTTGGCTTCTGGAAGATGCCTGCCCTCTAGGTGCTAAAACAAAGTACAAGGAGGTTTGGTTGCTGGAACATGCCTGCCTCCCAGGAGCTGTGCATGGAGAAGTCAGCTGCTGGAGGATGCCTGCCTTCCCTGAGGCTGTGCTGAAGTATGGAGTGGTCATCTGCAGGAGGATTCCTGCCTACTTGGGGCTGTGCCAGCACAAGTGATGCTTCTCCAAGCTGGAGTCCACTGGATCCCCTGGCTATGCTAAGGCATGGGGAGGGTACTGTTGTTGGTGTTTGCATGTTCCACTACTTTTGGGTACAGGATCTCCTGCTGATTTACCAAGGTAGAGATTGCTGATAGCTTACTGGGACCCCTACTTCCTAGAATGTGCTCCCTTTTCTGTCTGAGTAAAATGGAAATTTCCTGGTGTTCCTCCAAGTTTCCCAGGCTAAAATACTGCTAGTCTCAATCTTTCTGCTGCCTCTGCTGTTCCAATATTTTCCTGGGGTGGTATTTTTTCCTCATAGGTCAATATGAGAGAATGAGAGAGAGAGAGAGAGAGAGAGAGAGAGAGAGAGAGAGAGAGAGAGAGAGAGAGAGAGAGAGAGAGAGAGAGGGAGGGAGAGGGAGAGAGAGAGCTTACTCTGCTATCTTGGCTCTTAGAAGCAGAAGTCTGGGCTTCAAATTTCTGAAGGTTTTCCATGTTGAAGAGATATTGTACTTGTCTCACTTGCTCCTAGAAGACAGTCCTAGAGTCAAGGGTTGGGATATTCAGAGAAACAGATTCAGTCTTAATATAAAGAAATGTGGCAATTTGAGATATCTATACATAGAATATTTTGACTCATCAGATAGGGATTTCTCTTCACCTAGAGGTCTTAAATGAAGGCTGAATGAGGACTTTTCAGGAATATCATGCAAATATCAATCAATACAAAAGTGATAAGGAACACTCAAAAGAACAAATTGTCAAAAGATTTGATAAAGATAGAAGCTATCAACACTATGAGGTTGTGAGAAAAAAAGTCATACTATTCTAATGTTGGGAAATTTCTTGTAACTCTTTCTCCAATACTCTAATGTATGTGTGATCCTATGAAGTGCCTCTCTTAAACTGTAGATCTTAACACATTTATGTCTGGCTATTATCTGTGATTCTTGCACAGGTTCTCCAATAAATATGGCCTATTAGTACATTCAGTATTCTGGGGTACATTCCTTTCATTCTTTGAAATTTGGAGGATGATGTATTATAAAGCAGCAATCATCAAAACTACTTGATATTGGTTAAATAAATAGTATAGTGGATCCACAGAATAGGTTAGCTACACAAGACACATTAATAATTATATTAATCTACTTTTTGATAAATCCAAAGATTCATATTTCTTGGATAAGAACTCACTATTTGAGAAAAACTGCTGGGAAAACTGGAAAATAGTATGGCAGAAACTAAGCATAGACCAACATCTTACACTGTATAGAGATAAGGTCAAAATGGGTACATGATTTAAACATAAAGGGAAATACTGTAAGTAAATTAGGAGAGCAAGGAATCATTTACCTGTCAGATTTATGGAAAGCAAAAGAATTTCTGACTAAGGAGACAGAAAACATTATGAAATGCAAAATGGATAATTTTTATTACATTAAATTAAAAAAGTTTTGTACAAACAAAGGCAATGGCAACAAAGATTAGAAGGGAAGCAGAAAGCTAGGAACCAATTTTTACAACCAGTGTCTCTGATAAAGACCTCATTTCTAAAATGATAGATAGAGTACTGAGTCAAATTTATAAGACTACAAGCCATCCCCCAGCTGATAAATGGTGAAAGGATATGAACAGGCAGTTTTCAGATGAAGAAAGTAAAACTATCTACAGCCATGTGAAAAAAAAATACTTAAATCACTATTGATTAAAAAAATGTAGATTAAAACAATTCTGAGGTACCACATCACACCTATCAGATTGCCAACATGACAAAACAAGAAAATGATAAATATTGGAGAAGATTGGGAAAATTGGAACGCTAATGCATTATTGGTGGAGTTATGAACTGATCCAAACATTCTGGAGAGTAATTTGGAATGATGCCCAAAGGGCTATAAAACTGTGCATACCCTTTGATTCAGCAATACCACTACAAGGTCTGCATCCCAAAAAGATCATAAAAATGATAAAAGGACACACATGTACAAAAATATTTATGGCAGTTCTTTTTGTGGTGGCAAGGATTTGGAAAATGAGGGGATGCCCATCAATTGGGGAATGTCTGAACAAATTGTGTTATATGAATGTGATGGAACACTATTGCTCCAAAAAGAAATGATAAGCAGTGGATTTCAGAAAAACCTGAAATGACTTACATGAAGCAATGCTGAGTGAAGAGAGCAGAACCAGGAGAACACTGTTACACAGTAACAACAATATTGTGCGATGACCAACTTTGATAGAGTCCCCCATTTCCTTTTGAATAGTGTTTAAAGCATTTGCCTAGCATTCAAGACCATTAAAAACTTTAACATAACATCATATATCATTCTATCCATAGCTCATGTGACTCCTCTCATTATCTTATCTGATTTTACAAACATGAAAATTCTCTTCCCTTCATACCCACTACACTGTCATGCATGCCACTGCCCAGGTTGTTCCATGTGTTGATGCCATATCTGTCCCCTTTATATTCACTTATAAAATTTCTCAATCCCATCTTATTAAGACCAATTGAAATGTTAGTCCCCAAAGAAGCCTTCACTGTTACAGCATCCCCCCAAAATACTATTGATAATGACCTTCCCTTTATGGGTAATATGCTTCTTTGTTTTCTGCTTCTCTGATTTATTATGTATGATTGGGTATGATAGCATATGTATTTTTGTCATGCCCCTGTGGAACTGTAAGCTTTTTAAGGGAAGAAATACTGTCCTAAGTAAATCTTAACTTGTGCCTAGTACCAAATTAAGGCACATAAACATTTGTTGTTGTTGTTGTTGTTCAGTTGTTTCAGTCATGTCTGACTTTTAGTGACCCCATTTAGGATGTTCTTTGCAGATACTGGAGTCGTTTGCCATTTCTTTCTCCAACTCATTTTATAGATGAGGAAACTGAGGCAAATGGTATTAAGTAACTTTCCCAGGCTCACAGAGCTAGTAAGTTTCTAAAGCCAGATTTAAATTCGTGAAAGTGAGTCTTCCTGACTCAAGGCCTAACACTCTAATCACTGTAGTACCTAGCTGCTCTCACATGAAAAAATAGTAAATGGTTAAAAAGAAAAGCTTTGTGTGGTTAAGTGTTCATTATGAAGATGATTGATATGACCAATTCTCTCTTCTCAAGTCTATAATTTATTTCAAAATACCTATGTCATAACACTGGCACAATGCAAAGATTACTGGTTCCAGAGTCAGAAGCAACTGGGATCACATCTCACAACTTAAGAGCTGTGTGATCTTGAGAATATTTCTTAACCTCTCTATGTTTCAATTGTCTCATCTGTAAAATGAAAGGAATTTACTAGATTAATTCTCATATGCCTTCTAGTTATTAGTAACTATGATACCATTATATTTTTGGCATTTATTTTTTTTCAATACTTCCCACTTTATTGGAATGAAGATAATAACTTCAATTTTTGTTGCACATTGAAATTTGATAAGTGCTTTCTTTAAAACAAATATGTAAGGCCCACTGTAGATGAAGATTATAATGATGATGATGATGATGATGATGATGATGTAGATGAGAAGTGTGTGTGCATATGTGTTTCTGTATATGTCTTAATCCATGTTTCTTACCTCTTAATAGAGGTCACATGATAAATAGGGAAGAAAATGCTGCTCTTAGATATGTTAGCACAACCAAATTAAAAATTTCCAAAAAAAATCCAAGACAATTAAGTAAATAATATTAGCAGATAAAAACCCATGGACACATTAAAGAGTTTGTGACACCTACAGAAAAATGCAATTGTCTAAGCAGGTTGTGTGTAGCCATTAAATAAAGATCATTTATAAAAGCAGAGTTTCCTTTTGTAATGTTTGTGTATGTGTGTATTTAACTTTAATAAGAAGCTTGACTACAATAGTTATAAGGAAGTAAATGGGTGCAGACAAATGTCTTTATATTCTTAAGAAATTTTAAGGCTCCTTGTTACAGTAAAAACATCATAGGCCTAAGTAAAGAACAATTGTCAAACTGAGCAAGAGAAAGTTCTTTTTGAGCTGAGTTATTTTAGTCTGATTATTAGCTCAAATGAAGTCATTTCAATTGCCAGAAATAATCAATGTAACAAGGAGTACAGAGCAACAAATGAAAATACTGCTAATTTTCCCAAATGCAGGTTAGCCTACCTCAGACTATGAATTTCTTCTTGGACTCACCTGGGTGGACATGATCCAACATGATCATGAAGTCATTCTAAACCACCTTTTTTTGTTTTTACCATCCAGATCCTGTACAGCACTGCCAAAATAATTGTCCTAAAGTGAAGATCTGATCACGTCACTCTTTCACTCAACCAATTACAATGATTTCCTTTTATTCAAGGATAAAATATAAGCTCCTTTGTTTAACTTATGAAACTACATAGAATCTGAACCCAATCTGTTTTTTTCAATATCAAAGGATATTACTCTATCTCTTACTCTTTGTGATCCAGGTTAAATGGGAATCTCTCTGTTTTTCATATTTGATATCTTATACCTATGCATTACAATAGGTATTTTCTCCTATGCCTGAAAGGTAATTTCTCCTGACATATACCTCATAGCATCCATCTCTTTCTGGAAATGTAGCTCTGGTACCATCTTCAGCATGGAAACAACCTGGATACTACCTACTGCTATCCCCCCCACAAAAAAAATTATGTTATAATTAACTCATTATGAGCTTAACACTTATTAATTTTATAGTTCTGCTATAATATTCAAATATGTACTTGTCACCTCCCTCATTAAAATGTAACACTTCACCAGCAGTGTACTTGTATTCTCAGTGCATACCACTATTCCTGGAACATAGAAGATGTTTAAATAAATACTTGATCTATTGATAAAGGCTGGATTGATCTTCGTTGTTCAAATCACTACAGAAAAAATGTCCCAGAAAAATTTCTGTGAGTAGTGAATTTACTAAATAATACTAAAAAATGAATGGTTGAGAGTTGAAGAGTTAAATTTTAGTTTGTTCATCTTTCAAGACTTATTTCTCAAGATGTCAATAAGGGCACTGCATTAAAACATTGTATAAATTTGAGGTGTTATGCTACATCTTAGTATAAGACTAGACTGTACGTTCTGTATTTTTTGCATCAATCTTGCATGTTAAAGGTGTTTTATACTTAAATAACCCCATCTCAGAAAAAGAAATTGAACAACCCATTGATGAACTCCCTAGGAAAAAATCTCCAGGGCCAGATGGATTTACATTAGAATTCTATCAAACATTTAAAGAACAATCAATTCCAATACTATATACACTATTTGGGAAAATAGGTGAAGAAAGAGTCTTACCAAATTCTTTTTATGTTATATATATATATATATATATATATATATATATATGATGCTGGTAACTAAACCAGGAACAGTCAAAACAGAGAAAGAAAATTATAGACCAATTTCTTTAACTAATATAGATGCAAAAATTTTAAATGAAAAATGAGCAAATAGATTAGAGAAACTTAACATAAGAATAATACACTATGACTAGGTGGAATTTATACCAGGAATGCAGGGCTGGTTCAATATTAGGAAAACTATCAGCATAATTGATCATATCAACACCAAAAATAACAGAAACCACATGATCATCTCATTAGATGTAGAAAAAGCTTTTGACAAAATACAACACCCATTCCTATTAAAAACACTAGAAAGCATAGGAATAAGTGGAGTCTTTCTTAAAATAATAAATAGCATCTACCTAAAACCTTCAGCAAGCATCACATGTAAAGGAGGCAAGCTAGAATCATTTCCAATAAGATCTGGGGTGTAAAAAGGATGTCCATTATCACCACTGTTGTTCAATATCATACTGGAACCGTTAGCTTTAGCAATAAGAGAAGAAAAAGAAATAGAAAGTATTAGAATATGCAAAGAAGAAACAAAGCTATCACTTTTTGCATATGACATGATGATATACTTAGAGAATTCTAGAGAATCAAGTAAAAAAGTACTTGAAATAATAAACAACTTTAGCAAAGTTGCAGGCTATAAAATAAACCCATATAAATCACTGGCATTTCTATATATTACCAACAAAACCCAACAGCAAGAGATAGAAAGAGAAATTCCATTTAAACTTACTTTAGACATTATAAAATATTTAGGAGTCTACCTACCAAAACAAATCCAGGAACTATACAAACACAATTACAAAACATATTTCACACAAATAAGGTCAGATCTAAATAATTGGAAAAACATCAGTTGCTCATGGGTAGGCTGATCTAATATAATAAAAATGACAATTCTAACTAAGCTAATTTACTTATTCAGTGTCATACCCATCAAACTACCAAAAATTATTTTATAGATTTAGAAAAAATAAAAGAACAAAAGGTTCAGAATATCAAGGGAACTAATGAAAATATCAGGGGAAGGTAGCCTAGCCATTCCAGATCTTAAATTGTATTATAAAATGAAATTTTCAAAACTGCTTGGTACTGGTTAAAAAATAGAGTGGTGAGTCAGTGGAATAGGTTAAGTATGCAAGATACAGAATTCAATGACTATAATAATCTATTATTTGATAAACCCAAAGCCTCCAGCTTCTGGGATAAGAAACCACTATTTCAAAAAAACTGCTGGGAAAACTGGAAAACAGTGTGGAGGAAACTAGGCATTGATCAAAATCTCACACCATATAACAAAATAAAGTCAAAATGGGTTCATGGTTTAGATATAAAGACTGATACTTTAAGCAAACTGGGAGAGCATGGAATAGTTTACCGATCAGATTTATGGAAAACAGAAGAATTTATGACAAAACAGGAGATAGAGAACATTGTGAAAAGCAAAATGAATAATTTTGATTACATTAAATTGAAAAGTTTTTGCACAAACACAGCCAATGCAACTAAGATTAGAAGGAAGGTAGAAAATTGGGAAAGAGTTTTTACAACCAGTCTCTCTGAAAAGGCCCTCATTTCTAAAACATATGGAGAATTAAGTCAAATTTATAAGAATACAAGCCATTCCCCAATTGATAAATGGTCGAAGGATATGAACAGACAGTTCTCAGATGAAGAAATTAAAGCCATCTATAGTCATATGAAAAAATGCTCTAAATCACTATTGATTAGAGAAATGCAAATCAAAACAACTCTGAGGTACCACATCACACCTATCAGAATGTTCAACATGACAAAACAGGAAAATGATAAATGTTGGAGAAGATGTGGGAAAATTGGAACACTAATGTATTGTTGGTGGAGTTGTGAAATGATCCAACCATTTTGGAGAGCAATTTGTAACTATGCCCAAAGGGCTATAAAAATATGCATACACATTTGGCCCAGCAATAGCACTTCTAGGGCAATATCCCAAAGAGATCATACAAATGGGAAAAGGACCCACATGTATAAAAATATTTATAGTAGCTCTTTTTGTGGTTGCCAAGAATTGGAAATTGAGAGGATGCCCATCAATTGGGGAATAGCTGAGCAAGTTGTGGTACATGAATGTAATGGAATACTATTGTGCTGTAAGAAATGATGAACAGGCTGACTTCAGAAAAACCCAGAAAGACTTGTATGATCTGATGCTGAGTGAAATGCGCAGAACCAAGAGAACATTGTACACAATAATGGCCATGTTGTGTGATGACTAATATTGATAAACTTAACTCTTCCCAGAAATACAAGGATCTAAGACATCTCCAAATGCCTCATCATGGAAAATGTTATCCACATCCCAAGAAAGAACTACTGAGTTTCAATGCAGATCGAAGTATACTATTTGCTATTTTTTTTTCTTCTGTTGAGTTTTGTTTCCTCTTTCTGGTGGTTCTTCCTATTGCTTCTAATTCTTACTTACAATATCACTAATATGAAAATATGTTTAATAGGAATGTACATGTATAGCCTATATCAGATTGTGTGCCATCTTGGGGAGGGTGGTGAGGAGGAAGGGGAAGAAAAATTTTAAACTCAAAAGTATATGGAAGTGATTGTGATAAATCAAAATACATTAATTTTAAAAAGGTCCTTTATAAAAGTCTGTTATGAATTAATGAAACCCAAGTATCAAATGGTGAAGAAACAATTAAGGTCCATAGATTTTATGAGAAAAGAGAATGGAAAGTAGGATCAGAAAAAAACTATCTTACCAAAAACTTTATTTTGGACATAGAAGAAAAAGAAAGCTTTTTGTTGTTGTTGTTTTATCTATCTATCTATCTATCTATCTATCTATCTATCTATCTAGTTGTTTGATGAATATGTCACTGATTGACAACTGGATACTCACAGAGCAATGACCTCTTGTGTGGGAACTAGCTATTGAAATGCCACAATGATCAGTCCTTGACCCTGTCTTGTTCAACATCTGATCACTAAGTTGTGTAACATAATAGGTGACATGTTTGCCAAATCTGCAGGTGATATGAGAAAAGTACAGCTAATATGATTGATGAGAGACAGAAAGCTCCCAATGGTCTGCAATGATGACAAGAATGTCAAATGCTTAAAGAAAGATAAAATCAGCCTTGCTCTTAAGGTTAAAATAAATCAGTAGTGAAATAGAGGATGAGAGAGATGTAACTATATAGCACTATTTGTGAAGAAAGCCAGGAATTTTTTGAAGGTTTCACTGCATATAGATAAACAAATTAAATGTCAAGCAAAAAAACCAAAACAAAACAAAACAAACAAAACATGTTTACTTCAGACATATTGAATTCCTCTCCATTCAATTTAACAAAATTTTATTAGCCACTAATAATATTCAAGATATGCTAAGCACCTATTTTTTAATGGAAGTCCCTAACCTCATTTTAGAATGGAGTTGAGGAAAGATAAAATATTTGCCTACTCTGCCGTTGCCAGGATTTCATGCAGTTCTGGGCCCTACTTGTTAAAGGTAATTTTTTTTTTCACTTTCAGAGGAAGATAATAAGGGGGAAATGGGAACTTGAAACCTTTTCTTGAGAGTATATGTTGTAGAATTAAGAATGTGTTTGGCTTGGAAACATGAAACCTTATTGGGAACATTCTAAGTGTCATGATATGTGATAAATGATCATATTGGAGAGGAATAAGATTTATTCTCTATTTAACAAGGACTAATGGGTGGAAGGTCTACAGTGGGACATATCAGTTTACTACTAAATTAAAGAATTAATGTGCATTTTCTGAAATTAGTAATGGACTATCTTGTGAGACATAAAATTTTCCATCACTAGGAAAGTAGAGGTTGCACATTTCTTAAAAATATCTAGTGGGTATACTGATCTGTTTTCAATGGTTGTATTGGATGAAATAGCTCTGATCTGAAAATCAGGAGCTCTTGGTTCTAGTTATTACTCTCTTACTAATTAGTTATATGAATTCAGGCAAATAACTAAAATATGTTGAACCTCTGTTTTCTCTTCTAATAGGTGGGATTAAATTATCTTTAAAGAAAAAATTCAGCCCTGTTATTTTATGACTGTATTAATGTTGATTTCACATATGTTGTTATGACACAGTTTTAAAGTGACATATAAACATGTGTATGTGTGTATATATACATGTTATATACATGTACATATATATGTATATATGTACATATTACAAAGAAAGAGAGATAAGAAGGAAACAAACATTCATCAAACATTTAGCATTCTCATTATGTAGTACAGTTCCTGAAACATAGAATGTGCTTAAATAAATACCTGTTGATTGATTAAGGTCAAATTGATTCCTCCTATGTGCCAGGCACTGTGCTAAATTCATTACTAAAATTATCTCATTTGATCTTCACAATAATCAAGTGAGGTAGGTGCTATTATTATCCACATTCTAGATTTGAAGAAACTGGGACAGATAGAGGTAAGGTGACTTGTGCAGGATCACATGACTAGTAAAAGTTTCTGAAGCTAGATTTCATCTTGGATCTTTCTTACTTCAAACTCAGTAACCACTTTACTACCTACTTGCATGTAGAGAAGGAGATAGACATGAAAGAATACAGAGAAGAAACATGGTATCGTGGAAAGAAGTCCAGATTTTTTTTGTCATAGTTAAAGCTCTTCTTGTGACAACTAATTGTTCTTTGTGACCATGTCACTTAATGTCTTAAGCAACATATGAATTAGGAGGCAGCTAGGTGACACAGTGAAGAGAGTGCTGAGCCTGGAGTATGGAAGACGTGAGTTCAGATAAAGCCTCAGACACTCAATAGCTGTATGACTTTGGGCAAGTCATTTAACCTCTGTCTCTCTTAATCCAATAGAGAAGAAAATGTTACCACTCCAATATCCTTGTCAAGAAAATTTCACAGACAGCATGGTCAATGGTGTCATGAAGTCATACACGACTAAAGAATTGAACATCAACAAGATAGATGAATTGTTGATCTGTGTCATTTGAAAGAATTTCCTGGAAGTTCCATAGATGAATCAAAACATGGATCCATACAAACAAAGACATATGCACAACATATACATTGATAAACACAAAATGTATACACGCTTGTATTCATACATAAAAACACAAGCTTATGCATACACCTATAATCTATACCATTGAATTTTTTTGTTATTTGTAGAAAGGTCTTCTTTTTATTTCTCTGAAGCTTCACTTGATAACTTACATGGGATTATTCTTTCATTTGATTGAAGGGTATATACCTTTTGTTTAAGCAAACACTAAGAGTTATTATTTAATAGGAAGGAGAGATAGTATGAAAAAAGCCTGATTTTGGAGTTGAAACACTCAAAATACATATACTAGTTGTGTGTCCTTTGACAAGTTATAATCTCTCTGATTCTTAGTTTTCTCCTCTATAAAATGGCAAAAAAAAAATCCTGATGCAAAGATCTTGTGTTGAAATTAAAGAAGATAGTGTATATGAATGGTTTGGTAAAGTGTTATATATACAAAGAGAACTGTTACCACTTTTTACAAGCTATGATGATGTAATATTCCTACAGTCTTCCTACCTCTTTGAGTAATTATTAAACATTTCTAACATGAAATGCTACATGACTGGAACAAAAATAAATAGATAGATAGATAGATACAATAGATAGGGTAGGTAGGATAGAAAGATAAGATAAATAGATAGGATATCCTAGAAGCTTATTAGGTTTCCACAAAAGTCACTTCAGAATTGCTGCATTGCTATTTAAACCAGGACATGGTTTGGTGATTCCAATTTTATTAGCAAAAGGAAGCCAATATTTAACTTTCTTCATTACTGACATTTTAATTAGCATCATTGGGAATTTGCAGGTGTAGAGCTAACTCTAGGAGGTCATACTACTGCTGTCTGAATTAAAAGTAAGCTTTTGTTGATAATCATAGAAAATTTATGACCAAAAATTAACACACTGATTTTCTTTCTAATGTATTCCTTCATTCCTCCTATCATCTGTCATCTGTCTCTTATTTTGGTCCTTCATGTTTTAAGTATTATATCTGATCAGGTACTTGTAATGTTGTAATTTAATCAAGACCAGCTCTCACCAGTCAGTTGACTTCCAAAAATGGTTCCTATCTTGGTCTGATTAGATCTAAGACTACAAAACATGTAGACACAAGAAATAAAGTCAAATCAATAATCATTTATTAATCACCTATTATGAGGAGTCTCATAACAGCCAAACTCATTCCCTGTGTTAGCACTGGGAATCCAAACACAAGCACACACAGTAACCACTTTCAAGAAGCTTGACACTAAATGGAAGAGAAAACATGGAAACAACTATGCATAAATATGACAGATAAAGAGATAACTTACAGAAAATCCTAGAAGGAAGTCACTAGCATCAAGGGTAATTCAGAAATGCTTTACTTAGAATGTAGAATTTTAGTTTGGGCCTGAAAGAAAACCACTTAATTTGGGAAATTAAGATGAGGAGGGAGAAAATTATAGGTGTGAAGAATAGATAAGGAAAATGTCTAGATTTGGGTGATAGAATTACATGTGTAAGGAATAGTAGAGAGGGCACTGTTATTCAGTTTTAGAGTAAGCTGTTAAAAAAATATGGGAAATGACCTATTTTAACTTCTTGGAGTCAAGATAGTGGAGTAAACAGTAACTCACTCTCACCCTCTCTTATTGACCTTGAAATTATTGCCCCAGGAAAAATCTTGAAATAATAGAGTCAACCGAAAGACCAGATACAACAGTCTCTTACCTTGTGAGGCTAGGGGGATTTACAGGAAGGATCCCTTTTGCTAGGGCTAAAGGGGACCAGTACAGGAAGGGAGGCATCCCAGCAAGCCAGTGGCAAGCCCCACCTCAGCAAACCAGTAAACAAAACCATAGCCACCAGCACAAGAAGCCCGGGACAGTGCCCTTGTACCCAGAAACAGAGGTCAACTTTAAAAGCCAGATAAAAGGCAAACAGCATGAGCAAGAAACAACATAGAAAATGATGACCATAGAAAAGTATGTTGGTGACAGGGAAGATCAAAACACAAATTCAGGGGAGGACAACATTGAAAGTATATCCACATCTGAAAACTCAGAGGGGAATATGAACTGGTCTCAAGCCCAAAAAGCCTTCTTGGCAGAGCTGAAGAAGAATTTTAAAAGTCAAATAAGGGAGGTAAAAGAAACATTGAACAATTCATTTTTAAAAATGGAGCAGAAAACTACACTGAAAAAAAAACAAGTCCCTAAAAAGAAAAATGGGACAAATGGAAAAGGAGGAAAAAAGAAAACAATTCATTAAAAATTAGAATTGGGCAATTGGAAGCTTATGACTCTACGAGACATCAAGAATAAATAAAATAAAATTTTAAAAAGAAAAAAAAGAAAAGAAAATGCAAGATTCCTCATGGAAAACAACTGACTTGGAAAATAGATGCAGGAGATATAACATAAGAATTATTGGTCTACCTGAAAGCCACTATGAAAAAAAGAGCCTGGACAGCATCTTTCTGGAAATCATCAAAAAAAAAAAAAAAACTGCCCTGAGGCCTAGAACCAGAGGGTAAAACAGTCAATGAAAGAATCTACCAATCATCTCCTGAAAGAAATCTCAAATTGAAAATGAGGGGGAACATAGTAACTAAATTCCAAAATTATCAGGTCAAAGAGAAAATCCTGCAAGCAACCAGAAGGAAATAATTCAAATATAATGAAACCCCAGTCAGGATTATGCAGATCTTGCAGCTTCAACATTAAAAGATAGAGGGCTTAGAATATTATATTCCATAAGGCAAAGGATCTTGGATTACAACCAAGGATCAACTATGCAGCAAAATTGAACATAAACTTTCAGGGGAGAAGATGGATATTCAATGAAATAGGGGACTTCCAGACTTTCCTGATGAAAAGACCAGAGCTCAATGGAAAATTTGATCTTCAAATACAATACTCAAAGAGGCATAAAAAAATAAATAAAAAAGGAGAAAACTACATGTAATTCAATAAGGGTAAACTGTTTACACTCCTACATGGGAAGATGATACTTATAACTCTTGAGAACTGTATCTTTATTATGACAATTAAAAGAATATATACTGACAGAGGGGGTGGGTTTAAATTGACTTTGATGTGATGATAAAAAAAACTAATGAAGTGATGAAAAGGAACTGTATTAGGAGAAGAGGAAAGGAAGAAGCAAAAAAGGGTAAATTACATCACATGAAGAGGCACAAGGACATATTACAGTAGAGGGAAGAAGGGAGTGAGATGAACATTGTTTCAACTTTACTTTCATCAGACTTGGCTCATGAAGGGGATAACATAGTCAGTTAGGTATAGAAATTTAAGTTGTCATATAGGCAGTCAGAGGGGAATGGGGAAAAATGAAAGTGGGAATATAAGAGAGGGAAAAAGTAGTAAGGGTAAAAGGAAAGTAAAGGGAGGGCTCTGATAAAAGGTGGGGCAGACTGAGGGAGTCATTGATCAAAAGCAAAACCCTAGTGAGGAGGGAAAGGGGAAAAAAGAGAAAGAAAAGCATAAACAGGGGAAGGGGGAATAGAATGGAGAGAAAGACACAGATAATGATCATACATATGAATGTGAATGGGATGAACTCTCCCATTAAACAGAAATAGATAGCAGAATGGATTAAAAACCACAATCCTACAGTATATTGTTTACAAGAAATACATTTAAAAGAGAGGGATGCACACAGAGTGAAGGTAAAAGGCTGGTGTAGAATATACTATGCTTCAAGTGAAGTAAAAAAAAACAAGCAGGGGAAGCAATCCTGATCTCAGACAAAACAAAAGCAAAAATAGATTTTATTTAAAGGGATAATGAAGGGAACTTCATCCAGCTAAAAGGCACCATAGACAACAAAGTAATATCAGTACTAAACATATATGTGCCAAGTGGTATGGCATCTAAATTCTTAGAGCTGAAGTTCAGGGAGTTACAGGAAGAAATAGATAGCAAAACTACACTAGTGCGGGACCTCAACCTCCCCTTCTCTGAACTAGATAAGTGTAGCCACAAAATAAAAAAAAAGAAGTTAAGGAGGTGAATAGAATATTAGAAAAGTTAGATATGACAGACCTCTGTAGAAAGTTAAATGGAGATAGAAAGGAATATACTATTTTTTTTTCCCGGTGGTACATGGCACATACATAAAAATTGACCACATACTAGGGCATAAAACCTCACAATCAAATGCCAAAAGGCAGAAATATCAAATGCATTCTTTTCAGATCATGATGCAATAAAAATTACATATAAAAAAGGACCATAGAAAGATAAACTAAAAAGTAATTAGAAACTAAATAATCTAATTCTAAAAAATGATTGGGTCAAACAACAAATCATAGAGAGAGAATGACAATAATGAGACAATATACCAAAACTTATGGGATTCAGCAAAAGCAGTTCTTAGGGGAAGTTTTATATCTCTAAATGCTTACATGAATAAAATAAAAAAAGAAGAGATCAATGAATTGGACATACAATTAAAAAAACTAGAAAAAAAAACAAATTAAAAAGCTTCAATTAAACACCAAATTAGAAATACTGAAAACAAAAGGAGAAATTAAGAAAATTGAAATTAAGAAAACTATTAAACTCATAAATAAAACTAAGAGCTGATTTTATGGAAAACAACAATAAAATAGATAAACCTTTGTTAAATTTAATTTAAAAAAAAGAAAGAAGAAAACCAAGTTACCAGTATCAAAATGAAAAGGGTGAATCCACCATCATTGAAGAGGAAATTAAAACAATAATTAGGAACTATTTTGCCCAACTGTATGCCAATAAATTTGACAATCTTAGTGAAATGGATGAGAATTTATAAAAATATAAATTGCCCAGATTAACAGAAGAGGAAGCAAAATACTTAAATAAACCCATTTCAGAAAAAGAAATTGAACAAGACATTGATGAACTCACCAGGAAAAAATCTCCAGGGCTAGATGGATTTACAAGCAAATTCTATCAAACATTTAAAGAACAATTAATTCCAATATTATATAGACTATTTGGGAAAATAGGTGAAGGAGTCTTACCAAATTCTTTTTATGATACAAATATGGTGTTGATACCTAAATTGGGAAGAGTCTAAACAGAAGAAGAAAATTATAGAACAATTTTCCTAATGAACATAGATGCAAAAATTTTAAATAAAATATTAGCAAAAAGATTACAGCAACTTATTATGACAATAACACACTATGACCAGGTAGGATTTATACCAGGAATGCAAGACTGGTTCAATATTAAGAAAACTATAAGCCTAATTGATCATATCAACAACAAAAGTAACAGAAACAACATGATAATCTCAATAGATGCAGAAAAAGCTTTTGACAAAATACAACACCCATTCCTATTGAAAACACTAGAGATCATAGGAATAAATGGAGTCTTCCCTAAAATGATAAGTAACATCTACCTAAAATCTCCTGCAAGCATTATATATAATGGGGACAAGCTAGAAACATTTCCAATAAGATTAAGGGTGAAAGAAGGATGTCCATTATCACCATAGTTGTTCAATATGGTACTAAAAATATTAGCTTTAGCAATAAGAGAAGAAAAAAATCAAAGATATTAGAATAAGCAAAGAAGAAACAAAACTATCACTCTATGTAAATGATATGATTATATACTTAAAGTATCCCAGAGAATCAAGTAAAAATCTACCTGAAATAATAAATAACTTTAGCAAAGTTGCACACTGTCAAATAAACCTACGTAAATCATTGGCATTTCTATATATTAATAACACAGCCCAACAGCAAAAGATAGAAAGAAAAATTCCATTTAAAGTTCCTGTAGACATTGTAAAATATTTAGGAGTCTACCTGCAGAACCAAATCCAAGAACTATATGAACACAATTACAAAACACTTTTCACACAAATAAAGTCAGATCTAAATAACTGGAAAAACACCAGTTGTTCATGGGTAGGCTGAGCTGATATAATAAAAATGAAAATTCTACTTAAGTTAATTTACTTATTCAGTGCCATACCAATCAAACTACCAAAAATAGTTTATAGTGCTAGAAAAAATAATAAGATCCATCTGGAAAAACAAAAGGTCTAGAATATCAAGGGAATTAATGAAAAGGAATGCTAGGGAAGGTGGCCTAGCCATTCCAGATCTTAAATTGTATCATAAAGCAGCAATCATCAAAACTACTTGGTACTGGCTAAGAAATAGAATGGTGGATCAGTGGAATAGGTTGGAAACTCAAGATATAATAGTCAATGACTATAGTAATCTACTGTTTGAGAAACCCAAAGACCCCAGCTTCTTACAACCTATACCAAAATAAAGTCAAAATGGGTACACAATTTAGATATAAAGGCTGATACTATAAGCAAACTGGGAGAGAATGGAATAGTTTATCTGTTAGATTTATGGAGAACAGAAGAATATATGATGAAAGAAGAGATAGAGAATGTTATAAAATTCAAAATGGATAATTTTTATTACATTAAATTGAAAAGTGTTTGCACAAATAAAGCCAATGCAACCAAGACTAGGAGGGAAGTAGAAAACTGGGAAGGAATTTTGAGAACCAGTATCTCTGATAAGGGCCTCATTTCTAAAATATATAGAGAACTAAGTCAAATTTATGAGAACACAAGTCATTCCTCAATTAATAAAAGTTCAAAGGATATGAACAGGCAGTTTTCAGATGAAGAAATTGTAGCTATTTGTAGTCATATGAAAAAAAATCCTCTAAATCACTATTGATTAGAGAAATGCAAATCAAAATGACTTTGAGGTACCACATCACACCTATCAGGTTGGCTAACATGACAAAGCAGAAAAATGATAAATATTGGAGAAGATGCGGGAAAATTGGAACACTGATGTATTGTTGGTGGAGTTATGAAATTATCCAACCTTTTTTGAAGAGCTATTTGGAACTATGCCAAAGGGCTATAAAAATGTGCATACCATTTGACCCAGCAATAGCACTTCTAGGCTTGTATACTTAAGAAATCATAAAGATGGAAAAAAGGACACACATATACAAAATATTTATAGCAGCTCCTCTTAGGAAGGAAAATGCATGGGAGGAAGGAGGGTGGGAGGAAGAAAGGAAGGCAGGGAGGAGGAAGAAAGAAAGAAAGGGAAAATGAAAGCAGGAGGGAGGGAAGGAGAGAAAAGGAAAATGATAGATTGATAGATAGATAGATGTAGGTGTATAGATAGAGAAACAAAGGATTTATTAAGTACTTACCATGTGCCAGATATTTTGCTAGTCCCTGTGATAAACATGCAAATGAGTAAGATAGTCCTTGCCCTTACACTGCTTATATTCTAATGAAGGAAGACAATAGAAAAGTGGGACCTGGAAAGAGGTTAAACAGTGTAAGGTAGCATAGTTTGGAGCCAATGGACAGAAAGAAAGGTGGATATCTGCTTTTGAGTGATAAAAGATAGCTGTGTGACACTGGGTAAGTCACTTAATCCTGATTTCCTAAAAAAAAAAAAAAAGATGGGACTTCAGGAAGCAAAGATGGCTAAGTAAGTAGTAAATCACCTTCACTCTCCCTTCTTGATCTTTTAAAAAACAGAAAATAGCACCCCAAGAAAAATCCTGGAACAGCAGAGCCAGTGCTAAGATGGGATAGAGCAGTCTTTTAGCCCAGGTAACCTAGAGGATCAGCAAGAAAGGTTTGTCTCAAAGCTCACTTCCAGGAACCAAGATAGCAGAGTGAGCAGTAAGTCAATCTCACTCTCCCTTATTAATCTCTAAAATTCAGGAAAATATCACCCCAGGAATAACTCTGGAACAGTAGAGCTAGCACAAAAATACTAAATTAAAATCAGCTATTTCAATGAATCAAATTTAAATTTTTTATATGGAGTGTAATACACATTCAAATATGTTATAATTTCTAGTCATCATTGATAGCAGCCAATAGCTCTATCTTCCTTGAAGTCTTCCCACCCAATATCTAATATAATTTATTAACAAATTTTCACAATGCATATATATATTCATTTTATCATTTTAAAATAGATAGTATTTATTAGTAATCAAGAAATTTTCTTCCCCAAAAAGTAAAACACATTCTAAACTTAGCTTCAAATTCAGAAATAATATAAAATTCTACAAATAAGTTACCTTAATCCAATGAAAATATCAGATATCTCTCTGTCTTCTGAGATGCTAATGCTCTGAAACCTATATACAAAACAAGGGATAGGGAAGTCTTTTGAAAGCAACCAACCAAGAAGAGAATCAAGAGATTCCAGGTAAGAAGGCAAAATGAACACCTTTTCCATGTCCTCTCCAGGCTCAGTCAGGCAGCAATCAGTTTAGGATGATTGTTCTACTAGGTTATCTATTGCAGGAGTCTATGATGAATAACATGTCAACAGGATTCAACAAAGCTTGGAGATAAATTCTAACTCAGAACTAAACTTCAAGAGTGATTGGTTTTTATGCTCCTAATATTAAAATACAATTTTGTACAATTTTTAGATAAAAATAAGTGTATAAGAGAGGAAGTAAAATTAAGTATGGTTTCAAAATAAAGCATTGGTTGTGACCTTTCTAGAATATAAACGTGTGGAAAATTACCCTTAGTATCCAACTAGCTGTAGTTTTACTTGTCTTCTTTAGTTGATAACAAAAATGAAATAATGTCTTTAAATTTACATTCTCCTGTTCCTGCATGGAGTGCTCTAAATGTGACATTAAAACACAATTTCCAGTTTTTCTTTATGAATTATTAATGCATATATACATTTAAAAAATTAATGTATTATGAGGGCAAATGTACACTTTATTAAATGTTAGATTTTTTGAAGAAGAAGAGCATACTTTGTCATGATCATACCTTGAATTAACAAGTCTGGAGGTATATTATGTAAGTGTTATGATCCATGGATTTTATTCCAATGCAGGCATGTTAAAACTTTTTTTTCAGTTATACTTGGTTGTGAACAGAAAAAATGAAAGTGTCACAAATTAGTATTTTTTTATTCACCAACATGAAAGATGGGTGCTGTAGATTTTGTGATATAGTTTTTGTTTGTTTAGTTTTGTTTCATTTGTGTCCTTTTAATTGATTTAGCCACCAAAAGGAATATGGGTTGTGTCTAATAATGATTGTAATGTTGATTTTGATGATAATAATGATGCTAGTGATGAAGATAGCGTAATACACAATACACAAACAACAACACTAATAATTTCCTCAATGACTATTCCATTGAAGTGGGGAACAGGAATAACCAGTTGCAAAGTACAGGAAGACCATTTATGGTGATGTATATTGGGGACTTTTTCTTGAAGTCATTTCAGTGGCTCTGATACCCTGATAGAATCACTTAAATGTTAGTAAATTGGGTTCTAGTGATAAAAGCGATTGGGTTAATTCTCTGGATATTCTGATAAAATTGTTTCTAAGAATTAATAGAAAGTTGAGGATATTTTCTATGAGTTCTAGCTTCTCTCTTTATCTTTATTTCAAAAACCCTTAGCCATCACGCATCATTCTCTTCTTTATTTTACTATCTGATACGTGAAATGAAAATTCTCTGTCCTAATACAAACCGATCCACATGTGGCTTCTCTATGAAATACATAGAATGGCATAAGATTTTGGGAAAGTCCTACCCAAAATTGTCAGAATGTTTGACCCAGCTATATCACTACTACTATACACCAAATAAATCAATGGAAGAAAAGGACCTATAGCAGCTTTTATCTTGACAGCCAAAAATTATAAACTAAGTCATTATTCTCCTACTAGGTAAAAGCTAAATCAATTATGATATGTTATGAATGTAATGGAAGATTGCTGTGCTATAAGACATAATGAAATATGCAATTTAAGAGGAAATAATTAAAGCATTTTTGAAATGCAGCAGAAAAAACTGACTAGAACTAGTAGAGCACTTTACATAACATTACAGAGAAGAAATAACTTTCAAATTTAAAACTTTCATCTCCACAATAATAAACCATGAGTCCAAAAGAACAAAGGTGAAACAAATCACTCATTTTCTGATGGATAAGTGATGAACTTCAAAAGCAGAGACATATATTTTCAGAAAGTGTGAATATGGAAATGTGTTTTATTGGAATGTGCTGATGAGCATAAAAAATTGCTCAGAAGAGAATGGTGATCAAGAAAGCTTAGAAATACTTGTTATTTAATAAATAAATAAAAAGAGAAGAAATTTTAGGGTAATCAGTTTAACAAAAGGAATAGTGGCATGAGAGGTACTCTTCTGTGAACCACAAGAAGACTTGAAAAATGAGAAAAACTCAATAATATTAGAATTAATCCTATTAACCAGAAATAAAAGATCATTGGTAACATTGGAAAGAGCAGTTTGGCAGTCACAATAAGGCAAAAGTCATATTGCAAAGGTTTGTGAAATAAGTAAGGAGAAAGGGGAAAAATGAACATATCATTTTCTATGAGTTTGGGGAAGAATGGAAAAGGTGATATAAGATAGAAACCAGAAGTTAAGAGGTCTATAGAATGATTTTGTTTTGTTTTATGGTTGTGGAGTTTGGCAGGTTTCAAGGTAGAAGGAAAGACAGGTATAAATAGGAAAAGACTGAAAACTTGACAAGGAGAATTGCTACTTCATTACCAGAGCAGAATAAAGGAGGAAAAACAGTTTGTTTATTAAGGATTTTGTGATAAAGATCAGAGGAGAGGTGGGGACACATAAAGAATCCCCTCAATTTTCTATGCAAAGTACTTCAGACTAAGTTATCAACTGAGAAGATGAATGATAGAAAAGGGACAACTGGGAAGATTTCTGAGAGAAGAGGATATTTGGACTCATGATTTCCTTCCACCCTTTTCAGAAGCAGTCAAGTAAGATTAAAGAGAAAAAGGATCCAAGGAGTAATACAGAGTTAGTTGTTTCCAATTGTGGTAATGAGTGTAAGATTCAGAAAGAAGCAAAGTAGAGAACAGGGATACATTCCTGCCTGAAAAAAATAATGCTGAGGGGTACAGGAATTAAAGGTCTTAAAGAGGGTAAATAAGAGGTTTAAAAGAAGTAAGAGATAAGAAAACAAGTAGAGATAAGTGGCACTGCTCAGATAGAGAAACATCAGAGTTTTTCATCTTGGAAGCCAAACATTCAGCAGGATTACTTAAGCTGGAACCATAGAGTCAATTGTTAACTTTTCAGTATGAGCATTCAAGTCACAGAAATTGACAAGTGCAACAAATCAATTTGAGGTATTGCTTTGTTGAGAAAGTTAAGGAAAAATGTTAGCAATAAAGTAGACAAAACATAAGTGTCATACATATTTTTTTTTTTGTAGAATTGGTTGTTAAATATTTACCAACTCATTCCTGCTTGTGAATGAAGGTATGACACAGATAGTGACCATCACTGTGTATGAAAGAAGTTGAGTAGAAGAATGGTTCATATTTTTCTTGTGTATATCTTCTATGTGTTTGTCTGTCTCTGCCTAGTATTTTTCTGAACTTAAAAAAAAATGGATATTATAATGCAGATAGCAATGGATTCTTCCAGTACAATATTGGATAACAGTGGTTATAATGGACATACCTGTTTCACCCCCAATCTTATTGGAAATGCTTCCAGTTTATCCCTATTATATATAATGCTTGTTGATGGTTTAGAAAGATGTTATTTATCATTTTAAGGAAGACTCCATTTATTCCTATCCTCTCTAGAGTTTTTAATAGGAATGGAAGTGTTTACTCCACAGGGAGAAAATCTCAACCAGGATTCTTCTTCAGATCTTCTCCAATTGTCCCAGAAGGACCCCTCTTTTGACACTATTGTTATGTGTTTTCATGGCTCTATGTTCACCCAGAGGCACTATTTTACCTCTTTGGTGAAGGAAAATCTTGAGAGCTTGAAATTTTCTGACCTACTCTACCTTCTTCCAAGAATCCTCTCCTCCACTCATTCTTTAGCATTAAAGTATTTGGTTTCCAATTAATTTTCAGTCTATCTTTCCATAGACCTTTATTACATGCTATTTTTATTTCACCAAGATCTAAAAGGTATGTATTTAATATTTCTGCCTTTCTGTATTGGATTGTGAGATTTTTATGCTTATGTTATGTTTATGCTTATTTTATGTTAAATTTTTGTGTAGGTGCCATGTACTGCTGAGAAAATAGTATATTCTTTTCTATCCCCATTCAATTTTCCCTGGAGGTCTACCAAATCTAATTTTTCTAAAATTCTATTCATATCCTTAAGTTCTTTCTTGTTTATCTTCTGGTTAGTTTTATCTAATTCTGAAAAGGGAAGGTTGAAATCCCCCACTAGTATAGATTAGCTCTCTATTTCTTCCTGTAACTCCCTTAACTTCTCCTCTAAGAATTTGATTGCTAGGCTACTTGGTGCACTTACATATAGTAATGATATTACTTTATTTTCCATGGTACCTTTTAGGAGGATGTAGTATCCTTCCTTATCTCTTTAAATTAGTTCTGTTTTTTCTTTTGCTTTCTTTGAGATCAGGTTTGCTACCCATGCTTTCTTTTTCTTCAGCTGAAGCATGATATTTTCTATTCCAGCCTTACGTCTTTACTCTGTGTATATCCCTCTGCTTCAAATATATTTCTTGTAAACTACATATTATAGGATTATAATTTTTAATCCACTCTGCTATTCACTTCCATTTTATGGGAGAGTTCATCTCATTCACATTTGCAGTTATGATTACTATCTGTGACTTTCTCTCCATCCTATTTCCCCTTGCCTGTTTTTGCTTTTCTCTCTCTTTTCTCCCTTTACCTCCTCACTAGAGTTTTGCTTTTGTCCATGTCCTCCCTCAATCTACCCTCCCTTTTATCAGCACCCTCCCTTTTCTTCCCCTTTTCCCTTACTACTTCTTCCCTTCCTTCTATTCACTCCTTCCCTTTTCTTTTCCTTTTCCCTTCCTATGTCCTATAGCATAAGTTACAGTTCTATACTGGAGTGTGTTATTCTCTCTTTGAGGCAAATATGATGACAATAAGGTTCAACAATGCTCATCTCCCTCTGTTCTTTCTCTCTACTGTAATAGGTCATTGTGCCTCTTCATGGGATGTAATTTTCCCTTTCCTGGCTCCTCCTTTCCTCTTTTCCTAGTACAATCTATTTTCACCACTTAATTAGATTTTTGATAATCACATCAAAGTCAACTTATACCCACATGCACTGCCTAGGTATACCCCTTCTAAATGTAATAATAAAGATACAGTTCTCAAGAGTTACAAGTATCATCTTTCCTTGTATGGATGTAAATAGTTTTTTTTTTCATATTGAATAACATTTTTTTTCTTTCCTGATTTCCTTTTTATGCCTCTCTTGAGTCTTGCATTTGAAGATCAAATTTTCTATTGAGCACTGGTATTTTAATCAGGAAGGTTTACAAGTCCCCTATTTCATTTATGTCCATCTCCTTTCCTGAAAGTTTATACTCAATTTTACTGGGTAGTTGACCATTGGTTATAATCCAAGCTCCTTTGCCTTATGGAATATCATATTCCAAGCCCTTTACTCTTTTAATGTAGAAGCTGCTGAATCTTGTATAATCCTGACTGTGATTATGCACTATTTATATTGTTTCTTTCTGGCTGCTTGCAGTATTTTCTCTTTGATCTGAAAATTTTGGAATTTGGCTAAAATAATACTTAGAATTTTCATTTTGGGATTTCTTTCAGGAGGTGATAAGTGGATTCTTTCTATGCCTATTTTATCCTCTGGTTCTAGGATCTTTGGGCAATTTTCCTTGATAATTTCTTAAAAGGTGCTGTCCAGACTTTTTTGTTCATCATGGCTTTCAGACAGACCAATAATTCTCAAATTATCTCTCCTGGATCTATGTCTAGGTCAGTTTTTTTTTTTCCCAATGAGGTATTTTACATTTTCTTCAATTTTTTTTCATTCATTTGATTTTGTTTGACTGAATCTTAATGTCTCATAGTCATTAACTTCCACTTGCCCAATTCTAATTTTTAACAAATTGTTTTCTTCAGTTAACTTTTGTACCTCCTTTTCCATTTGGCCCATTTTACTTTTTAAGGAGTTCTCTTCAGTGAGTTTTTGTGCCTCTCTTTTCATTTGTCCAATTCAACTTTTTAAGGACTTGTTTTCCACAGTCAATTTCTTTTCCTTCCTTTTCCAAGCTACTGACTCTCTCTTGCATATGTCTCATTTCTTTTCCCAATGTTTCTTCTACATCTCTTATTTGACTTCATGAGCTCTTCCAAGAAAGCATTTTGGGCTTGAGACCAGTTCATATTCCTCTTTAAGGTTTTAGATGTGGATATACTGACAATGTTGTCCTCTTCTGAATTTGTGTTTTGATCTTCCTTGTCCCCATAGAAAGAATCTATAGTTACTGTCCATTTCTGCTTTTTGCTCATGATGTTTGTCTATTTCCTGGCTTTTAAAATGGAGCTCTCCCACTGGAACATAGGTGACATCGGCCCAAGATTTTTTGCAGAAAGCCAGGGATCTAGTCACTGGCTTTTTGTTCAGGTACCTCAGGTTCCGGCAGCTGGATGCGGTAGTTTACCTGGGACTGAGTTGGGGTCAGCAACATTGAGGTTCTGTGTGTGGGGGGTGTTAGGGGGTTCAGGCTTCTAGTGTATGCCTGCTCATCTGAGCTGCTCTGAAGGTTTGCCTGCTGATAGATTCCTGTGTGCATGAAGTTGTGTGGAAGCACAGGGAGGTTTGGTTGCTGGAGTCTACCCACTCCTCTGCTTCTGCCAAGGCACTTGGGGGTCCTGGTTTTGGGACTTGCATGCTTCACCACCCTGCAGCTCAAGATCTCTTGGGGGTTTGTCTTAATAGGGTTATCCTTTGGATTGCTTGGACATCTGCCATCCTGCACTGCTCTCCTGCCACCAGAATGATATGGGCTTTTCCTATTTATCCCCCAAGGTTCCCAGGCTGAAAAACTGTTGCATACTGGTGTTACTGCTGTCTGAGCTGTTCCAGAGTTCTTCCTGGAGTGATATTTTCTGGGTTTTAGAGATCAATAAGGGAGAGGGAGTATGATTTACCTCTTACTCCACCATCTTGGCTCCCTTAAGTCCAACCAAAATGCAAATGTTTTAACCAAAATCAGAATACTTTGTTAAGATATATTCTTTGCAAAGAATTGAATGATATATACAAAGGTTGCAAGAAACCTTTTGTATTTTTCAACTATCAAGAAGACATTTGTTTTGGCCAAGTAAAATATTCTATTTCAATTCTATTCAATAAACATTTAGTAAGTGCCAACAACACATCTTCAAAGATATATTAAAATTAATCAAAAATTCTTGCCAGATGTAACACACAGATGAAAGAGAAGACAATTTCTTCCAGGATGTTTGTTGTCCTTAGGTTAAGAATCCATCACAAGGTCAAACTGATGAATGATTGCTTATAGAGGTTGTAGCTCTCAAGATGCTATGATTTGCAGACAAAATTTTGTGGATAGGTGATTCAAAACATTGAAGAGCTTCCTAGGAGATCCATGATCACTCAAATATGTGTGTGTGTGTGTGTTTGTATATATATGCATTTATATACATATATCTACACACATATACATCTCAGTGTACATGTGTGTAGATATATGTATGTATATGTGTATGTGTCAAACATCTGGCAAGAGTGTGCAATAATAAATGAATAGTTTGTATTCTCCATTCTAGCTTATATCATATTGAAAGACCAAGGTGATACAAAATAGTCTCTGTCTCTAAAGAGATAGAATTTTATTTTATTTTATTAAAGATTCATTAATTTATTTATTTTTAGTTTTCAATATTCACATACACAAGATTATGAGCTCCAAATCTCCCCATCTCATCCCACCCCCCCAAGACAGTGTACATTCTGAATAACATTTCCCCTAACCTGTGGCCCCCTTCTATCCCCACTTCTTCTATCCCCTTCCTTATTTTCCTGTAGGGCAGAATATATTTCTATACCCCCTTGCCTGTACATCTTATTTCCCAGTTGCATGTAAAAACAATTTTTAACATTTGTTTTTAAAACTTTGGGTTCCAAATTTTCCCCTTTCTGCCCTCCCCACCCACCCTCATTGAGAATGCAGGCAACTCGATACATGTTATATTTGTGTAGTTATGCAAACCATTTCCAAAGTTGTCATCATGTGGCAAACTAACTATACTTCCCTTCCTCCTATCCCACCCTCCATTTATTCTATTTTCTCTTTTGATGCTGTCTCTCCTTAGAAGTGTTTGCTTTTGATTACTTCTCCCCCAATCTGCCCTCCCCTCTATCATCCCCCTGCTCTCTTATCCCCTTCCCCCTATTTTCCTGTAGGGTAAGATAGTTTTCCATACCCAATTGAGTATGTGTGTTATTCCCTCAAGCCAAATTTGATGAGAATGAGATTCACTCATTCCCTTCACTTCCCCTCCACTGTAAAATCCTTTTCTTGCTTGTTTTGTGTGAGATAATATACCCCATTCTACCTCTCCCTTTCTCTTTTTCCCATTATAATCCTCTCTCACCTATTAATTTTATTCTCCAGATATTACTTCTTCATCTTCAACTCACCCTGTGCCATCTATATATCAATCTATCTATAGATATATATATTTTTTCCTTCCAACAACTCTCACACTGACAAAGGTCTCATGAGTTACAAATATCGTATTTCCATGCAGGAATGTAAATAGTTCAACCTCAATGAGACCCTTATGTTTTCTCTTTCCTGTTTATCCCTTCATGCTTCTCTTGAGTCTTGTATCTAAAAGTCGAATTTTCTATTCAGCTCTGGTTTTTTCATCAAGAATGCTTGAAAGTCCTCTATTTCACTGAATATCCATTTTTTTTCCCTTGAAGGATTATATTCAGTTTTGCTGGGTAGGTGATTCTTGGTTGTAATCCTATTTCCTTTGACCTCCGGGATATTACATTGCAACCCCTGTGGTCCCTTAATGTAGAAGCTGCTAAATCTTGTGTTATCCTGATTGTGTTTTCACAATACTTGAATTTTTTCTTTCTGGTTGCTTGCAATATTTTCTCCTTGACCTCAGAACTCTGGAATTTGGCTACAATATTTCTAAGAGTTTTCCTTTGGGGATCTCTTTCAGGACATGATCAGTGGATTCTTTCCATTTCTATTTTTCCCTTGTTCTAGAATATCAGGGCAGTTTTCCTTAGTAATTTCTTGAAAGATGATGTCTAGGGTTTTTTGTTTTTTTTTATCTTGGCTTTTAGATAGTCCAATAATTTTAAAATTATCTTGCCTGGATCTATTTTCCAGGTCAGTTGTTTTTCCAATGAGATATTTCATGTTGTCTTCTATTTTTTTCATTCTTTTGGATTAGTTTTACAATGTCTTGATTTCTCATAAAGTCATTAGCTTTCAATTGCTCCATTCCAATTTTTAAAGAAGTATTTTTTTCAGTGAGCTTTTGAACTTCTTTTTCCATTTGACCAATTCTGCTTTTGAAGTCAGTCTTCTCTTCATTGGCTTTTTGGACCTCTTTGCCATTTGGGTTAGGCTATTTTTTAAGGTGTCATTTTTTTCAGTATTTTTGAGTCTCCTTTAGCAAGCTGTTGACTTGATTTTTATGATTGTCTTGCAACAGTCTCATTTATCTCCCCAGTTTTTCCTCAACTTCTCTTACTTGCTTCTCAAAAACATTTTTGAAGGGCAGCTAGGTGGTGAAGTAGATAGAGCACCAGACCTGAAGTCAGGAAGATCTGAGTTCAAATCCAGACCTCAGACCAAACATTGACACTTGCTAGCTGTGTGACCCTGGGCAAGTCACTTAACCCCAACTGCCAAAAATAAAACAAAAACAACAAAAAACAAAAACAACAACAACAACAACAACAAAAACTTTTTGAGCTCTTCCATGGCCTGGGAGTAATTCATATTTTTCTTGGAGGCTTTGAATGTAGAATCTTTGACTGTGTTGTTTTCTTCTGGTTGTATGTTTTGATATTCTTTGTCACCAAAGAATGATTGTATAATCTAACATTTTTTGCGCAGTTTGCTCATGGTCCCAGCCAATTACTTGACTATTAAACTCTTTGTTAAGGTAGGGATCTGCTTCTAGTGTGGAGAGTGTACTGGCCCAAGACTCAGGGGTTTTGTGCAGCTGTTTTCATAGATACTTCTAGGGATCTATGAATTTTCGGTTCTTTCAAGGTGGTATGAACAAGGGCAAGGTGTTTACTCCTTTCCTGGACTAAGCTCTGGTCTATGAGTAACACAAGCACTTTTTTCTGCCTTGGAACTGTGAGGAGGATTCCCTCTCAACTGCTACCACAAAATCCATGATGCCAATACTCCTCCTTGCCCCAGGATCACCACCCAGAACTGTGACCCATTTCTAAGCACAGGCAAAGCCATAGAATCCTGCCTCAGCACCAGCAAAGAGATCCCTGCAATCCACCTCTGATCAGCTACTCAATTCCCCATCAGTCTCTGTGCCAGAATCTCAGCAAGCAGCAACCCCAGGGCAGTGCCAGGACTGAGACTTGGACCAAGCTTTTCTTTCACTGTAGTCACAGACTTTTCCTACTGACCTTCTAAATTGTTCTTGGCATTTGTGGATTGAGAAGTATGGAAACTGTCACAGCTGCCTGAGATTCAGGCCTGCTCAGGGTTCACTGAGGCCTGTTTTGCCTGTGTATCCATGTTGAACTGTGTTTCTCTCTTAGCCTGGTGCAATAGACATTTCCAATCAACCATGCAGGTTGTCTTAGGCTGGAAATTTGTTTCACTCTGTCTTATTGTGGTTTCTGTTGCTCCAGAATTTGTTTAGAGTAATTTTATACAGGTATTTGGAGAGATTTTGCAGAGAGCTCAAGCAAGTCACTGCTTTTACTCTGCCATCTTGGCTCTGTTCCCCAAGATTGAATTTTAAATGGTGAAAAATATATGTATGCATATAAGTAATGACAAAATATTTTTACAATATTTTGGGGGGTTGGCTATTACCTTGGCATCAAAAAAAGCTTCATATGAGATGTGGCATTTGAGCTGAGCTTTGAATAATACTAAAGATGCTCAATGTTAGGTGTTAGGAGAGTGTTGAAGGATGTTCCAAGTGTTCATTCTAAATGCAGAATGAATTTTTGTCCACAACCTGAGTATTCATATAACAAACCAATTCCTACTATTAATTATTGCACTATTTGGCCAATCTTGTTAATTTGTTCAGAAAATTAATTCCCCACAATGATCCACAGGATTTAAAAGAATGTTCTTAGGGTATTGGATGAGCATACTGAGAGATAAAGTGATTTGCTTGCAGTTACACATTAAGTACGACCACAGAGGAAAAGAAGGACTTAAACCCAGGTCTTTCTGATTCATTCCATGCTGCTTCCTTGATGTAATAGAATATATAAATCAGGACTAGTGATTTCATTGTTGGAAGTGACATGGTCAATATATCACAGTCAGTTTTTGCCAATGGCAATACTTGAAACCAGATCTTTCTCTGACTCCAAGGCCAATTCTTTTCCCCCAATAATGCAAACATCATTCTTAATTTTATATACCAAAGGTAAATAACAGCCACATAAAAAAAATTCCTTAGACCATCAAAATAAACATCAAACACACCTCTTTTCATCTACCCACCCTCCAAATTTCAGTGTCATCCACTGAAGCAATTCCAGAGAAAGCTCATGCTAAATAAAAATGGCTGTCAGATGTCATCATTAAAGTGAACTAATGTCACCCATAGGATTTCTCTTTGGAAGTTCTATTCATTATTTTTCTAAATCTGTAAAGCTATCACTTCCAGGTTCTCTTTTGAGGATAGACATAAAAAGAAACAGTCATAATTTATATAAAGTCAACCAATCTGCCATTTTCAAGGAAGGGAAAAGATTATGGTGTGTACTGTCTGTCATTCAGTTCCAAACCTAGAACTTACACCTAGTTGCTTAGATACACCTCACACAAGGAAAATAAATACAGTGAATCTAACTTACAACCCCTATTCTTTGGTATGGGGTAGCATCCTCTGTTGTCACATAAGAAAGCAAACATTGCAGGAGATGAGAAAGCTTTCTCCTCCCATTCTCATTATTTATTCCTGAAGCTGTATATGTTTCAGGAGAAAAAAATAATAAGGCTTTTGATAGCATAACATATTTTCTAATTGTTAATAACCAATTCAGAAAGTAACAATAGAGGTTTCTATTGAGAATCATACCATTTCACCATCTTGGGTCAAAAGGTCTTCATGCAAACATTCTACAAGGACTTGTTAGGTATGTTGTAAAGGAAATTATTTTGCATTCATTCCTTCTTGTGTTCCTTTAATATATATTTCCTAACACACAATGTATGCCAGATATTTTACTGGGCAATAGGAACACAAAGGCAAAGATCAAACAGACTCTACCTTTACTTGATATTGGATAGAAACAGTGTGTAGAGAGAAAAATAAATACAAATATAGATGTTGCAAATAGACTCTGGAATCTCTATCCCAACTGGAAGTCATAGTTTGGGTGGCTAGAGACCAATGGTCAGAATTCTAGGGATAACCCTGAAGGGCTGATTTTTTTAGTACTATCAGTAATGAAGCATGTTCCTGTCTGTTTGTTCCAATATTAATCACCTGTTAATATCTCATCAATATCACTTAACCAATTAGCATGAGTTTGCTTTTACAAAGGGATATGTACTGAGTAGGTATAACAGGAAATGTTAAAACAGCCTACCAGTCAGGAAGTATGCTCTCCTTTGTCATCTTAATTCCTAGGAAGAATGGGCTCAAACATCAAGTTGTTGCTATGAAACATTCACTCACCAAATACATTAGTGCATATTGCAGAAGTAATGTAAAGTTCATTCTCAGAAAATGATGTCTTGGCTGATAGTTAATTTCACAAGAAACAAAACAGGTAAATTAGTCAAGGAAGTCCTAGTCTTAGAGCATGTCCAACAGTCTCTACCTGCTTCAATCCACCGTGATGTTAAGTACTGAATCTTTTTCTGCATATAAGTGATGGAAGGTCTTTTTCCATTCCCACTGCAGAACACACACAGAGTATGAAGTCTTTCACTTTTTCTTATTAACTTACTGTATTATCCCCTATTCTTCCTTCATTACTAGAAGTGCAATATCTACAATAAACCTCTAAATAGAGAAAGAGATAACTTAAGTTTGCTACCTGTCACCTGCCACTGCTTGCTGCTTTCTGCCTTAAATCCATGTCTAGCAAATGGAATTTAATGCATGTTACAATCTCTAATTCCATCTTTATTATGTATAGTCTTTCCTCATGAAAGTGCATTGGATTCAGAAGGCTAGAATTCTATGTTATGACAGCATGAACTTTGAAAAACTAGAAGAGCTTCCAAAGTTCCAGCAACTGCAGTATGTAGCAAAACCTATATAACATCTGCATGTCAGCAGACAAGCCAAGTGAAGAGTCCAATGAGAAGCAACCTGCTTGACTCAGACCAGTAGTGATTTGACACAGAAACTTAGACAACATATTCTGAAAGCAAAGCAGCAACTTATTGGCTATGCCATAGATAGCATTGAGCTTGAGTGAGAACAGTGTTTTGAGGGAACCACTTTATATTTGACCCAATTCTCCCTCTAAAAATTAGAAGGCAGAAAACAATATGCTTTCAGTTTGGGAGGTTGTTTTGCTTTTTTCTCAATAAAATTTCTCAGTAAATGTACATTTGTAAAATCCAATTGATATCAATTGGTTAAATAATATTGAGGAAACAGGAATTGGTGAGCATTGATATGAAGTGAAGGACAGGATGGGAGAAACCCTCCCAGACTCACAAAGTTACCCCTAGAACTCTTTTTTTTGTTTTTTTTTTATTATTTTATTTTGATTTGTCAACAATCACTTCCATATGGTTTTGAGTTTAAAATTTTTCTCCCCTTTCTTCACCACCACCCTTCTCAAGACAGTGTGCAATCTGATATAGGCTATATGTATATATATATATATACACATTCTTGTTAAACATACTTTCAGATTAGTGATGTTGTAAGTAAAAATTAGAACCAACAGGAGGAACCACTAGAAAGAGGAAACAAAACTCAACAGATGAGAAAAATATAGCAAATAGTATGTTTCGATCTGCATTCAAATTCCATAAAAGATGTCTTAGATCCTTGGATTTCTGGGAAGGGTTAAATTTATCAATATTAGTCATGGCACAACATGACTGTTATTGTGTACAATGTTCTCTTTGTTCTGCTCACTTCACTCAGCATCAGACCATACAATTCCTTCCAGGATTTTCTGAAGTCAGCCTGTTCATCATTTCTTTTTATTTTTTTAACATGTGTTTTTGAAACTTTGGCTTACAAATTTTCTCCTTCCTCCCTCCCCACCCACTGTCATTGAAAAGGCAAGCATTTTGATACAGGTTATAGATCTGTAGTCATGCAAAACACTTCCATAGTAGCCATGTTGTGAAAAACTAAGTATATTTCCCTTCATCCTTTCCTACCCCCCATTTATTCTATTCTCTCTTTTGTCCAGGGTCCTCCTCAGAAGTGTTTGCTTCTGATTGTCCCCTCCCCCAATCTGCCCTCCCCTCTATCAACTCCCTGCTCTCTTGTCTGCTTCCCCCCTTATTTTCCTATAGGCTAAGATAGATTTCCACACCCCATTGTGTATGTTATTCCCTCTTAAAGGTAAATCCTATGAGAATAAGATTCACTCATTCCTTCTCACCTTCCCCCATTTTCCCTCCATTGTAAATGCCTTTTCTTGTCTGTTTCATGTGAGGTTATTTATCCCATTCTACTTCTCCCTTTCTCCTTCTCCCAGCATAATCTTCTCTCATCTCTTAATTTTATTTTCTACATATCACCCCTTCATCTTCAACTCACCCTGTGCCCTCTATCTATCTATCTATCTATCTATCTATCTATCCATCTATCTATCTATTTATCTATCTATACATACATATAATTTTTCCCTCCCACTACCCTAATACTGACAAAGGACTCATGAGTTGGAAATATCATATTTCCATGCAGGAATGTAAACAGTTCAACCTTAATAAGTCTCTTATGATATCTCTTTCCTTTTTAATTCTTCCACATTTCATTTGAGTCTTGTATTTGAAAGTAACATTTTATATTTGGCTCTGGTCTTTTCCTCAGGAATGCTTGAAAGTCTTGTATTTCATTGAATAGCCATTTTTACCCTAAAGGTTTATACTCAGTTTTGCTGGGTAGGTGATTCTTGGTTTTCTCCTTTGCCCTCTGGAATATCATACTCCAAGCCCTCTGGTATCTTAATTTAGAAGCTGCTAAATCTTGTGTTATCCTGATTGGGTTTCCACAATACTTGAATTGTTTCTTTCTGGCTGCTTGCCATATTTTCTCCTTGACCTGGAAATTCTGGAATTTGGCTACAACATTCCTAGGAGTTTTTCTTTGGTGATCTCTTTCAGGAGGTGATCGTTGGATTCTTTCAATTTCTATTTTGACATCTGGTTCTAAAATATCAGGGCAGTTTTCCTTGATAAGTTCTTGAAAGAGGATGTCTAGGCTTTTTTTTATTATCTTGGCATTCAGATAGTCCAATATATTTTTTTCTCTCTCCTGGATTGATTTTCTAGGTCAGTAGTTTCTCCAATGAGATATTTCACATTCTCTTCTATTTTTTCATTCTTTTGGATTAGTTTTACAGTGCCTTGATTTCTCAAATAGTCACTAGCTTCCAACTGCTGTATTCTAATTTTTAAGGAAGTATTTTCTTCATTAAGCTTTTGGACTTCCTTTTCCATTTGGCCAATTTTGCCTTTTAGGGCATTTTTCTCCTCATTGGCTTTTTGGACCTCTTTTGCCATTTGGGTTAGGCTATCTTTTAAGGTGTTATTTTCTTCATTTTTTTTGGGTCTCCTTTAGCAACACTCTCTGTTTTTTCTCTACTTCTCTTATCTTGTTTCTCAAAATCCTTTATTAGCTCTTATGTGGCCTGGGACCAATTCATATTTTTCTTGGAGGCTTTGGATGTAGGAGATTTGACTTCGTTGTTTTCTTCTGGTTGTATGTTTTGATTTTTTTTGTCACCAAAGTAAGATAATATAGTCTGACTCTTCTTGTACTGCTTGCTCATGTTCCTGGACAATTACTTGAGTTATAAGCTCTTTTTGAAGGTATTTTTGTACATGTGGTTCCTATTCCCATTTGTATGATCTCCCTGGGATATAGCCATAGAAGTGCTATTATTGAGTCAAAGGGTATATTCATTTTTATAGCCCTTTGGGCATAGTTCCAACTTGCTCTCCAAAATGGTTGGATCATTTCACAACTCCACCAACAACGCATTAGTTTTCCCATTTTCCCACATTTTTTCCAATATTTATCATTTTCTTATTTTGTCGTCTTGGTCAATCTGGTGTGATATGGTAACTCAGAGTTGTTTTGATTTGTATTTCTCTAATCAGTAGTGATTTAGAGCATTTTTTCATATGACTATAGTTGGCTTTAATTTCTTCATCTGAGAACTGTCTGTTCATATCCTTTGACCATTGATCAATTGGGGAATGACTTGTAGTCTCATAAATTTGACTTAGTTCTCTGCATATCTTAGAAATGACACCATTATCAGAGAGACTGGTTGTAAAAATTCTGTCCCAGTTTTCTACCTTCCTTCTAATCTTAGTTGCATTGGCTTTGTTTGTGCAAAAATTTTTCAATTTAATGTAGTCAAAGTTATCCATTTTTCTTTTCATATGATTTCTATCTCCTGTTTGGTCATGAATTCTTCTGGTCTCCATAGATCTGATAGGTAAGCTATTCCTTACTTTCCCAGTTTGCTTACAGTATCAGTCTTTATATCTAAATCATGAACCCATTTTTGACTTTATTTTGAACTATGGTGTGAGATTTTGGTCTATGCCTAGTTTCTGTCATACTCTTTTCCAATTTTCCAAGCAGTTTTTTTTTTTCAAATAGTGAGTTCTTATCCCAGAAGCTGGGGTCTTTGGGTTTATCAAATAATAGATTACTGTAGTCATTGACCACTGTGTCCTTCATATTTAACCTATTCCACTGATGCACCACTCTATTTCTTAGCCATTACCAAGCAGTTTTGATGATTGCTGCTTTATAACACAATTTAAGATCTGTAATGGCTAAGCCACCTTATTAGTTCCTTTGATATTCTGGACCTTTTGTTCTTCCAAATGAATCTTGTTATTATTTTTTCTAACACTATAAAATAATTTTTGGTAGCTTTATTGGTATGGCACCGAATAAGTAAATAATGTTAGGTAGAATTTTTCATCTTTTTTTTTAACATTAGCTCAGCCTACCCATGAGCAACTGATGTTTTTCCAGTTATTTAGATCTGACTTTATTTGGGTGAGAAGTGTTTTGTAATTGTGTTCATATAGTTCTTGAGTTTGTTTCAGGAAGTAGACTTCTAAATATTTTTAATGTCTACAGTAAGTTTAAATGGAATTTCTCTTTCTATCGCTTGCTGTTGGGCTTTGTTGGTAACATATAGAAATTCCAATGATTTATGTGGATTTATTTTATAGCCTGCAACTTTGCAAAAGTTGTTTATTATTTCAAGTAGTTTTTTACTTGATTCTCTAGGATTCTCTAAGTACATCATCATGTCATCTGCAAAGAGTGATAGCTTTGTTTCTTCTTTGCCTCTTCTAATACCTCCAATTTCTTTTTCTTTTACTCCTAACGCTAACGTTTCCAGTACAATATTGAACAGCAGTTGTGATAATGGACATCCTTTTTTAAGCCCTGATCTTATTGGAAATGATTCTAGCTTGTCCCCTTTACATATGATGCTTACTGAAAGTTTTAGATAGATGCTATTTATTATTTCAAGGAAGACTCCATTTATACCCATGCTTTTTAGTGTTTTTAATAGGAATGGTAGTTGTATTTTGTCCAAAGCTTTTTCTGCATCTATTGAGATGATCATGTGGTTTCTGTTAGTTTTGGTGTTGATATGATGAATTATGCTGATAGTTTCCCTAATATTGAACCAGCCCTGCATTCCTGGTATAAATCCTACCTGGCCATAGTGTGTTATTCTTGTGATTAGTTGCTATAATCTATTTGCTTATATTTTGTTTAAAATTTTTGCATTTATATTCTTTAGAGAAATTGGTCTATCATTTTCTTTCTCTGTTTTGACTCTTCCTGGTTTAGGTATCAGCACCATATCTGTATCATAAAAGGAATTTGGTAAGACTCCTTCTTCACCTATTTTCCCAAATACTCTATATAGTATGGGAACTGTTCTTTAAATGTTTGATAGAATTCATTTGTAAATCAACCTGGCCCTGGAAATTTTTCCCTAGGAAGTTTATCAATGGCTTATTCAATTTCTTTTTCTGAGATGAGGTTATTTAAATATTTTGTTTCCTCTTCTGTTAATCTGGGCAATCTATATTTTTGTAAATGTGTGTCCATTTCACTAAGATTGTCAAACTTGTTGTCATACAGTTGGTCAAAATATTTTCTAATTATTGTTTTAATTTCCTCTTCCTTGGTGGTAGATTCACTTTTTTTATTCTTGATACTAGTAATTTGGTTTTCTTCTTTCTTTTTTTAATTAAATTAACAAAAGGTTTATCTATTTTATTTTTTTCATAAAACTGGCTCTTAGTTTTATTTATTAGTTCAATAGTTTTTTTTAATTTTAATTTTGTTAATTTTTCCTTTGGTTTTCAATATTTCTAATTTGTTGTTTAATTGAGGATTTTCAATTTGTTCTTTTTAAATTTTTTTAGTTGTATGCCCAATTGATTGATCTCCTCTTTTTCTATTTTATTTATGTAAGCATTTAGAGATATAAAACTTCCCCTAAGAACTGCTTTTGCTGAATCCCATAAGTTTTGGTATGTTGTCTCATTATTGTCATTCTCTTGAATGAAATTATTGATTTTTTCTATGATTTGTTGTTTGATCCAATCATTTGTTAGGATTAGATTATTTATTTTCCGATTATTTTTTAGTCTATCTTTCCATGGTCCTTTATTACATATAATTTTTATTGCATCATGATCCAAAAAGGTTGCATTTAATATTTCTGCATTGGATTGTAAGATTTTTATGCCCTGGTACATGGTTAATTTTTGTGTATGTGACATGCACCACTGAGAAAAATAATATATTCCTTTCTATCCCCATTCAGTTTCTCTAGAGGTCTATCATACTTAACTCTTCTAATGTTCTATTCACCTCCTTAACTTCTTTCTTGTTTATTTTGTGGTGAGATTTATCTAGTTCAGAGAGGGGGAGGTTGATGTTCCCCATTAGTATAATTTTGCTGTCTATTTCTTCCTGCAACTCCCTGAACTTCTCTAAGAATTTGGATGCTATACCATTACTAAATGCATATGTTTAGTAATGATATTACTTCATTGTCTATGGTGCCTTTTAGAAGGATGTAGTTTCCTTCCTTAGCTCTTTTGATAGGATCTATTTTTGCTTTTGCTTTGTCTGAGATAAGGATTGCTACCCCTGTTTTTTTTACTTTAGCTTAAGCATAATATATTCTGCTCTAGCCTTTTACTTTACCTTGTGTGTGTCCCTCTTTTTCAAATGTGTTTCCTGTAAACAGGATATTGTGGGATTATGGCTTTTAATCCATTCTGCTATCCACTTCCTATGGGAGAGTTCATCCCATTCACATTCATAGTTTTGATTACTATCTGTGTCTTTTCTTCCCCCTCCCCACCCCATTTATGCTTTTCTTTCTCCTTTCTCCTTTTCCCTCCTCACTAGTGTTTTGCTTTTGACCACCACCTCCCTCAGTCCCCCCTCCCTTCTATTATCCCTTTCCCTTTTCTTCCCCATTATCCTTACTATGTCTTCCCTCCCTTCTATTCCCCCTCCCTTTTCTTTCCCCTTTTCCCTCCTACTGTCTATAGTGCAAGTTAGATTTCTATCCCTAACTGATTATGTTATTCCCTTCCAAGTCAAATCTGATGAGAGTAAGGTTCAAATGATGCTCATCCCCATCCCTTCTTTACCTCTGCTGTAATAGGTTTTTTTGTCTTTCCTGTAATGTAATTTACCCTTTCCTACCTCCTCCTTTCTCAGTATATTTTCTTAGATTAGACTAATCCACTTACTTGGATCCATTTAACCCACTTGATTAGATTTTTTTTTTGTCATTACATCAAAGTCAACTTATATCCACCCCCTTTATGTATACTCCTTTAAAATGGTGTGATAACAATACAGTTTGTAAGAGTTGCAAGTATCATCTTCCCTTATTAACAGTCTGCCTTTATTAACAATGCATTGTATCTTTCTCCCATTTACTTTTTTATGTCTCTCTTGGGACTTGTATTTAAGATCAAATTTTCTGTTTAGCTCTGATCTTTTTATTAGGAAGGTTTAGAAGTCCCCTATTTTGTTGAATATCCATATCTCCCATGAAAGATCATGCTCATTTTTACTGGGTAGTTGATCCTTGATTGTAATCCAAGCTCCTTTGCCTTATGGAATATTACGTTCCATACCCTACAGTCTTTTGATGTAGAAGATGCAAGGGCCTGGGTAATCCTGACTATGGTTTCATGATATTTTAATTGTTTCTTTCTGGCTGCTTGCAGTATCTTCTTTTTGACCTGGTAATTTTGGAATTAGAATACTATATTCCTTGGCATTTTCAATTTGGGATCTCTTCCAGGAGGTGATCAGTGGATTCTTTCTATGGCTATTTTACCTTCTGGTTCTAGGACTTTAGGGCAGTTTTTCTTTATGATTTCCTGAAAGATACTGTTCAGGCTCTTTTTTTCATCTTGATTTTCAGGTAGACCAATACTTTTTAAATTGTCTCTCCTGGATGGATTTTCCAGGTCAGTTGTTTTACCAATGAGGTATTTTATGTTTTCATCTATTTTTTCAGTTATTTTTTTTTGTTTCTGTTTGAGTGATTCTTGCTCTCTCACAGAGTCATTAGCTTCCATTTGCCCAATTCTAATTTTTAAGAAATTGTTCTATTAGATTTTGTACCTCCTTCCCCAATTGGCCAATTGTATTTTTTAGGGACTTGTTTTCTTCAGTGTACTTTTTTTCCAGTTGGCCAATTGTATTTTTAAGGACTCTTCTACCTCTCTCATTTGACTTTTAAAATCCTTCTTGACCTCTTTTAAGAAGGATTTTTGGGCTTCAGAGAAGTTCCTATTCACTTTTGAGGTTGCAGATGTGGGTTTGTTGACATTGTTGTCCTCTTTAGAATTTCTATCTTGATCTTCACTCTTCTTGTAATATGAATCTATGGTATGTTTCTTTTTACTCATGGTGTTTCTTTATTCCCTGACCTTTAAAGAGACTGAGCTCTGCTGCTGGGGAGCAGAGAGCACTGACCCAAGCTTCTTGTGTTGGGAGCCTAGTTCTTGGTCACTGGCTTTGTGTGCTGGGACCTCCGATGTTGGTAATTGGAGGCTGTAGGGTTCTGGCAGCTTACTTGGTTTTGGGCTGGAATCAGCAAGGCTGGAACTTTCAGGCAACTCTAGGTTGCTTTCTTCAGCTCCTTTTAGATGAATGTTGCAGAGGGTTTATCCACCTGGGACCCTTTGTAGTGCTGTTTCTCTTATTTTTGCTGAGGCACTGGGAGATCCATTTGCTGTAGAATGCCAAGGCACCAGGATCTCCTCCTGGTGTGCTAAAGTGGGGCTTTTCACTAGCTGACTGGGATGCCTCCCATTCTATACTGCTCCCCTTCCCCCAGGGCAAGAGGGGCCTTTCCTACCTGGGCTACTGTACTGCTGCTCCCCATCTTTCTTCTGGTCCAGCTGTTCCAGTGTTTTTCCTGGAGCAATATTTTCTGGGCTTTCAGAGGTTGATAAGGGAGGGTGAGAGCGACTTTTTACTCCGCCATCTTGGCTCCCCAAAGGGAAAGTCTCACCCATAGAACTCTTAAAAAAGATGTAACCAACTAGGCTCTGGAGACTCAGAATCTGAACCTGGTGGTTTAGAAAGTGAGTCTAGAGTCCAAGCACTACATACACAGCTAGGGGTAGCTAGGTAGCACAGTGGAGAAAGCACCAAGTCTGTAGTCAGGAAGACCTGAGTTTAAATCCAGCCTTAGACTCTTAATAGCTATGTGACCCTGAGCAAGTCATTTAACCCTGTTGTTTCAGCTTCCTCATTTGAAAAATGAGCTGGAGAAGGAAATTATAAACCACTTCAGTACATTTGTCAAGAAAATTCAAAATGATGTCCAAACATGATGACTGAAAAATGACTTAACAAATATATACACAAAGTAAATGCACAGTAATTTGAGTTTGGTGAAAACCTTATAAAAATTTTTCATGTGTGGGTTTAACTATATCTTATATATAGGAATCCTATACATTCCTATGTGAATTCTGCCCAAATCTGAAAATGTGTGACTCTGTGAATCATTGGAATTCATTCTGTCACTTCTTTAATAATAGAGTTTAAATTATGTCAAATATATTAAACCACAGAAAACTACCAATTCTATCCCATCATAACTTTGCAAACATTTTTACAAATCAATTTATTTTATAGCTCAGGAATATAAAATGTAGTGCTTACTTGTAATGAAATGAAGATGTGTCCTTGTGGAAATAGGGGGGGAGTTATAGAGTCAGTACATTAAAGAAGTATAGGTATCATCATTCTTTAGTGTATCTCATAAAATATTTTATTATGAATGAGTGTTAAAACATCATATAGGAAAAAAAATAGGCATCAAATAGATTATTCCCCTATCAGCTAGAAAACTCATAGTTTAATCATTTCACTTAGACCTTCACTTTGGTCAATATTATCAAGTCTGAAATTTTTAGGTATATCCCGGAGGGTTTTGTGGTGAAGCTTTAGCTGAATATGTGGTTGTGATGTTTAGACCTGGAGGTTGGTGACTTTTTTGCATGCTTGCTGGCACCACTTTAAAGTGAGAAAATTGCAAAAATTATGGAATTAAGGCATGAGGAAGCATGATAGCCACTTCACAAAGAGCAATCAGGAGTTACATTCTTAACCAAATCATACTCTACAAATACAAAATAAAAGAAAAACAACTAGCAATAACAAGAGAAAATTCACTCTAGCCCATCACTACTACAGACTTAAACAAACACAAATACTGTTCAGAGTGCAACTAAAATCAAACTTATGCTTCTGTCCTTTGTACTAAGCAAAATTGTACCTATTTTTGTATAAGAATATGCCTCACTCTTTCCTGACAAGAACCACAGGTTAGGGAAGCTGCCAAATGTAAAAAAAAAAAAAATACAACAACAGAAAAGTAGGCCAGCAAAGCTGGTGCAAAAGAGCAGGGAAATGTAGGGGAAGAGGTGGAAATGGGATATTTGAAGAGCATTCAGGATTGAATATTTGTTAAACTTTAATGAAATTCTGATAGAATCATTTTAAAGTGAGAAAACTGTAAAAAACAACTGGTATGGAGTGAATAGAAACATGAGTCACATAGAAAGCTATCATAATATAGAAGTGGAGATAGAAAACTATGATGAGATAAAAAGCTGTGATGTGGAAAGAGGATAAGATTGCTAATTCAAGTCAGGAGAATCCTTACTGTTCCATAACTCTGGACAGGACGCTTGGCCTTTTTTTCATTTAGAAAATGAATTATAATACCTGAAATTCATGTTTCACAGGATTTTTGTGATGATCTGGGCAGATAATGTACATAAAATACTTTTGAAAATATAAGCTGAGAGGAAATATGATACATTAGAGAATGAATCTGGGAGCCAGGCAGCCCTGGCTTCATGTACCATCTCTGACACTATATTGGTCACCCTAGGTAAATCATTTAAATTCCCAGCATTGTGTAGTTAAGTCTTTTGTTTGTTTGTTTGTTTGTTTGTTTTTTGCTTTTTGGTGAGGCAATCAGGGTGAAGTGACTTGCTCCAGATCACACAACTAGTAAGTGTCAAGTGTCTGAGGTGATATGAACTTAGGTCCTGACTCCAAGGCCAGATCTCTATCCACTGTGCCACCTAGCTGCCCCTCGTGTAGGTAAGTTTTTAAGACTACAACATGTGGTGAAGGTGCTGACCTGCATTAGAAGATGGAGTTTCTTCACCAGAGAGATCCCTGTAGCAATGAAATGAGAATTTCAATCTCATCCTCTCCTTTTTTATTTTTTTTTTAGGCAATTGGGGTTAAGTGACCTTCCCAGGGTCATACCGTAGTAAGTGTCATGTATTTGGTCTGAAGCCGGATTTGAACTCAGGTCCTCCTGACTTCAGGGCTGGTGCTCTATCCACTGTGCCACCTGCCTGCTCTGATCCTCTCCTTTTTAAGACATAAAGTGGTACAAATAAGGCATAATTATGAGTTTTGTTAATTGAAAGGGAAAATGTTACTTTTTAACTTGGTAGGATAAATGATGGGCTAACATTTGAAAATATTTACACGCAAGATACATTACCAATATTTCAAGAGAATCCACATTGGTTTGTGTGGGGAGTGGGTGGTAAGTTGGAGACAGGTATTCTAGCAATGCAATGATTATTCCACAGGCAATCACCTGGACTAAAAATTGACATTTAAGGGTCTTGTGGTCATCACCAGAGGTATAAACTGTGGCCATCTTAGGGGTCATTACCCATTCTTAAAACTTCCTTAACCAAAGGATCAAATCCATTCTCTCAGTATCCTTCATACTAGCAAGGAAATTTGAGAGTTTTAAAAACATGGCATGATATTGAGTTGCAAAGCAGTGCCCAGAATATCTTTGTTGCTCACTGCAAATTCATTATTATATCCATATTGGAGATCTAGGAACACTTTGTACAGCTAGGGTATGTTTCCTTGGGGTGCTTTATTTCTCTTTACAGCATGCTTTAGAAGTAAAAAGAAAATTATTTAGAATAATTCCTCTATATATCTTTGTTAACCTCATTAAAATAAATGCAAATGACTGGGAATTTCACCTTCATTTTTGACAGTTAAAATCACATTTGTATATATGGCCATAGTAGCCATTAAAACATTGTAACAGAAAAGTTAAAAAAGTATAAACTCTATATGCCTGCACAAGTTGAAAACACACAAGTATAGTTTTCAAAATACATTTTGTCTTATGTAAACTTCTTGGTGATACACACACACACACACACACAGTCCGTGTGTGTGTGTGTGTGTGTGTGTGTGTGTGCTCTGAATTGTAAAAAGAAAACAAGCAGAATTTCTATATTACCTACTATTAGTGAGTAACATAAAATTTGACATAAAGATGCAATATAAATTTCTTATAAAATGAGATATGGATGAACATGAGGAGGTAACAAAAAGTAACTGGTTAGCTTGTTTTTGTATCTTTTGTGAAGGGCAGGCTTATACATGTTCAATGTGTTCTAGTCATGTACTGAAACTCATTATGCATTAGATGATTCTGTCCTTTGGGTGCAAGAGGTCATTTAGTAAATCAATACCACATATAATTATGTTTTTGACTGTCTTTCCCTCATGTTTTCTCTGTTTACTATCACTTAGTGATACTATCAGATTCTGTGGGTTTAATGATCATTTCTATATCCAGTCCTATTCTTTATTCTGAATTGGAGTTATGTCTTACCAAATTATTTTTGGGCATCTCAAATTTTATAGCTCATAGATATCTCAATCTCAGGATGTCCAAAAACACAATTTGTTATCTTTTCTTACAAACTCTCCCCTTTCCAAACTTCCTTATTACTTTTTTGGGCAACACCATACTCCCAGGCACCTAGAGTCACAACTTACTACTTTGGTGACATTTGAAATTCTTCACTCTCACTCAACCCACATATACATTCTTTTTGTCCAATGCTGTTTCTATTAAAAAAAAGCATCATTTGTATATATCTCCTTTCTTCCCTCACAAATCCTACTGATTAGTTCAAGCCCTTATCACTTGAACTATTGCAATAGTCTCATAACTGGTCTTCCTTCCTCAAGCCTCTCCCCACTGCAGTTTGTCTCCCACAGAGTTACCAGGGTTATTATTCTAAATTATAGGTATGACCATAGAAACCCATCCCCATTACCTTCAGGACCAAATATCAATACCTGTCTGGCATTTAAAGGTGTTGACAATTTGGTCCTTTTCTAGCTATCTATCTTTCTTACATTTGAATCCTCTCCATGCAATCTCTCAGCCAGTAACACTGGCCAATTTAAAGTTCCACTTGACATCTCTGTACTTTATCATTGGCTGTTTCCTATGCCTGGAACACTGATTTTTCATCTCCACTTTTTATCTTCCCTGGGTTCTTAAAGCACAGTTCATATTCCACCTTCTGTAGCTGGGCTTTCCTTAATACCTTCCCTCTTTCATCTTCTATGAATATATCTTCTACATACTTCATTATTATTTACATATCCCCCCAACAGAATGTGAATTATTTGTATATTGAGATTGTTTTCACTGGTCTTTATATTTCCAACACTTAACACACTGTCTTAAACATAGGCAACCCTTAGAAAATCCTGATAGAAGACTTATTTTCCCCTATCTAAATGTTCTGTATGTCACATAGTAATTATCTGGATGGTTTTTAATTATTTTGGTGATGAACTCTATTTTTTTTTAATCTCAGAGACAAACTATATTCCTCTAAGTTAAGAAGTCATGTGATTTCTACTGTGATTATAAAACAAATGATCGGTATAAAGCTTTGCCCCTTCACTTCTGCTGAATCACTTTCATGTAGTCTGTTAACTGGCTGGATATGTTGATCTCATCACACTCTATTTATTGATTCTATGACTTGAAGAAATTAAAAAAATTCAAATACTGGCTATTTTTGCTAAATTAATATGTAATGCATTACCTCTGTGTTTAATTTTCCTATATGATATCTATGTCAGTCATCAGATATAAGATCTGCTCTATTTTTTCTTTTTTTATTATGAGCTTAATCATTTTAATTTAACAAACTTTTAACTATGCAAAATAAGAAGAGGATAGATTATGAAATAGTAAAGATTATTAACAGATTTTTTAAAAAATGATGTCACAGAGTTAAATGTACTGTTTTTGTCACCTTCTGAGCTTATTTTCAAACACACACACACATATACATACATATATATGTAAGTACATAGGTATCTATACATATATATTAGTATTTAGGTATCTATACATATGTATATGTGTGTATATACATGTGTATATGTATATATGTGTGTTGTTAGGAATCTTTTCTTCCTTTTTTCTGTTTTTTTTTAGGGGGGTGTTAGGGTGATCTCTATCATTCTCTACTATGTCATCCACTCCTCCTCTGAAACACAAACTGTCCTTCACACAGAGAAAATATAGGCAAGCAAAACACATAAACATTTTGGGTATATTTTCAAATATATCTTACTCTATATCTTTTGTCCATCAGTTCTTGATCAACAGGTAAGAGTTGAACTTCATCTTCGGTTTTCTGAAGTCGTGATTGGTCATTGAATTGATTGAATTTCTGAAATCTTTCAAAGTAAAATTTATTTTATTGGAAGAACTGTTTAACAAAATCCCTGGAACCTTGGGATTTAGATGAAGAAATTGAACCTAATAATGTGCACATAGCTAAACAAATAGACACAACATGCCACCATAGGAGAATGAGAGTGGACTTATTAGTAAAATTACTCAGTGTTTTAATGAGACCTTCCCCGTGATACAAAGGATGATTCTTTTAACACAAGCAATTTTTCCATAATGTCCTGTGTCTGTAAATATCTGAAGAATTAAATATATTTTCACCCAAAGCACAACAGAGAATTGTATGATCACTTAAAAAGACTCTTAGTAAATATTTTACAATGGCATAATTTTTGCTATGACAAATTATCATTGAAGAATTATATAGAAGGAGGAATATTAAGATTGTCATTGTAAATATATATGACTGGAAATGTAGTTGAACTAACCAAGTTAAAAGAATGAGAGATAACTGATGAATACCATATGTAGGCTTTGATAACCTCTCAATAGGAATGGATGTTTATGAAAGCCCTCAATATATTAGTTGGATCCACTTTGGAAGATAGATGTGAGGGTATGGGAAAGAGGTGTAAAAATGAAAAGACAAGGAAGATTGGAATCAGAACTATCACAGGAAGTACTCGTAGCATTGGTTAGTTCATAAATACTTCAAAATATAAATACATTAATATGTATATACATATATGTACGTGAATATATTGATATATACATGCAGATAGATAAAAATAGCAGGAGTATGTATACATATGTATTTCTTAAATAAAATTTAAATCAATGGCTTCTCATAACTTAGCTATCTGTCATTGCTGTTTGTATAGATATGAGATGCCCACTAATATTAAATCGGTGTTATTATTCTTCAATCACACACAATTTTAAAATAAACATTCTGGATTTTTGTCAAAGAATATCTCATAAAAATAAAAATGCAAGGTAAAAACAATATATAGAGCAAAAAGGTTAGGAAAAAATTCAGATGGCATAAAAGGAGTTGTGATTGGGTATTTTTTGAGTTTCCTACAACTCCTTTCCTCAGCCTGAAAAGAAATCCTGAAACAATAATCTGAGATATTATCATCTTTCTGGGTTAAAGAATCACAAAGCATTAGAACTTCAAGGAAACTCAACAAATATCTAGTACAACCTTCTCCTTCTACCAATGAGAACAGAGTCCAGAGAATTAAAATGACTTCCCAGGGTCAAATAAGTAACAAAAGATGAAGCTGAAGCTCAGATATACATTTTAACTATATCACACTCCATGTTCATGGATCAAAGATATATAAATCTTAACCTTGAAAAGAAATACAAATATAAATTATAAAGTTGCTTAGCAGAGGATTCTGGGAAGATGTTAGAATAGGTCAGAAAATTCAAGGCTCTCCAGATTTCCCCCTATAAATGAAATAACATAGTGCCTCATGGAGAACATGGAGCAGTTAAAAATAAACAGAACAATAGTCCTCCTGTGACAATCAGAGAAGATCTGAAGAAAAATCCCAGGACAAGATTTAGTCCCCACAAAGAATAAACACCTCTAGGCTACTTGGGCTTGAACAACAAATGGTGAACACTGAGGTTAATTGGGTTGGGAGGCAGCCTTGGCCCCAACCACAGGAAGTTTTGTCTCAGGAGATCAAGGGGAGTTGGGTGTCTGAGTCAGGGAAGATTGAGGGAACTTCTACTGACAGGGAACACCAGACTCAGCTGTGATGTGGTAATATGGCCCTGGATGAAATGGAGCCAGCACACACCTGCTTAGTGCAGAAGCAGTGGTGCAGGGATGCCATGGGTTGTGGGCACTTACAGGAGGCTGGAGGTCTTGGTTTCAGTTGCAGGCAAGAGGGGAAAAGTGAAGGAGGATATGAGGGCAGAGGCACCATCCTCTCTACCCCAGGACCAGAAGAGATTACAAAAAATAAGATTCTACAAATTAAAAAAAAAATGAGCAGGCAAAGGAGAAAGAATCCAACCATAGTTACTATGGGAATAGAGAAGACCAGGATTCAACCTAAGAGGAGGATATGGAAGTAAAAGAACCCTCTTCTACCCAAAGAGTAATGTCAAATGATCAACTGCTCCAAAAAAAGTCATAGAAGAACTTAAAAAAGATTTCAAAAATCACATAACAGAGATTGAGGAAAGCTAAAAAATACTTAAATAAATAATAATAATCCAAGAAAAACAAGAAGATTATGAAAAGAAAATCAACCAATTAGAAAAAGAGATCTGAAATTTATCTCTTATCCACTTCCCTTTCTATTTTCCTATAGGGCAGGATAGATTTCTATACCCCATTGCCTGTATATGTATATGTATTGCATATATGGGGCCAGACCAAGCTCCTCTCTCACTGAGGTCTGACAGACCTTTCCTGGTGACCTTCTAAGTTGCCTTTGGCTTTTGTGGGTTGAAAAGTCTGGAAACTGTCACAACTGCCCATGATTCAGTCCCCTGAAGCCTGCTTCAAGTTTGCTGAGGCCTGGTCTTTGCCTGAACACCCCACGCTGAATTGTGCTCTTCTCCCAATCTGGCACAACAGACCTTTCTCATCAACCATCCCAGTAGTCTTGGGCTGGAAATGTGTTTCATTCTATCCTTTTGTGGGTTCTGTTGCTCTAGAATTTGTTTAGAGCCATTTTTACAGGTATTGGGAGAAGTTTGGAGGAAAGCTCCAGCAAGTCACTGCTTTTACTCCACCATCCCTAAATAGGCTTTCTTGAAATGGAATTTTTTTGCTGTATATTTTGAATCCTCTCTTATGTTTTGCTGTGCATATGACAATGCTCTTTTGTTTTTTCTTATTGTGTATTTATGTTTTAGTTTTTCTTTTCTTATTGTATGTTTTAGTTTTATTATTTCAGTTTAAAATAAATTAATAAAAAACAAAAAATAGAAAAAAGCAAAAAAATATGGTTACTTAGCATAAGTCTAATAAAATGGCTTGGTCCAATTAGCCATTTACATTTTTAAACTTAATTTTGCCCAAGCACTGAGATTTAGACTGAAAAGTTTTGAGTATGAGCTTTATGATAGATTCTCTGTTCTCTAAGGACTTCTCTGCCAAAGTATTGGGAAGCTCACTGCCAGAAACTGATATATTTTCCTCCTATGGAACAAAAATACTGTAGTTCCTCAATTACTAGAATGTATACTCCAATGAATTTTTTCATCTTTATGCCTCTAGTGTTTAATAGATTGAAGAAGCTTCATAAATGTTTGTTGCATTTAATTGAATCTTAATTGGAACAGGTTTCATCCAAAGATTTGGTTGGATTGGGTACTTGGGTCTCCTTAGCATTCCAAAATCCAGGGTCTAGAGACAATTAGGAAGTCAAGAAGAATACAAATTCATTAAGAGGACTGAGCACCAAATTAGGAAGCTAGATACAAGGAATGACTATCACATTACCTCTTTTGTTCCCCTAAAATTTTGACTTTTTTAAAGTAGCTGAGTACATTCTGTAGCCTTCATCTGGCACTAAAATATTGGCCTAGTTATGTTGTACTTAAGTTTGGCACAGCTACAGCAGTGAGTCTGTTGTCCAGGACAAAATCTTTCCCCCTAAAGAGAATCACTGGATTCCAAATCCATGCTTTGGTAGGATGGCCTTTTAGGAAGGTCTGTTTGTTTGTTTTTAAAAAGTTTTAATAAGGTTACATTGCAGACTTCTTTTTATGTTCTCTCCTCAGATCTAAATCTTTTGCATATCAGTATGTCTTGGGGGAAATCCCATATCCTATATGAGTTATTTTATTCTTGAATAGTATATGCTTTCTTCCATCAGCATATAATGATGGGTTGTGTGGGAAAGTATATGATAGTAAAGTGGAAGCTGCTAATAATAATGACCATAATCTTTCCACAAAGATTATCACCTGAATAGTAGGTAAGCCAGCCATCTCATGTATAGTTATTAATAGATAATATTTATATAATGCTTAACAAATAGTATCTTATTGGATCTAGAAGATGGCTCTCTTGGGTAAGTGCTATTATTATTGTTATTATAATTTTACAGATGAAGAAACTGAGACAGACAAATGTTAAATTACTTGATGAGGATCACACAGTTAAATAAGTTCTCGAAAATGTATATATTTAAAATATATACATTTTCTGGGATTTATGAAACTAGGCCCAGTGCTCTATCTAATATGCCACCTAGAAGCCTACAGGATTATCTAAAAGAAATGAAGAAAGAGATAAAAAAATTAATTAAAAGTTCCTGAGGAAAAAATTATGAACATAACAAGTATCTTACAAGAAAAAAATGTGGTAAATGCACCTCCATACATAGAGTACCCTGAAAACTAGAATAGAACAAACAGAATTCAATTTCACCATTAGAAAGCAACAAATATTAGAACAAAAATAAAGAATAAACAAAGAAAAATATAATATAGTTGAAAAAAATATTTGGAAAACACATCAATGATAGATCATTTAAGAATCAACAGAGTCGTGGGTGGAGTCAAGATGATGGAGTAAAGGCAGGGACTCTCCTGAGCTCTGTCAAACATCCCTACAAACATTAAAAGAACTCTAAAAACAAATTCAGGAGTTGTACAGATGCTGAAACAATTTTATAGTCCAAATTAACTTAGAGTCTGTTCCACAGGGATATGAGTGGAGCACATACCAACACAAGCCAAGCCCAAGTAAACCAGGAGAAAGCCTTGTAGGGTGAATGAATTAGTGGTGGAAACATCTTCCAGAGCTCTCAGCCCACAGAATGTAAAGGGGTTGGAAATCTGGTCAGAAGATTACAGGAGATCCTTTGTTGGCAGTGGGTGAAGGACTCTGTTGCATTGTCTATACACAGTTCTGGATAATAGTCTCAGTGCAAAGAGGAGGACTAGAAAAAGTAAAGACCTTGGTCAGAGTTCTAGGCTGGAATACAGTGCTTGTGGTTTCTCACAGACCAGAGTGCAGGCCACACCTCTCCTTAGATCTCACTATCTTGGAAGAACTGAAACATACAAACCCCAAGAACTAGTTCTAAAAACAGCAGTATGAAAAACCTGAAACTTAGGACAGTGCCCTCACCACCCTAGGAGCAGAGCCCAATTTTAACATAAAGTAAAAATTCAAGGTAAAAGCTTTAAAAAGTTATCAAATATAAAAAAGAGAATTTCAGCATAGAAAGGTACTATGATGATGGGGAAGATCAAAATACAAACTAAGAAGTACACAACGAACTAAAAGCACCCACATGTAAAGCCTCAAAGAAACATATACATCAGTCTCAGGCCCTAAAAAAAAAGTTCAAAAAGGATTTTGAAAATCAGAGAGAGAGAAAAATTATTTTGCTATTATACTAATAACCAATTATTAAATTAGGATCTAGGATTTTCTCCTTTTGCTTCCTTATTTAGGGCCCAGAAACTGTGTAGAAGGCCAGTCTCTGAGAGACATGACAGATTGTTCAGATTGCCCTTGCCCTCCGGTTCCATGCTCCTTGATCTTGGGCTGGATCTCACTCATACTAGCAAACTCTGTTTAGAGTGTAAATAAAATGCAATCTGGGCAAGTTCTTGCCTCAAGAAGAATAATTCTTGTCCCTGTTCGTCTCCATTAGATTTTTTTACACCAAAATGTTTATCCCAGTGCTTCTTTGTAATAGCAAATTATTGGAAACAAAGTTGATACTTCTCTATTAATGGAATAGTTGTACATGGTACATGAAGATAATGGAACATCACTGTACTTTTGTGAAATGATGAATGTGATGAATACCATAAAGCATGGAAAGATCTGCATAAACTGATGCAGAATGAGACAAACAGAGTCAAGAAAATAATACACACAATACCAATAGTGATGTAAGTGGAAAGAAACCACTCCTCCACCAAAAGGTGAACACTATATAATTACAAAGAATAAGTATGACTTGAAAGCAGTGACATAAAGAGACACCCCAACCCCACATGCTTTCTGGAGGTGGGAGATCCATGAGTGTGGGACATGGTACATTTTTGCAGACTTTTCTAAGATATTGATCCATCTTGTTGATTTTTCCCTATTTTTCTTTTTATGTTTAGTCTTTTGAAAATTATATTTATAATATAATTCTCAGGTTCTCTTGGGGTATAGGAGAGTCATGACCTTTTATTCATTAAAAAACAAAATACATCAATAAAAGGCACTTGAAAATAAATTGGAAAAGATACTTCCAAATATTTCAAAGAACAAATCTTTACTCATTGATGGCTTTTTGCACTCCATTAGAATTTAGAGTGACACAGCTCATGGAGAAAGTCAGAGTGGTCTGGATGGAGATGGAATCCCCTCCCCAGATTGCTAGAGATAATTGAGCCTCACAATCAAGCCACATTCTTAGAAGGATGTGCTGAAAACTCTAACCTACCTCCTCATTAAATGTCTACCAATCAAGGTTGATTTTCACTTATCAGGGACATTCCCTTTAAAAAATATTTAAGGTTTTCAATGTTTTTGTCTTCAGTTTTCCAAGAGAAACCACTGCCCATAAATTTATAGATTATTAATTATCCTAAATGGCTATTAATTACTCAGAATTTCTATCTCTCAAGTTATTAATTTATCACAAGAGGCAGAGGAAAATATGGAAAAGAAATGAAAGTGATGCCAGAAACAGTCAACAGGTTGGGAAAGGAGGCACAAAAAACACTGAAGAAAATAATATCTTAAAAAAAATGGAACAGGCCAAGTGTTAAAAGAAGTGCAAAGATCCACTGAAGGGAAGAATACCTTAAAAAAGAGAATTGGCCAACTGGAAAAGGAGGTACAAAAGTTCACTGAAGAAAATTTCTTAAAAATTAGAATTGGGCAAGTGAAATCTAATGACTCCATGAGAAATTAAAAAAAATAAAAATAAAACAAAATTAAAAGAATGAAAAAAATAGAAGAGTATGTACAATAAATATCTCATGGTAAAAATGACTGGCATGGAAAATATATTTAAGAGAGATAATTTGAGAACTCTTGAACTACCTGAAAACCATGATAAAAAGAAATGCCCTGGACATCATATTTCAAGAAATTATAGAGGAAAACAACCCTAGAACCATGAAATCCTACAAGAGTTTAAAGTAGAAATTGAAAAAAAAACATTCACTGATTACTGCCTGAAAGAGACCCCAAAATGAAAACTCCCAGGAATTTTATGGTCAAATTCCAGAGCTCCAGTTCAAGAAGAAAACATTGCAAGCAGCCAGAAAGAATCAATTCAAATATCATGGAGACACACTCAGAAGAACACAAGATTTAGCAACTTCTACATTAAAGGACTGGAAAGCTTAGAGTATGAAAGCATGAATGCTCATTATCACCATTATTATTCAATATTGTACTTGAAATATTATGTACAACAATAAGAAGAAAAAGAAATTGAAGGAATTTGAATAAGCAATGAAAAAATGAAATTATCACTTTGTAGATAATATGATGCTACAATTAGAGAATACTAAAGGATCAACTAAAAACTAGTTGAAATAATTTACATTAGCAAAATTGCAGTATATAAACACACATAAATCATCAACATTTCTATATATAACCAGCAAAGTTCAGCAGCAAGAGAAAAAAAGAGAATTTACATTTCAAATAACTATAGGAAACATAAAATACTTAAGAGTCTAACTGCCAAGACAAACTCAGAGCCTATATGAACACAATTACAAAACATGTTTCAGACAAATAAAGTCATATCTGAAGAATTGCATAAATATTAATTGCTCATAGGTAGCCTGAATCAATATAATAAAATGACAATTCTACTGAAATTAATTTACTTATATAAAGCTATACCATACTACTAAAAACTTTTTTCATAAGTCTAGAAAAAATAATAACAAAATTCATCTGGAAAAACAAAAGTTCAAAAGTATCAAAGGAATTAATGGAAAACATGTGAAGAAAGGTAGCCTAGCTATACCAGATTTCAAAATGTATTACAAAGCTGTAATCATTAAAACATTCTTATAGTGGCTAAGAAATAGAGTGGTAGATCAGTGAAATGGATGAGGTATACAATACATAGTAATAAATGACCACAATAATCCAGCATTTGATAAACTCAAAGATCTAAGCTTTTGAGACAAAAAACTATTTGAGAAAAACTGCTGGGGAAATTGGAAAACAGTTTAGAAACAAGGTATAGACCAACCTCTCACATTGTATGCCAAGATAAGGTCAAAATGGACACATAATTTAGGCATAAAAGGGAATTACAATGAGGAAATTAGGAAAACATGGAATAGTTTACCTTTCATATCTATGAATAAACAAGAGATAAAGAGTTTTATGGGATGTAAAATGGATAATTTTAATTATATTAATTTTTTTAATGTACACACAAAACCAATGTAGCCATTGTTAGAAGGAAAGCAGAAAACTGTGGGGGTAAAAAAACATTTTTACAGCAATTGTTTCTGATAAATACCTAGTTTCTCAAATATATTAAAAACTAAGGCACATGTATAAGTAATTTCCTAATTGATAAATTTTCAATGAATATGAATAGGCAGTTTTCAGATGAAGACAGCAATGCTATCCATAGTCATATGAAAAAATGCTCCAAATCACTATTGATTGGACAAATGCAAATCAAAACAACTCTGAGGTACTACCTAACTCATATCATATTGGCTAATGGGACAGAAAAGGAAAATAACAAATGTTGGAGGGGATGTAGGAAAATTGGAACACTAACATACCTTTAGTGGAATTATAAACTGATTCAGCTATTCTGGAAAGCAATTTGGAAATACACCCAAAGGATTATAAATCTGTGCTTAACTTTTGATCCATCAATAACACCACTAGGCCGGTATCCTGAAGAGAGTTAAAAAAAAAGAAACAATCTTATTTGTACAAAAATATTTACAGCAGCTCCTTTTGTTGTGGCAAAGAATTGAAAATTGAGGGGATGCCCATCAATTGGGGTATAGTTGAACAAGTTTTGGTATATTTGTGTAATGGAATACTATTGTGCTATAGGAAATGATAAGCAAGATGCTTTCAGAAAAACCTGGAATGATTAACATAAACTGATGCAGATTGAAGTAAGTAGAACCAGTAGAATGTTGTAAATAGTAACAGCAATGTGAGATAATGATCAATTGTGAATGACTTAGCTAATCTCAGTAATACAATGATGCAAGGCAATTCCAAAGGACTCATGATGAAAAATGTTATCCAACTACAGAAAAGGAACAGATGGAATATGGATGCAGATTGAAACATACCATTTTTCACTTCTTTTCATGTTTTTGTGTCTGTTTTCTTTCACAATATGACTAATATGAAAATATATTTTGCATGATTTTACACATACACACACACACAGAACACACAGTTCCTCAAGAAAAACATTAGAATCTAAAAATGTACATTAGATGTATTTTAGAAAATTTGGGAATGATAGGAAAAAGCTGAGTATGAATGTAATACATTATTATTGTGTCATAGATATTGATAGAAGAGAATATGCCTGATAACCATGGACTATATAAACTGACTCAGAGGGAAGTGAACAGAAGCAGAAGAATTTGTACAAGTGCAACAGTATTATAAACGGGAAAAAAAACTTTAAAAGAAACAAGAACTAAAAAAAAAAAAAAAAACAATTACCAGCCATGTCTGAGAGGATCTATGACAAAGTATATCACCCATTTCCTAAACGAGAGGTGATGCACACAAAATGCAGATGCATTCACTTTTGGATGTGGTTATTGTGTGGATGAAATTTGTTTAACTATGCTTATTTGTTACAAGTCCTCATTAAATTAACTGTAGAAAGGATAACCAATAGAGATCTTAAAGAGAAGAGAGAGAGAGATAAAGTAAAATAGAGAGAGAGAAGATTGTAAAAAAAAAAAAAACATACAAAGAGACCAAAAGGAAGTTCATAAAGAAGCACAAACAAGTAGTACAGTTATCATTGTAATGTGAAGAATTTACTATGTAATTTTTAAAGTATAATAGAAAGTATAATAGAATAGAACACAATGTTGTGTGTGTGTGTGTGTGTGTGTGATTGTGCATGTGTGTTTTGCTACTTAAATCTGCAAAGGGCATTTTTAGTGCTTGAGCTCAGAATCTTTAACAATAAAGTTTAAAATGTATAATTAAAAACTATCTCTATATATGAATATACTCTAGATTCTCATAAAAAAGTAGGAGTGTGCATTAGTAGGTAGTATTGGACTTAAAGACAGGGAGATCTGTGACCAAATCTTACCTTTCACTGTTTTAGGTATGCAATTTTAAGCGAAACACTTTTCCTTTATGAGCCACAGTTTCCTCAACTGCAAAATGCAGTTATAATTATTTACATTACTTACCTAATGAACTTGTTGTGATACACAAATGAAATAATTTGTGTAAAATATTTTATAAATGCTGATGTGATATGTTAAAAATTATTTAATATTAGCATTATAATTATCATCATCATCTTGATGTAGATTATAACAATTTACCAAATCCTTTGTGATGATCCTATGTATCAAATACATTTTTGATTGTGTTACTCCACCACTAATATTGGGCTGTCATCTCTATCTCTTTTTCTACTACCTTATTAAAATAAAATATCAATCTCATTAAAGTTCTTTAATAAAGATTATTTGCTCTAATTCAAATAGGAAGTAGACCAAATTTTAGTGTTATACTAAAATATAAAAGGATAAAATATACATATATCTATAAGTATATGTACATGTATAAGTATTTAAGTATATGTATGTGATATGTATAAATGTGTGTATATATAGAAACAGAGATAAGAGATATAGATATGAGAGAAATTAAGACTTAATTCATTTAAAAACTGGGAAAATATTTTCCCTGTACTAAAATAATAATGAAGAATATGATAATATACTATAGTTACCATTACAGTTGCTTGCAATTGTAAATTTAGTCCTCCTATTAATTTATTTTCTTTTCAGCTTGGAAATTCTATATTCTCTTTAAAGAAGACAACAGTAGCCCTGTAGTAGAACTTTTCTCTCCTAGCTAGATAGAGCAGGGCTTCCTTATACACAAAATTTTCATATTTCAGGCATATCTTGAAATTTAAAGTTACCTCACATCATACCACATTTTCTCCTAATGCTAAAAATATTCTCACAATAAATGTCTTCTTTTACAAGAAAATGTGTTCTTGCCAAAAAAGAACTACTTTGAAAAGTGTTATAAATAGGAACTCTCCATTGTACAAATCATCTTTCCCATAATTTAGAGTATCTTTCAAATTTTCATTTTTACCACATGTATTTTCATCACTTGAGAATAAAGGAAAGCATCAGGTCAGAAATCCCCATCTTAGAGGCGGATCCAAGATGACAGAGTGAAAGCAGAGACTCGCCTGATCTCTCCTCCAAATCCCTTCAAATAAAAAAAAGTTGCCACAAATCTCTTCATACCTCTTAAACATGACTCTGAACAAATTCTAGAGTAGCAGAACCCACAAAGAGACAGAGCAAGGCAAATTTCCAGCCCAAAACAACCTGGAAAGTCAACAGGAAAGGTCTGTTGCACTGGTCTGAGAGTATGCATCAAGTGTGAAGGGAACAGCACAAATCTGTCCTAAGCAAAGCCAGAGCAGGCTTTGGGGGACTGAATCACCAGCAGCAGTTGTGAGTTCCAGTCTTCTCAGCCCACATATGCCACAGACAACTTAGAAGGTCAGAGGGAGGGGTCTGTAAGAATTGGGTAAGAGAGAAGCACAGTCAAGCACAGGGCTGCAGGGCATACCAATACAGCCCTTACACCAGTAAACCAGGAACAAGCCTTGGGAGTGACTAAATCAGCAGGAGTAGCAGTGGCATCATCAGCAGAACTGCTCCTGGAGCTTTTCAGTCCACACACTGAATGTCTGAAAGTCATCTATTCCAACTTCCAGGAGACAAGATGGCAGAATAAGCAGTAAGTTGCTCTCACCTAAAGAGACTTTTTACAGAAAAAAGTATACTTTTAAAGGGTTTATTTTTAAGCCATCATTCTTCTAAGTAAGTATGTGTACAGAAGAAAAAAATAGTTTACAAATATGAAAAAACTTTTAAAAACTCCCAAAACTTAGTAATTTTAACACATTGTGAGAATATTTCACATTAATTCCCCCCCCACAGGTGACATTTAGAAATTATTATTGTCTAAATTTTATTTCTACTTGCAATGAAAGCTTTTAGGGAGAAAACTATTTAGGACATTTTCCACATTATATCAGTCAAAGTATTGATCTTTTCCATAGTGTAAAATCTTTGAACATAACAAACATATTATCATATACCTTCTTTAAAAAATAAACATCATTGAGGGTCAGAGACAAGATGGCTGAGTAGAGGCAGCAATCCAACCAAACTCGTCCAACATTATCCTTCAAATAATTTCACAATATCAAATCAATTTGAATTCTAGAGTGCCTGAACAACCAAAGGTTGGAGTGAGACATTTTTCAAGTCAATACAACTTAGGAGGTTAGCATGAGAGGTTTGTGACAATGGGATGTGGACCAGGCCTGAGCTCACTTGGCATTAACACAAGATATGCCTCTTAAAGGCAGCTGCAACAGAAGCAGCAGCAGTTTGGGGAGATTTTAGTCTTGAGACAGTAAGGGAGTAGGGCAACTGATCAAAATGAAATTACAGAGGTTCCCAAGTTGATACTGTGCACAGGATCCTGTTGTGTTGCCCATATGTGATTCTGGATCACAATTCCAAGATTAAAGGGAGTACTAAGGATTATGATCTTAGGGAAACAAGGGTCTTAGTAATAATTCCAGAGCTCCAAGGAGCTCTAACATTTGGGGCTTCAGGAGAGCAAGGCTGCTTCTGGGATAAGGAAGAGAAGATAGACCAGAAGAGCAAGGACCACACCTGTCCTTGGATCATAAAACCTTAGAAACACAGAAAACTTCATATCCCATAAACTGGCTCTGAAAACAGCACTACAAAAAATCTTGAACCTTGTAACAATAATGTACACCCTCCTACTGGTAAGAACTGAGTTCAACTTTAATATAAAGTTTAAAGTCAAGGAACAGGCTGGGAAAATAAGCAAACAACAACAACAATAATACAAACAATAAAAAGCTGCTGTGGTGACAGGGAAGATCAAGACACAAACACAGAAAAAAGCAACAATGTGAACATAGCTACAAGCAAAGCCTCAAAGAAAAATGCAAAATTGATGCAACCCCAACAAGAATTCTTAGAAGAGTTAAAGAAAGAGATGAGTGATAGAGGAAAAAATGGGAAAATGAGAGTGATGCAAGAAAATTATGAAAAGGCAACTAACAACTTGGTAAAAGAGGCAAAAATACTGAAAATACTTAAAATAGAGTTGAAAAAAAATTTGGCAAAAGAAACAAAATATTCAGTGATGAAAAAGACTCCAGAAAAAAGCTAAAATTAGATAAGTGGAAATAGAGATACAAAAATATACCGAGGAAAATACTCCCTTAAAAATTATAACTGGTCACTTAGAAGCTAATGACCTATGAGACAACAAGAAACATAAAAAAGTCAAAAATGAAAAAAAATAGATGTGAAATATCTCATTGGAAAAACAATTGCCCTAGAAAATAGATGAAGTATAGACAAGTTATAATTACTGGACTACGTGAAAGCAATGATCAAAGAAAGAGCCTGGACATCATGTTTCAAGAAATTATAAAGGAAAACTCCTCCTGTGTATTAGAACTAGGGGGTAAAACAGAAATCGAAAGAATCTACTGATCATCTCCTGAAGGAGATCTCAAAATGAAAACTTCCAGGAATATTAAAGCCAAATTCCAAAACTCCCAAGTCAAGAAGAAAATATTGCAAGCTGTCAGAAAGAAATTTTTCGAAGACTATAGAGTCATAGTCAGGATAACACACTATTCAACAGCTTCCATATTACAAGAGCAGAAGGCTCATAAAATAATATTCAGGAAGGGAAAGAAACTATAATTACAACCAAGAATAACCTATTTAGGGAAAAAAATGATGAGTATATTCTTATGAGTGGGTGCACATTTAATAAAAAAAGAGGATATTCAAACATTTCTGATGAAAAGATCAGAGATTAATGGAAAATATGACATTCAAACACAATATTCAAGAGAAGCATAAAAAAACTGAAAGAGAAGTAACAAAAGACTCAATAAGGTCAAACTATTTACATTCTTATAAGGTAAGATAATATTTGCAAGTCCTAAGAACTTTATAATTATTAGGGTATCTGCATAGACAAAGAACATGGGAGTGAACTGACTGTGTTGAGTTAATCTCAAAAGAAATGAAAGGTTGAGAAAGAGTAAGAAACAAAGAAAAGGGAAAAGGGAGAGAAAGAATGGGGGAAATTATCCCACACAAAGGAAAACACAAGGAAGAGAATTTATGATGCAAGAGAAATGGGAGGGGGCAATGCTTGATCCTCATTGCCTTCCAAACTGGTTTAAAGAGGGAAGAGTATACAAGCATATGTGCATGTAGTTATGCATGTATGCAACATGCACGTATACACCCATGCAGAGCTTGTTATTGAAATCTATCTACCCAATAAGGAAATAGGAGTGAAAGGTGATAAGAGGAAAAAGGGCATTATAAAAGAGAGGGCAGATTCAAAAGGCAGTGGTCAAAAGAAAAATACAATTTTGAGAAGGCACAAGGTGAAAAGAGAAAAAAGAAGAAGAAACAAGAAAAAAAAGTATGGAGAGAAATGCACAGTTAGTGATCATAACCATTAATGTGAATGGGATGAATTCACACATCAAACAGAAACAGATAGTAGAATGGATTAGAAACAAGAATCCAATACACACACACACACACGTGTGTATGTATATATGTATATGTATATATGTGTATATACGTGTATATATGTATATGTATGTGTATGTGTACATATATGTATATATTTCATTTATGAGAAAAACAATTGAAACAGACACACACAGAGTTAAAACAAAGAGCTGTAACTGGATATTATGAATCACCCAAGATAGAAATGGCAGGTGTAGCCATCATGTTCTCAGACAAAGCAAAAGCAAAAATAGAGTTAATGAAAAGAGATGATGGGGGTGGAGCCAAGATGGCAGAGGGAAAGCAGTGACTTGCTTGAGCTTTCCCTCAAACCACTCCATATACCTATACAAAATGGCTCTAAACAAATTGTAAACCAGCAGAACCTACAAAAAAAAAACAGAGTAAAACAAATTTCCAGGCCAAGACAGCCTGGATGGTTGATCAGAAAGGTATATCACACCTGGAGGGGAGAGGAGCGCAGTTTGACTTGATCGCGCAGGCCACAGTGATCCTGGAGTAAGCCTCAGAGGACTGAATTGCGAGCAGTTGTGGTGGTTTCCAGACTTCTCAACCCACAAATGCCACAAACAACTTAGAAGGTCAATGGGAAAAGTCTGTGACTGCAGTGAGAAGAAGCTAGGTCTCAGCCGCCCCCAGGGCAGCAGCTGCCTCCTGAGCTTCCAGCACACAGACTGAGGGTGAATTGAGTGGCTGATCAGAGGGGGACTGCAGGGATCTCTTTGCCAGCACTGAGGCAGGAATATCATGCTGTGTTCATGCTTTGGTCTGGGTCACAGTTCTGAGGGGCGGTTCTGGGGCAAGGGGGAGTGTTGGAGTGGTGGAGCTTGTAGTGGTGGTAGAGAGGAAACACCTCGCCCCTTATCATAGCACCTTGGAAGAACTGAAAATTTTCAGGTCCCTAGAAGTATCTCTGAAAATAGTTGTACAAAACCCCAAAGCTTGGGAAAGTACATTCTTCACATTAGAGGCAGACTCTTACCTTAACAAAGAGTTTAAATTGGCTGGGATCATGAGCAAGGAGCACAAAAACAGTCAGACTATATTATCTTACTTTGGTGACAAAGAAGATCAAAACATACAACCAGAAGAAGACAACAAAGCCAAAGCTCCTACATCCAAAGCCTCCAAGAAAAATATGAATCAGTCCCAGGCCTTGGAAGAGCTCAAAGGGGATTTTGAGAAGCAAGTAAGAGAAGTTGAGGAAAAACTGGGAAGAGAAATGAGAGTGATGCAAGAAAATAATGAAAAGCAACTTAACAGCTTGCTAAAGGAGACCCAAAAAATACTGAAGAAAATAACTTAAAAAATAGCCTAACCCAAATGGCAAAAGAGGTCCAAAAAGCCAATGAGGAGAAGAATGCCCTAAAAGGCAAAATTGGCCAAATGGAAAAGGAAGTTCAAAAGATTACTGAAGAAAATACTTCCTTAAAAATCGGAGCTAATGACTTTATGAGAAATCAAGACACTGTAAAACAAATCCAAAAGAGGGAAAAATTAGAAAGCAATGTGAAATATCTCATTGGAAAAACAACTGACCTGGAAAATAGATCCAAGAGAGAATTTTAAAAAATTATTAGACTATCTGAAAGCCATGCTCAAAAAAAGAGCCTAGACATCATCTTTCAAGAAATTATCAAAGAAAACTGCCCTGGTATTTTAGAACCAGAGAACAAAATAGAAATTGAAAGAATCCACCGATCTCCTCCTAAAAGAGATCCCCAAATGAAAACTCTTAGGAATTTTGTAGCCAAATTCCAGAGTTCCCAGGTCAAGGAGAAAATATTACAAGCAGCCAGAAAGAAACAATTCAAGTATTGTGGAAACACAATCAGGATAACACAAGATTTAGCAGCTTCTACACTAAGGCACCGCAGGGCATGGAATATAATATTCTGGAGGGCAAAGGACATAAGATTACAACCAAGAATCACACACCCAGGAAAACTGAGTATAATTCTTCAGGGGAAAAAAATAGTCATTCAGTGAAATAGAGTACTTTCAAGCATTCTTGATGAAAAGACCAGAGCTGAATAGAAAATTTGACTTACCAATGCAAGACTCAAGTGGAAAATGAAGAGATAAACAGGAAAGAGAAACCATAAGAGACTTATTAATGTTGAACTATTTATATTCCTGCCTGGAAAGATGATATTTTTAACTCATGAGACCTTTGTCAGTATTAGGGGAGTTGGAGGGAAAAATTATATGTATGTAGATAGATAGAGAGACAGACAGATAGATAGATAGATAGATAGATAGATAGATAGATAGATAGATAGATAGCGGGCACAGGGTGAGTTGAAGATGAAGGGTTGATATCTGGAGAATAAAAGTAAGGTGAGAGAGGATTATACTAGGAGAAGGACAAAGGGAGAGGTAGAATGGGGTAAATTATCTCACAAAAAAACAGAAAAGAAAAGGTTCTTGCAGTGGAGGGGAAATGGGGGAAGGTGAGAGGGAATGAGTGAATCTTATTCTAATAGGATTTGACTTAAGGAGGGAATAACATATACACTCAATTGGGTATGGAAATCTGTCTTACCTTACAGGAAAACAGGAGGGAAGGGGACAAGAGAGTAGGGGGATGATAGAGAGGAGGGCAGATTTGGAAAGGGGGTAATCAGAAGCAAATACTTCTGAGGAGGCACAGGATCAAAAGGAGGAATAGAATAAATGGGTGGGCAGGATAGGATTAAGGGAAATAGAGTTAGTTTTTCACAGCATGTCACTATGGAAGTGTTTTGCATGACTGCACATTTATAACCTATATTGAGTTGCTTGCCTTTTCAATGAGGGTGGGTGGGAAGGAAGGAAGGGAGAAAATTTGGAACCCAAAATTTTAAAAACACATGGTTTTCACATGCAACTGGGAAATAAGAAATATGGGAAATGGGTTACAGAAATCTATCCTGCCCTACAGGAAAATAGAAGGGGAAGGGGATAAGAGAAGAGGGGAAGAAATAGAAGGGAAGACAGACTAGGGGAAAGGGTATTCAGAATGCATGCCAACTTGGGGTGGGGGGAGGGACAAGATGGGGTGAAAATTTAGAACTCAAAATCTTGTGGAAGTAAACATTGAAAACTAAAAATAAATAAATTTATTAAATAAAAAAAGAAAAAAAAACAAAAAAAAAGAATACAACAATTCACTTAGAGTCAGGAGGACCTGAGTTCAAATCCAGCCTCAGACATTTGACACTTACTAGCTGTGCGACACTGGGCAAGTCAATTAACCCTGATTGCCTCACCAAAAAGAAAAATAAAAGAATAAAACAATTTAAAGATAAGACAAAAAATATATAAATACACATACTAGAAATACAAATATACACAAAACTATACAAGGTAGTTAAATATATGTTAGCTTGGGAGGGAAGGCACTAGTGCAGTTTCTTTTGAGTGTATGTAGATATATTTTCTTGATGCTTTTTGTCTTTATAACAGCAATCTCAATGTTTCTTCACCTCCAAAATGAACCTTTCTCTTGTGACAAAGACAATTAATAAAAAGCAGTAACTATATTATGACAAGTATAAAAAAAAAGAAAGAAAAGAGATGATAAGGGAAATCATATTTTTACTAAAATGTGTCACAAACAATGATTAATATCATTACTAAACTTACATGCACTAATGGAAGTGCATACAAGTCTTTAAATAAAAAGTTAAAGGAGTAACAGGAGGAAATAGACAGTTAAACTATACTACTGAAAGATATCAACTTTCCCCTTTCAGAATTAGTTAGTCAAACTATAAAATAAATAACAAAGAAGTTAAGGAGATGAATAGAACTTTTTTTAAGTCAGATATTATAGACCACTGGAAAAAATTCAGTGGAATTAGAAAGTATTATGAATTTCTCAGCTGTATATGACACCTTCACAAAACCTTGTTTTAGGGCATAAAACCATACACACGCAGACAAATAGAAATATTAAATACATCCTTTTCAGAACAAAATGTAATATAAGTTCACTCAATAAAAGACATTGTAAATATAATAAAATTAATTGTAAACTAAATAATCAAATCCTAAAGAATGAATGGGTCAAAGAATAAATCAAAGAAACAGTAAGTAGTGTCATTAAAATAGTTGATGATTTCTAGGAGCCAAGAAAGCAAAGTAAGCAGGAAATTACTTTAACTGTCCAATATTCACCTCTAAACAACTATAAAATACTTCTCCAAAATGAATTTCAGAACAGTAGAACCAGGAAAAAGATGGGGTGAAGCAATCTTCTAGTCCAAGAAACTTGTAAGGTTGGCAGGAAAACTGTGGCTCATTCAGATAAAAGGGGAACACAGTCAAGGACTGGAAGCACCCCAGCAAGTCAGCAGCAAGCCCTGCCTCAGCAAGTCAGTGGGAGGTCCTGAGCCTCACTATGGCAGAGCAAGCAAATGCCATCACTAGGGACCCCTCACATACTTCAGCATAGTCAGGTGAATGGGCAGAGCCCAGCACCAGGATCCCCACCCACCCACACTCACATACCTCAGTACACAGACAATCACCAGTGTTGAAACCTCGACATGTGCCTCAGGAAGTGAACAGATGCCAGTGTCAGGATCCCTCATGTATGTCAGCATAGCTAGGTGAAATGGCAGATTCCAACACCAGGACCTCTCCCCCCCCCCCAACTGTTGGCCTCATTGTAGGTTGAGGCAAACAGGCTGATGTCAGTGCTGGGACCCTTCACTGATATCAGAACACAAGCAGGCTCCAATGCCAGAACGTCTTCCCCCTGTAGATCAATACACAGGCATATGCCATCTGTAAGATCACTGATGTCCCTCAGGACAGCTCTAAGGAATAGGCAGACACCAGTGTTAGGATTCACTATATGGCTTGGCATAGCACTAGATAAGGTACCAGATCCCTATGGCTTACAGTAGCACCCACCTTCTCCTCAACACAGTACCACATACAAGAGTCCTCTGTGGGCCTCAGGGTAACACCAGTGTAGCACCAGGCAAAGTTCCAAGTCCTGCAGGCCCTGGTACAAGAAACTTGGAAAAATGTCCCTTCCACCCCAGAAGCAGAGTTCATATTTAAAACTAATGGAAAAGGCTGAAAAAGATAAGCAAATAAACAACAAAAGAAGAATCTGACCACAGAAAGTTATTATGATGACAGGGAAGATGATGTTCCAGGGCAAAGAATCTAGGATTACAACCAAGAATCACCTATCTAGCAAAACTGAGTAGAATTCTTCAGGGTAAAATGGATATTCAATGAAATAGAGAACTTTCAAGCATTCTTGATGAAAAAGACCAGAGCTAAATAGAAAATTTGACTATCAAAAAGACTCAAAAGAAGCATAAAAAGGTAAACAAGAAAGAGAAATCATAAGGGATTCAATAAGGTTTAACTATTTATGTTCTTACATGGGAAAATGATACTTGTTTCTTCCAAAAACTTTCCCATTGTTAGGGCAGTTAGTAGTATATAAAGGGGATGTGAGTTGAATGTGATGGGATGATTATTCAAAAATAATAATAATAAAATCAAGGGATAAGAACCAAGGGAGAAGGATAAAGGGAGAGGTAGAATGGGGTAAATTATCTGACATAAAAGAGGTGTGAAAGAGATTTTATAGTGGAAGGGAAGATGAGAGAATTAGAGGGGGAGTACACAAACCTTACTGTTATGAGAAATGGCTGAGAGAGGGAATAATATGTATATTTGTTTGGGTGTAGAAACCTATCTTATTCAACAGGAAAATAGGAGGGGAATGGGATTAGGAAAGGAGAAACTGATTGAAAGAAGGGAAGATTGGGGGATATAAAGTCAGAAGATAATCCCTTTTTAGAATGAACAGGCTGAAAGGAGGAAAGGAGAGAGTAGGTTGAACAGGGGAACATCAGGATGGATGGAAATATATAGTAATCATTACTGTGAAAAAAATTTACAAGTTTTTTTTCTGATAAAGGCCTCATTTCTTAAATATGTAGAAAACAGTCAAATTTATAGAAGTAAAAGTCATTCCTCAATTGAGAAATGGTCATTGGATATGAATGAGCAGTTTTAAAATGAAATAATCAAAGCTACATATAGTCATATAAAAAAATACTCTAAGTCACTGGTGATTAGAGAAATGCAAATTCAAACAACTCTGAGGGACCATCCCATACCAATCAGATTACCTAATATGACAAAAAAATAACATGACAATGTTGGAGGGGATGTGGGAAAATTAGTACACTAATACACTGTTGGTAAAGTTGTATACTGATTCAACCATTCTGGAGAGCAATTTGGAATTATACCAAAGGGCTATAAAACAATGCATATCCTTTGACCAAGCTGTCCCACTACTAGGTCTTCTCCCAAAGAGATTAAAAAAAAGGAAAAGGATCTACATGTACAAATATATTTATAGCAGTTCATTTAGTGGTGGCAAAGAATTGGAAATTGAAAGGATGTCCGTTAATTGGGGAATGGCTGAACAAGCTGTTGTATATGATTGTGATGTAATACTACTATGCTATAAGAAATGATAAGCAAGATGCTCTCACATTATCCTGGGAAGACTCACATGAACTGTTGCAAAATGAAATAAGCAAAACCAGGAGAATATTGTAAACAATAAAAATAATATTATATGAAGATCAACTGTGAATAACTTAGTGATTCTCAGCAACACAATGATCCAAGACATTCCTGAAGAACATACAATGAAAGGTGCTATCCATCTCCAGAGAAAGAGCTAGTGGTGTTTAAATGCAGATTCAAGTAGATATTTTTCCTTTACTTTCTTTATTTTTCATGCTTTTTTGTCTGTTTTCTTTCACAACATGACTTTTATGAAAGTGTGTTTGCATGACTGTACATGTACAGCCTATGTCAAATAGCTGGCATTCTCAGGGTGGGGGGATATGGAAGAAGGGAGGGAAAGAATTTGAATAAAAATAATGTTAAATTTGTTTTTACATGTAATTGGGGAAATAATTAACTTAGAAAAGGACTTTAGCAAAATTGCAGGATATAAAATAAAACTTTATAAATCATCAGCGTTTCTATGTATTACCAACAAATCCCAGTAAGGAAAGATAGAGAATTCCCACTTAAAATAGCTTCTGATTATGTCAAATAATTGGGAGTTTATCTCTGAAGACTAATTCAGGATTATATGAACACAAGCAGGAAGCAATTTCACACAAATAGAGACAGATTGAGACAATTAGAGAAATATTAATTGTTCATATGTAGGACAAGTTGGTATAATAAAAACAACAATTTTACCTAAATTAATTTATTTATGTAATGCTATAGCAATCACACTACCAAAATACTTTATAGAGATGGAAAAAATAAAATTCATCTAGAAGAACATAGTGTCAAAAATATTAATAGAATCAATTTTTTTTTAAATGTGAAAGAAGGCAGCCTAACAGGACGAGATTTCAAACTGTATTACAAAGTGGTAATTATCAAAGCAATCTGGTAATGACTAAGAAATAAAGTTTTGGACCAAAGGAATTGAATAAGTATGTAATACATAGTAGTAACTGACAATAGTAATCTAGTATTTATTAAAACCAAAGATCCAAGATTTTGGGATAAGAACTCACTACTTGACAAAAATTGATGAGAAAAATGGAAAGCAGTTTGGCCAAAACTAGGTACATATCAACATCTCACACCATATCCCAAGATAAGACAAAACATGGTATATGATTTAGGCATAAAAGCTGCCATAATATGTTAGGAGATCATTATCAAGTTCATTGGTCAGATCTACAGAAAGACTTTAAGACTACAGAAAATTTAGAAAGGATCATGAGAAGTAAAATGGATAATTTTGATTGCATGATATTAAAAAGGTTTTGCACAAAAAATGTAATGTAGCCAAAATTGGAAGGAAAATAGGAAACTGCAAATTTCTCTAAAATAGGCCTCATTTTTCAAATATATATATGAAATCCTGAGATAAATTTCTAAAAGTAACTGTTATTTTCTGATTGGTCAATTATCAAAAGATATGAAAAGGTAGTTTTCAGAAAAAGAAATCAAAGTTATCCATAGTCATATGAAAACATGCTCTAAATCACTTTTGATCAGAGAAATGCTAATTAAAACAACTTTGAGGTACCACCTCACATCTATTACATTGGTTAACATGATGGAAAAGGAAAATGACAAATGCTACAAGTGACATAGGAAAATTGGGACACTAATCCATTTCTACGGGAATTGTGAACTGATCTATCCATTCTGGAGAACAATTTATGACTATGACCAAAGGTCTAAAACTGTGCAAACTCTTTTGCCCAACAATAAAACTACTCACTCTCTATCCCCAAGAGATTAAAGACATATATATACAAAAAAATTTATATCAAGGTATTTTACATAAATGTTATAATTATATGAAATTATATAAAGATGAAGATTAAAGATATATATGTACAAAATATGTATATTATGATATATCATATAAAGATATATATGTATATATATACACAAATATATTTGCTTCATTTTTCTTGCTTTTATTTGCAACATGACTAAAATGGAAATATGTTTGGTATGATTTGTCATGTAAAATTTATACATCACTTACCTTCTCAATGGGTAGAAGAGTGGAATGAAGAGAAAGAGAGAATTCAGAACTCTTTTTTAATGTTAAAAGTAAATAAATAAATAAATAATTTATTTAAAAAAATCCTATTCTCTTTTACTGAATCTGATCAATATTGACTTTTGACTAGAAGTCCTAACCTGGTGTCCTCACTGTTAATGAAACATTATAAATGAAATAACTTTCTCTGCTTTAAAACTAAATATAGAAATCAATATAATCACTAATTACTTGATGTAGCATGTGACAAATTTTATTTCTGCCATTTTGAGTTTCTTACTGGGTTAAGGGGAAAATATTTATAATAATCATTTATACAAGCCATCTCTCTAAGCTTTTCACCCATTTAATGGAGAAGGCTTAGCTGTAATTTAGCTGTAGTTTAATTTAAATAATATTTCCACGTATATTTTGAGGCCTTCAGATTCATTTGTTTGCAAATGGGATTATAATTGATTCATGAAACTCA